>NW_020940360.1:1170840-1337719 GCF_900497805.2 Vombatus ursinus
AGATAGATAGATAGATAGATAGATAGATAGATAGATAGATAGATAGATAGAGGGCTCAGGGTGAGTGGAAGATGAAGGGGTGATATCTAAAAAATAAAATTAAGGCATAAGAGAGGACTATACTTGGAGAAGAAGAAAGGGAGAGGTAGAATGCTATAAATTATCTCACATAAAACAGATAAGAAAAGGCTTTTATAGTGGAGGGGAAGTGGAGGAAGGTAAGAGGAAATGAGTGAATCTTATTTTCATCAGATTTAGCTTAAAGAAGAATAACATACACACTCAATTGGGTATGGAAATCTATTGTACCCTACAGGAAAATAGGGGCGAAAGGGATAAACGAGGCGAGAGATGATAGAAGAGAGGACAGATTGGGGGAGGGGATAATCAAAAGCAAACACTTCTGAGGAGGGACAGGGTCAAAAGAGGAATAAAATAAACAGGGGATGGGATAGGATGAAGGGAAATACAGTTAGTTTTTCACAACAAGACTACTATGGAAGTGTTTTGCATGACTACACATGTATAACCTGTATCGAGCTGCTTGCCATCTCAATGAGGGTAGTTGGGGAGGAAGGAAGGGAGAGAATTTGGAACCCAGAGCTTTAAAAACAAATGTTAAAAATTATTTTTACATGCAACTGGAAAATAAGATATATAGGCAATGGGGTATAGAAATCTATCCTGCCCTACAGGAAAATAGAAGGGGAAGGGGATAAGAGAAGGGGGGATGATAGAAGGGAGAGCAGGTATTCAGAATGCACTCTGTCTTGGGGTGGGGGGAGGGGGAGAGATGGGGAGAATATTTTGAACTCAAAATCTTGTGGAAATGAATGTTGAAAACTAAAAATAAATTAATTAATTAATATTTTAAAAAACTGCCTAGTAATGATGAGCTACCTGCAGGGAACCTGCTAGGTCCACTAGGCTATGGCTGACTGATTTCCTACTTCCATGTCAGGCTTTTTCTCACCATTTTAGAGAAACCACATCAACATTGACTCTTGCTTTGGTGTTTCCAGAAACTTGAGTTCCTATGGTTTGGTAGCTAGAATGGTTTTAAGAATGCAGACACTTTCCCTAAATTGAGATGTACAGTGTTCCTGTAGCCTTAACTATAAACCTTTTAAGTCAGTTCACTGGAGGATAGTTAGCATTTATAGAGAACTTTAAGGTCTGCAAAGCATGTTGCCTTATATGATGTAAGGGTGTGAAGATGTTTGCATATAAGCTCTCCTTTCCAGAAGGTATGAACATCTAGGTGGTGCAGTGAATAGAGCGCCAGGTCTGGAGTCAGGAAGACTCCTCTTTGTCAGTTCAAATCTGGCCTCAGACACTTACTAGCTGTGTGACACTGGGCAAGTCTGTCCTCTGTCTACCTCAGTTTCCTCATCTGTAAAATGATCTGGAAAAGGAAGTGACAAACCACTCCAGTATCTTTGTCAAGGTCACGAAGAGCTGAACATGAAAAAACAACAACAACTAGAAGGTAAATAGAGACAGACCACCACAGTAAAAAAGCAACAACAACAAGAAAGAATTATTAAGGGCCTATTATATGCAAGACTGTGACCACTAGGTACTGGAGAGACAAAAACAAAAACTCAGTCCTTGCCTTCAAAGAGATTACATTTTAGCCTGAGAAGACAACAAATAAACAGATAATTGAATATAAGATAATTTGAAGACAGAGAGAATATCAGTAATAAGGGAGATTCAATTTAATTCCATAAACATTTATTAAGCCCCTACTATGTGCTGGGCACTGTGCTAAGCACTGGGGATACAAATAAGAAAAAGAAAGAGTCTTTGTCCCCAAGGAGCTTGCAGTCTGATGGAGGAAGACAACATACAAAAAGAGGCTAGAAAGCAGAGGTAGAGGTTGATGCCAGGGGGCACTCAGAGCTACAGATGCAAAGTGGGGAGTCCAATTTCTGCCCTCCATAAAAGAAGGCTTTGGGAGGAGCTTGGTACTACACCCTCTAACCTTCTAATCAGAGGGGAGAAGAAACCGATGGAAGTGGTATGCAGGTTTGAGTTAGTAGCATGGTGATGAGATTAGAAGAGGTGAGTTTATCTTTGGGGGGATCATGAAACCATGTAGAGCTGCAGATCTGTGTGCTTCACTGGTATAATAATAATAATAATAATAATAATAATAATAATAATAATGGTGATGATTCTGAGGATGTTGATGAGGATGATGATACCTAGTGTCTATATAGCAATTTAAGGTTTGCAAAACACTCTGCATACATTATCTCATTTACACCTCACAATACCTCTGTGAGGTAGGTGCTATTATTCCCATTTTATAGATGAAGAAACTGAGTTTGAAAGAAGATGGGAGGAAGAAAATAAGTATTTGTTAAACTCCTGCTATGTGCCAGGCATTGTACAGGTGCTTTACAAATATCTCACTTAATCCTCACAAAAACCCTGAGAGCTAGGCTCTACTATTATCCCCATTTTACAGTTGAAAAAACTGAGGCAGACAGAAATTAAGTAACTTGCCCAAAATCACGCAATCAGTGTCTGAGACAGGATTTGATCTTAGATCTTTCCGACTCTGAGAAGAGTCCAGACAACTAGAAGAAAGTTCTCCAGAATATTGGGTGCATGCCTAGTGAAGGATTTATAGGAGAACATGGACAAAAGTTATATAGAATGAGAAGGTATGGATAGGTTGCAATCTACCTTACTGGAGGGAGTACCCAAATTGATAAGGCCACAGACTCACTGAGGTATCAAAATATGTGGATGTTAACAGTAGCTTCTGTATCTGTGAAGGTCAATGACTTTTTTAAAAAACTGGCACATGTAACCCTTGTGTCAGGGACTCCCCATGACACAGAAAGTTCAGGTACATTTGGGGAATTTTCTCCCTCTCTTGGATTGTTTCCCACACCCAGAAAACCTGGGAAATATATACTAGTATAATGAGGATGACATTCAACTTTCAAGTACACTAGTCACAATATTACATAGGAAATTCTTATTAAAATCAGGGAGACTAAATAGAAATCCTGGAACGAGAAACTGCTAGTTGCAAAGATGCTTGTGAATCCTCAGAGACACTTAGCATCCTGAGTATAAAGGGTCAGCTGGTTCAGGCCTTTACCCACAAGTCCTGTGCTGGCCCTTTGCTTTCTGGCTGGCATGCCTTTCTATCCAACTTACCGCCGGTTTTCATGGTTCTGTAGCAGAGTCCAAAATTTTCTCAGGCTACACTGGTAACTTGAGTGAGTTTCCAGTCTTTTCATGCCATCTCTCTGGTTCAAGAAGATGGGGTCAACACATATACTCACTCTTTTTCTTCTTTTCTGGTTTTCACTGTTCTTTCATCATAGGCTTCTTCTTCTTCTTCTCCCGCGCTTGGTTTAGTCTCTTCGAAGTTACCAACCCCAACCATCACCATGTATCTCTCCTGTGAGGCAGATATTTTATTGGATCCAGTCCGTCAACCAAGAGAGAGGGAGAAGGAGCCGGTATCCCAGCACTGGATACCCACATGATCTCTGTGGCAGTCCAAGTGAGTACACAGTCCAACTGTAATCTGAGCCATTTATTTACAATTTGCAGATATGATCTGCTTAAGAAGAGAGGGAGGAAAAAAAAAACCTCAGGAGAGATTTTAAAAATGAAATTAATTTTATAGAAATACTTTTTCTTTGAAATTAAGAGCCAAGACAAAAAAGAAACTCATGAAGCTCATTCTTTAAATCAACAATTTTGTGTTAATTTATATTGATTTCTCAACTCAGAAATGGATTTTTGGAAATTAACAGAATTGTTTTTTTAATAAATTTTTATTAATGTCTTTTGTTTTTTATATCATCACAGTTTTTCCTCTATCTCTCCCAGAGAGCTACCTATTTAGCAAATAGTATTTTTAAGGCAAAAAAAAAGAAGAAAAGAAAAAGATGAAAAAAATCAGCACAACTGATCAATACACTGCAAAAAATTGAAAATATTTGCAACGTGCAACACCTGTAATTTCTTATTTCCTCTTCATGGAGGTTGAGGGTGTGTTCTTTCATATTTTGTCTGTCAAATTATACTCAACCTTCATAATTTTGTCACATTCACTTTTGATATTTTTACATGGTTGTTTTTTCCATTTACATTGCCGTAGCTATTACATACATTGTTTTCTAGGCTTTGCTTACTTCATTCTGTATCAGTTCATGTAGATCTTTCCATGTTTCTCTGTATTCAACACATTCATCATTTCTTACAGTATAGTAATATTCTATTGCATTCACATATCACAATTTGTGTAGCCATTCCCCAACTGATGAGTATTACTTTGTTTCTAATTTTTTATTATCATGAAAAGTACTGCTATAAAAATTTTTGTATGTATACATACACATACATACACACACACTTTCTTTTATCAATGTCTTCCTTCAGGCTTAAGCCCAGTAACAGAATCTCTAATTTCAAAGAGTATGGATGTTTTAGTCACTTTATTTACATAGTTCCAAAATGATTGTACCAATTGACAGCTCTACCAAAAATGAATTATTGTGCCTATCATCCTATTACTCCTCTAACATTGACTATTGTCATTTTTTATCATATTTGCCAATTTGTAGGGCATGAGGTGAAACTTTGTGTTGTTTTGATTTGTGTTTTTCTTATTATTAGGTATTAGAACACTTTTTCATGTACTTGATAACACTGCAATTATTTTGAGAATTGTTTTTTCATATCCTTTGACCACTTTTCTACAGGAGAATGTGTATTTTATGTGGGTGTATAAGCATATATACAGGTGTAAATGTGTGTGTGCATATATGTGTGTGTGTGTATATGTATTATATATATGTAATATACATACAGCCTAATTTCAACCGGACTGCTTTTCAGTTTTCCCAGCAGTTTTTGTTTAAAAAAGAAAGTTCTTTCTTAGGTTATTTATATTTTCCACTTTATCAAACACTTGTTGAGCCCCTTGTTTCTGATTCTCCCTCCTTTGATCTGTTCCATTGATCTATCTCTCTATTTTTTAACCAATATCAGATGATTCTGAAGACTGCTGCTTTATAATATAGTTTGAGGTCAAGAAATACTCTTTCCTTTCATCCCTACCTCTTTTCAGCACTTCCATTGATATTCTAGATCTTTTGTTTTTCCAAATGAAGCTTGCTATTACTTTATCAAGTTCTATAAAGTTTCCCCTGGGTAATTTGATATAGCATTAAAAACACAAATTAACTTTGGTAGCATTGTCATTTTTATTATATCAGCATCCTCCAGTGATGAGCACTGAATATTCTTCCAACTATTTAAGTTGCTCTGTATTTCTTCAAGGAGTATATTGTAATTGAATATGTACAAGTATTTTGTGTGCTTTGGTAGATCAATCTCTAGATGTTTTGTGCATTTTGTAGTTATTAGAAATGAGATCTCTCTTTCTATGATTTCTTCTTGGATTTTGTTATTATTATATATAAATGCTGTTGATTTTTGAGGATTTATTTTTGTAGTCTACAACTTTGTTGAAGTTTTAATTATCTCATTTAGAATCTTTGCTGATTCTCTAGGATTTTCCAAGTATACTATCATATCACTAGCCTACAGGGATAATTTTATCTCCTCTTTACTTATCTTTATGCCTTTAATTTCTTTCTCTTGTCTTATTGCTGTTGCTAGCATTTCCAGAACTGTATCAAATAATGGTGGGGAGAGGGGGTATCCTTGTTTTACTTCCATATTTACTGGAAAAGGATTTAGTGCATTCCCATTGCATATGATGTTTGTTTTTGGTTTTAGATAGCTGCTTTTTTGATAATAAAAAAAGTCCCTCTATGCCTATACTTTGAAGGGTTTTTAGTATAAAAGTGTTATACCTTATCAAAGCCTTTTTTTTTCTCTTAAGATAACCATGTGGTTTTAGATGGTTTGGTTTTAACATGATTATGTTAATTATTTTTCCTAATCTTTTCATTCCTGGTATAAAGCCAATTTGGTTGTAATGAATGATTATTTGGATAAATTACTATAGTTCAATATAGGTCATTCCCCAATTGATATATGGTCAAAGATATGAAGAGGTAGTTTTCAGACAAAGAAATCAAAGCTATCTAAAGTCAATAGAAAAAAATGCTCTAAATCACTACTGATTAGAGAAATGCACATTAAAACAACTCTGATTACCACCTCACACCTATCAGATTGGCTAATATAACAAAAAAGGAAAATTATAAATGTTGGAAGGGATGTGGGAAAACTAGGACACTAAAGCACTGTTGGTGGAGTTGTGAACTGATCCACTCATTCTGGAGAACAATTTGGAACTATGCCCAAAGGACTATAAAGTGTGTGTACTGTTTGATCCAACAATACCACTGCTAGATCTGTTTCCCATGGAGATTTTTTAAAAAGGAGAAAGAACCTATTTGTACAAAAATATTTCTAGCAGCTTTTTTGTAGTGGCTAAGAATTGGAAATTAAGGGGATGCCCATCAATTGGGGAATAACTGAACAAGTTGTGGTATATGATTGTGATGGAATATTATCATGCTATAAGAAATGATAAGCAGGATGCTCTTAGAAAGACTTACACAAACTGATGCAAAGTGAAATGAGCAGAACCAGGAGAACATTGTACACAGTAACAGCAATATTATATGATGAAGAATTATGAAAGACTTAGCTATTCTCAGCAATACAATGATCCAAGTCAGTACTAAAGGACTCATGATGAAAAATGCTATTTATATCCAAAGAAAAAACTAATGTTGTCTGAGTACAGACAGAAGCATATTGTTTTTCTTTTATCTTCTTTTCTTTCTTTTTTCCCTTCCTTTTTTCCTTTCCTTCCTTCCTTCTTTCTTTTTTTTTATTTCTTTTGTTTGAGTCTTCTTATACAAAATGCTCTATATGTAAGTGATTTACATGATTGCATATGTATAACCTATATCAGATTACTTCCCATCTCAGGGAGGGAGTTGGGAGGAAGGGAGAGAGGGGTAGAATTTTGGAACTCAAAACTTAAAAAAAAACCCAAATGTTAAAAATTGTTTTTATATGTAATTGGGGAAAAATAAAAGATTATTAAAATAAATTACTATAGTCTCTTTGACAGGATTTTGTTTAAAATGTTTGAATCAATATGCATCAGTAATACTGACCTAGTATTTTCTTTTGCATCTTTTCCCTACTTGGTTTATATATTAGGATTACATTTTTCTCATAAAAAGATTCTATCATAGTGTTTTCTTTCTCAGTTTCTGAGAATAATTTGTGTAGTATGGGTGCTGATTGTTCTTTAAAAGTTTCCTTTGAATCTATTAAGATCAGAAGGGTTTTTTTTTTCTTTTTTTCCCTTGGTAGTTCCTTTATAATTAATTCTATTTCTTCTGAGATTGGCTTAAGATTGCTACCTGGTCTGACAGTTTGGGTATTTAATGTTTTTGAAGGCATTCCTCTATTTGTGTGTGTGTGTGTGTGTGTGTGTGTGTGTGTGTGTTCTCAGTTTTGTTAGTATTTAATAATGTATAATAGGTTCTGATTATCTTTTTTGTTTCTTCTGATTTTGTTGAAATTTCATCTTGTGCATTTGCTATTTTATTGATTTCATTTTCTGCCCTCTTCTTTTTATTTAGATTAGTTAATGGTCTATCAATTTTATTAGTCTTTTCAAAGAACCAGTTGACTTATTAATCACTTCTATGAGTTTTTCCTAGTTTATTTTTTGTATAATTTTTAATGTCACCTCTTTTGTGCTTATTTTAGATTTATTTCTTGGCATTCTGTTTTTTAAATGCATATTTACTTCCTTAATACTCTATTTTTCTATATTGTTAATATATGTTTATAGGGTTATTTTTTTTCTTTGAGGACTGCTTTAGCAATTTTGTTATATTGTCTTATCATTATTATTCTCCTTCATGTGATTATTGTTTCTATGATTTGTCCTTTAATCCACTCATTATTTAGAATTCATAGTTAAGTCTCCATTTGGGTCTTTGTCTTTTATTTGTGGTCCCTGAACCAATAACTATTTTTGTTGCATTATGGTTGCAGTCTGCTTGCTCATACCATGTAGCTATCCATTGCCCTCTGTGTGATCTCTACTTTCAATTTTTTGGAAATTGTTATGATCCATGTTTGAATTTCTTTGACAACACCAGGAGAATATTCATGTTAAAAAGTTGGACCTTTGATGATGAGTTGGTCATGGAGTGAGGGTGAAGGACATGCTTTTAAAATTTTATTTATTCATTCATCCTAGAGATGCCAAGAGAAAGTGAAAAAAACTTTTCAGAACATTGGGCAGAGCCACTGTGATGCACTTATAAAGGACATGAACAAGAGTCATACAGGATGGATAAGCATGGATGGTTATGAGCTACATCATTGAAGGAAATATTGAAATTTATAAGATCACATAGATTTGAATATTCAAATACATATGTGAATATAGTGTATATATGCATATCTATCTAGGGAGAAGGGAAGGGAGTAAGCATTATATAGTGCCTACTATGTGCCCCAGGCACTGTGCTAAAGGGCTTTTAGAAATATCTCATATGATCTTCACAACAACTTTGTAAGGTAGGTGCTGTTATTACCCCATTTTACAATTGAAGAAACTGGGGCAAACAGAGGTGAAGTGACTTGCCCAGGGTCACACAGCTAGAAAATGTCTGAGGTCACATTTGAACTCAAGTCTTCTTGGCCCCAGTCCAGCATTCTAACCACTGTGACACTTAGCTGCCTTAGCTGGATTTATTTGTCTGCATCTCTCCCTCTCAGTTCCCCTCTGTGTGTGTGTGTGTCTCTCTCTCTCTGTTTCTGCCTCTGTGTCAGTCTATCTGTGTCTCTCTTTCAGAAAAACCCCATTCTGATGTCCCATCATGATGTGTGGTTGACTCTGAATTCTCAAAGACGATGCCAGGGCAGCACAAGGTTTGGAATCTCCTACTAAACCTGACAAGCTTAGAGTATGGGTCTGGCAAAGTATTCTGTATCTGTCATTCAAAGACTGTCCTAGCTAAATTTGGAGAGAGGCTCATCATCGGAAGGTTGACTGCCAGACCAAGAATATTTTTGGCCACAGCAACTCATAAAACTATTAAGTCATGAAGGAGTGTCCATTTCCACAAGCAGAATGAGTACTCACACCAATGAAATCAAAGGAATACAGATTTGAAAAAAAGTATATCTGAGATACATATGCAAATACAGAGTGTGGCACAGTGGGATTTGGAGGCCCAGATTGCCACTTAGTATCTACCTATCTGACCTTTGGCAAATTATTGAATCTCTTGGAGCCTCAGTTTTCTTTTCTGTAAAATGGAGGCAGGACTAGATGATTTATCTCTAAGGTCCCTTCCAGCTGAAATCCCAATGTCAGGGGCAATGACTATGGTTTTTCCTGATCAATTTGACAAAGTCCTCTTTAGATTTAATGCAGGTATCTGCAGAGCACCTTTCTATGCGGGTGGGCATGCCCATTGGTGCCCTGCTAAAAGGATTTAGACATAATCATACTGTACATGGGACTACTTCCAGGTTAATTCGTTGATTGGTGCTCAGAGGAACAGACTCCTTTTGAAGGAATTTCCCTGCACCATGGTCTATAAAAACAAGTTGTGAGGTCAATTCATTCTTTTGTTTTCCTTCACTCTCCCTTGAATTTGAAAAGGTAGGCCCAGAGCAGAGTAGAATGAATCTGTAGTCTCAGGATGGAAAGAAAAAAGAAAAGGGAATGGAATAGTTAGGTGGCTCAGTGAATAGAGCACCAGCCCTGGAGTCAGGAGGACCTAAGTTCAAATCCCACTTCAAACACTTGATATATACTAGCTGTGTGACCCCGGGCAAGTCACTTAATCCTGATTGCTTTGCCAAAAAAATAAAAGGAAAGAGAATAAATATTTAAATAGTACTTACTATGTGCCAGGTATTGCAAGCACTTTTTACAAATATTATTTCATCTGATGGGGAATGGCAGAGAACATACTCACGTGCTTGATTTCTTCCTGCTGGGAGCAGTTAATGGCAATTTGTGGCAGAAGCACATGGTAGAGATAGACAAATACATGCCCACTTGGCCTGAGTAGAAAATATCCATCAACCCCAACTCCTGTATGGATGAGAAGGGATTCTAAATTCTTCAGACAGAAGGATCTCAGAATCTAGTCTTCAAGCCAGAGAAAGAAGATTTCCTGGCAACACTACTCTTGACATCCCAAGGGCCAAAGTTCAAAAATTGCCAAATTCTAGAGTTCCGGAGGCAGACTCACTAGAGCAGAGATTCTTACACTTTTTTGTCCTGGACTCTTTTGGGCATCTGGTGAAGCCACAAAAGTATTTTTTCAAAAACGGAAGGTAATGCAAAATTTTAGTTAGATATTTGTGAAAACAAAGATGTAATTTTTTTCCCTATCCAAGTATATGGACCCCTCTGTAATCTATTCATGGACCCAGGCTCAGCACCCTAGTTGAGCAGAAAGAATGGGATTTCCTGATGCAATATGGTCTTTGGAAAAGAAAAGGATAGTCTATACCTGTTCAGTGTCCTATTTGTTCAGCAAAGTCAATGAATTTACTCAGATAGTGCAGGTCCTATGGGAAGAGTATTGCTTCTTTAATAACCTCTGAAGCAGGGCTCCTGAGCATTTTTGTGTCATGGACTCCTTTGGCACTCAGATGAAGCTTATGGACTCCATCTCATGAAAAAAAAAAGCTTTTAAATGCATAAAATAAAATGCATTACAAAGCAAACCAATTACGTACACGTGTGTGTGTGTGTGTGTGTGTGTGTGTGTGTGAGTGCATGTGTGTTTTTAAACGCACAAACCTTAGGCTGATTCCCTCTCCTAAAGTACGTGTATCTTCTGGGTGAGTCTAAACCATGAGTTTTTGGGGAGCTGTGTAGCATTCTTTGAGAAAGAAGTATGTCAAAAGGTTGCTTTGATGCTAGGTCTGAATTCAGTTCTCTTCTGGGAGGACCTGATGAGTGATTGGAGTACTTTATGTACCTCTGTAACTGTTTTATAGAAGCACAGAATTTCAGAGTGGAAAAGAGCCTTAGCAGTTATTTAGAGCAATCTCACTTGAAAGAAATCCTCAGTATAATATACCTAATAAGTGGTCCTTCGTTAGAGTGTGAGCTCCTTGAAGGCAGGGACTAACTTTTGCCTCTTTTTGTATCCGCAGAGGGTTAGCACAGTGTCTGGCACATAATAGGTGTTTAATAAATATTGATTGCTCATCCAATATACTCTGCTCAAAGATTTCCAGCCCGGTAGGAAGGAACCTGCTACCTCTTGGGACAGCTCATTACCATTTTTGGGACAGTTTTAATTCTTAATTTATTCCCTTTGCAACACCCAAAAATTGCTTCTGGTTCTTCCCTCTGGAGCCAAATAGAGTGGGTTTATACCTTTTCTACATTATAAACACGCACATCCAGCAATCCCTCTCAGCCCGCCTCCCTCAAATCCTCTCTCCTCCAGGCTAAACATTTTCCTTTCTTTTCATCAGTCTTCAATGCCCTTCACCATCCTGGTTGCCACCTTCAGGATGATCTCCAGTTCTTCAGTGTTCTTCAACTGTGGCATCCAAATCTGAACACAGTACTCTAGATGTATTCTTATCAAGGCAAACTACAGAGGGACTGTCATCTCCTTTTAAAGCATTATATGAATGCTGGCGTTGATGTTGATGATAACAGTCGTGATTATTATTATCATCATCATTGTTTTGACAGTTGTGGTTATTATTATTCAGGGCAGCTAGGTGGCATAGTAAATAGAGCACTGAGTTTAGAATCAGGAAGACTCATCTTCCTGAGTTCAAATCTGGCCTCAGACACTTACTAACTGTGTGAATAAAAGCCCTTGAATTGGCTGCTGAGACAGAGAGGACATACAGAGGATTCCAGAAGAGAAACTTGAGGTCTCTCTTTCCTAGGTGCCAACAAGGAAGTAGAACTACTGGAAGCCTTTGTTGGGGGAAAAAGTGGTTGCACTGGCTTACATTTTTATCACTCTTAGGTGAAAGTGCATTAACAGAGAATGGACCAGGCTGTGACCTTGTAAGTTTTGAAAGGTCAAAAAAGCCATGAGAGGTCCAATGTCAGGAATCCATGGCCGATTCTATCTTGGCCAAGTGAAAGTAAGCGTAGCCTCAAGGTGTCCCATACCAGCAGTGATTCTACCCAGCTAAGATGCTGTGTCTTATAGTCAAGAAAGCAACTTGTCCAATGCCTATGCCACACTTGGAAGTGAACCAGGTGGGGCAAATATTTAGGAACAACCACTTTAATTTTGAGCCTCCTTTCCCTAGGGAATAAGGTGTAGCAGGGAGAGTATGCCCTGGTTCAGGGAGATGTTTTTTGTACTTTGTTTCTTACTATATCTTTTCAGTAAATATCTCTTTGTAAAAGCTAATTGATGTTAATTCCTTATTGATGATATCAAGGATATATCAACAGATTAAATTATATTGGGTCTAATATTGCTGGTATGACACTGTAGGGAGTGGAGGGGAGAGAATATGCCAGAAGTGGGGCTTGATTCAATAGCATTAGAAAGACATCCCATGAAGCCCTGATCACATTAGCCTTTTTGGTCACCATATTACACTGCTGACTACTATTCAACCTGAAATCCACTCAACCTCTAGCTTTTGTTTTATTTTATTTTCAAAATGTTGTCTAGCCATGCCTTCCCAATCCTCTACTTTGAAGTTTAAGTTTGGAACCTAACTGTAAACTTTAACATTTATCCCTATTGAATTTCATCTTACTATATTTAGCTCAATATTCTGGCCTGTCAAGATTTTTTTTTTTACCTTCAGATTGTATTAATTTATTTATTTTTAGTTTTCAACATTCACTTCCACAAGATTTTGAGTTCCAAATATTCTCCCCATCTCTCCCCTTCCCCCACCCCAAGACATCATGCATTCTGAATACCCTTTCCCCTAATCTGCCCTCCCTTCTATTCCTCCCCACTTCTCTTATCCCCCTCCCCTTCTAGTTTCTTGTAGGGCAGGATAGATTTCTATACCTCATTGCCTATATATCTTATTTCCCAGTTGCATGTGAAAACAATTTCTTAACATTTGTTTTTAAAATTTTGGGTTCCAAATTTTCTCCCTTCTTCCTTCCCCATACACTCTCATTGAGAAGGTAAGCAACTAGATACAGGTTATACATGTGTAGTCATGCAAAATATTTGCATAGTAGTCATATTGTGAAAAATTAAGTATATTTCCCTTCATCCTCTTCTACCCCCCCCATTTATTCTATTTTCTGTTTTGACCCTGTCCCTCCTTAGAAGTGTTTGCTTCTGGTTACCCCCTCCCCCAATCTGCCCTCCCCTCTATCATCCCCTTGCTCTCTTGTCCCCTTCGCTCCCTATTTTCCTGTAGGGTAAGATAGATTTCCATGCTCAATTGGGTGTGTAGGTTATTCCCTCCTTAAGACAAATACAATGAGAATAACATTCACTCATTCCCTCTCACCTTCCCCCACTTCCCCTCCACTGTAAAAGCCTTTTCTTATCTGTTCTTTGTGAGATAATTTACCCCATTCTACCTCTCCCTTTCTCCTTTTCCCAGTATAATCATCTCTCATCCCTTAATTTTAGTCTCCAGATATCACCCCTTCATCTTCAACTCACCCTGTACTCTCTATTTATCTATCTATCTATATATACATATAATTTTTTCCTTCCAACTACCCTAAGACTGATAAAGGTCTCATGAGTTACAAATATCATCTTTCCATACAGGAATATAAACAGTTCAACTTTAATAAGTCCCTTATGATTTCTCTCTCCTGTTTACATCTTCATGTTTCTCTTGAGTCTTGTATTTGAAAGTCAAATTTTCTATTCAGCTCTGGTCTTCTCATCAAAAAGGTTTGAAAGTCCTCTATTTCACTGAATATCCATTTTTTTCCCCTGAAGGATTATACTCAGTTTTGCTGGGTAGGTGATTCTTTGCCCTTCAGAATATTATATTCCAAGCCCTCTTGTACCTTAATGTAGAATCTGCTATATCTTGTGTTATCCTGATTGTGTTTCCACAATACTTGAATTGTTTCTTTCTGGTTGCTTGCAATATTTTCTCCTTAACCTGGGAACTCTGGAATCTGGCTACAACATTCCTAGGAGTTTTTCTTTGGGGATCTTTTTCAGGAGGTGATTGGTGGATTCTTTCAATTTCTATTTTGCCTCCTGGTTCTAGAATATCAGGGCAGTTTTCCTTGTTAATTTCTTGAAAGGTGATGTCTAGGCTCTTTTTTCGATCATAGCTTTCAGATAGTCCAATAATTTTTAAATTATCTCTCCTGGATCTATTTTGCAGGTCAACTGTTTTTCCAGTGAGATATTTCACATTGTTTTCTATTTTTTCATTCTTTTGGATTTGTTTTATAGTGTCTTGATTTATCATAAAGTCAGTAGTTTCCATTTGTTCCATTCTAATTTTTAAGGAAGTATTCTCTTCAGTAAGTTTTTGGACTTCCTTTTCCATTTGGCCAATTTTGCTTTTTAGGACATTCTTCTCCTCATTGGCTTTTTGGACCTCTTTTGCCAGTTGGGTTAGGCTGTTTTTTAAGGTGTTATTTTCTTCAGTATTTTTTTGGGTCTCCTTTAGCAAGCTGTTGACTTGTTCTTCATGATTTTCTTGCATCACTCTCATTTCTCTTCCCAGTTTTTCCTCTACTTCTCTTACTTGCTTCTCAAAATCCTTTTTGAGCTCCTCCTTGGCCTGGGACTGATTCATATTTTTCTTGGAGGTTTTGGATGTAGGAGTTTTGACTTTGTTGTCTTCTTCTGGTTGTATGTTTTGATCTTCTTTGTCACCAAAGCAAGATTCTATGGTCTGACCTCTTTCACACAGTTTGCTCATGATCCCAGCCAATTACTTGAGTTATAAGCTCTTTGTTAAGGTAGGAGTCTGCTTCCAGTGTGGAGAATGTACTGTCCCAAGCTTTGGGTGGTTTTGTGCAGCTGTTTTCAGAGATACTTCTAGGGCCCTGTAAATTTTCAGTTCTTCCAAAGTGGTATGATCAAGGGCAAGGTGTTTTACTCCTTTCCTGGTCTGTGTTCTGGTCTATGAGTGACCACAAACACTCTTTTCTGCCTTGGGACTGTGAGGAAGATTCCCTCTCTACCACCACTACAAGCTCCACTGTGCCAGTGCTCCTCTTCACCCCAGGATCGCTACCCAGAACTGTGACCCAGATCCACGCATGGGCAAAGCAAGAGAATCCTGCCTCAGCACCAGCAAAGAGGTCCTTGCAATCCCCCTCTGATCAGCCACTTGATTTGTCCTCAGTTTGTGGGTCAAGCTCTGGAAGCAGCTGCTACCCTGGGGCTGTGCCAGGACTGGAACTAGGATGGAGCTTCTCTCACACCACAGTCACAGACTTTTCCTACTGACCTTCTAAGTTGTCTTTGGTGTTTGTGGTTTGAGAAGTCTGGAAACTGCTGCAGCTGCCCATGATTCAGTCTTCTGAGGCCTGCTCTAGCTTTGCTGAGGCCTGATCTTTGCTTGTGCATCCATACTGAACTGTGTTCCTCTTCCAGCCCAGTGCAATAATCAACCATCCAGGTTGTCTTGGGCTGGAAATTTGTTTCCCTCTGTCCTTTTGTGGGTTCTGATGCTTTAGGATTTATTTAGAGCCATTTTTTACAGGTATTTGGAGGGCTCAAATAAGTCACTGTTTTTACTCAGCCATCTTGGTTCTGCCCCTTTCTCAAGATCTTTTTGGATACTGATTCAGTCACAAGGGTGTTAGTTATCCCTCCTAACTTTGTGTCATATACAAATTTGATGAGTATGTCATCTGTGCCTTTATCCAAGAGTATGTCATCTGTGCCTTTATCCAAGTCAATGATAAAAATATTGAACAACAGAGTTTAAAAAAAGTCCTGAAGCTCTTGGAACTCTCTTGCCACATTATTATTGAACCATTAACAGCTACTCTTTGCATCTAAACATTCAACCAGTTCCAAATCCATCTACTGTGGTTGTTTTATTGTCTAATCCACATCTCTCTATTTTCTCACAAGAATAATACAGGATACTTTATCAAATGCTTGACTAAAATCTAGGTAAACTAGATCTACAGTGTTCTCCTGTCAAAAAAAGGAAATCAGGTTAGTTAGGCATGGCCTCTTCTTAATGAAGCCATAATGGCTATTTATAATCATCACTTCCTTTTCTTGATGTTCACCATCTCTCTAATGATCTGCTCTATTGTTTTCTCTGAAGTTGAAGTCAAGTTCACTGAGTCTGCAGTTTGTAGACTCTGTTGTCTTCCAATTTTTGAAAATTGGGGCATTTATCCTTCTCTAGACCCGCTGAACCTCTCTTGTTTTCCATGATCTTTCCATGATCAATGACAATGGCTCAGCAATCATATCTTCCAATTCTGCCAGTATAAGAAGATGTAGTTCATTTGGCACAGGTGACCAGAATTCATCAAGGGCAACTAGGCACTCTCTTAATTATCACTATATACGTATGTGTGAATATGTATGTATGTACATATGTTTGCATGCATGCATGTATGTAGTATCAATTCCTGATTAGCCATTTTTGTTAAGTTATTTCCAGTGCAAAGGTTATTTTCTTTGGCAGAGAAAACAGAAACAAGATTAAAATTGAACAGCTCTGCCTTTTCTCCATTGTCATTTATCATCCCTCAGCATCAGCTCATTTTAAGCTTTAGCATTCCTGACACTGTTTTTAAAAACCACACTTTTATAGTCTTCTTTCATTAATTGCCCTTGCTTTCAGTTTCTGGACATAGTCTTATAAAAGACTCACTATCCCAGTGAGTTCCCAGTGTATCAATATAAGTTCCTTCATCCTCATTGGAATTACTTCCCTTTGTATCTTCATAAACTTATTATTGAGTTTCCCATTCCTCCTGGACTGACTTCCCCTTTCTTCTACAGGTACCCTACTGATATCTCCACCAAACCTTAAGAAATTTTCTTTTTCCAAATATAAGGTGCACATCAAATCATGTACAGTTATCCTCAGGAGGCAATGATGACTTCTCCCTAATGTTTTCCTCATTTCCCAGGAATCAGCTCCTCCCTTACAGAGAACACCAAATAGTATTTTGTATTTAGTATAGTATTTTGCCTTGCTAGTTTCTCCATTTCTAGAAGGCAAATAGCAGTGAGAAAAATACACCTGTATCTCCATGGTTTTCAATTTCTTGTCTAAGACTTCATAATCTTCAGTAATATTTTTAGGTTCTTTATGGCAGTATCATTTATGACCACAAATCAGTTTTGATAAAAGTTGGGAGGTTTTCCATTATATTTGGTTATACACCCCTCTAGAAGGTAACAGACTACTTGGTATACTAGGTAAGATACTAAATATGGAATTGGGGGACCTGAGTTTAAATCCTGCCTCTGTCACCTGCATGACCTTAGACAAATCACTTGAATCCTCTGAGCCTCCATTTCACTATTTGTAAAATGAAAAGGTTAAACAACTTGGTTTCTAAGGTCCCTTCCACCTCTAAATACAGTTATAGTTGTTGTTATCTGTTTATCTAATAGCTGCCTTGGCACCCTGAGCAATTACTCCACCACCACTACTCTTAGCTTCTTCCTCTGTCCTTCCCTTCACTGGATGACCTTCTACATGATAACTTCTGTAGTTCTACTCTGTCATTCTTTGGAGTATAGGAAGTTACTTCCTCCTCAGATTATCCAGCTCCCTCCCATTTAGGAGGCTTCAAGATTATTTTTAGTTCCAATTGTACACGTTACCTTTTTATTCTCTTCCCTCTATGAAATTCTTCTATTCTCCAACTTTTTGACAAGAGTCATTTCTCCTATTTTGTTTCAGATGTCTTCCCCTCCATTTGAATCCTTTATTCACCTTTGGTTTTGGATTTTCAAGGAGTATTTCATTGTCCCTAGATTATATACAAACATTCCTTGAGCCCCTTCACCTCTTTTATAAAGGAAGCCTGCATTTGGAAAATAGGCAGTGATCACTTGAATGTGGCAGAAATACGAACGCTGTATGTTCAAAGCAAGTCTGAAAAATGCTCTCTGCTGTCCATGATTGGAATTTTTAATCACCTTTTTTTAAACAATTTTGTGAGTAGTTACACCTCACTCCTTGAACCTAGTTGAGACTTTTATTGACTATTAACACTTGGTAACTTTGACAGTCATGCCCAACTTCCTTTCCTTAGTTTTACCAACTTCACAGCCAGGCTTGATCTCTTATCTGCTTTGTATTTTACCAACTTTCCGTACCTACCAATTCATTCTACCAATTTGCTTTACCCAACAAATCGTCTCATTCACCTTTTCTTACTTAACTTTCCAACTGTCTTATTCCTTTCACTTTCCTTGAGTTCATATCTTCAGGTCTTTCACCTTCAAACTTGTCTCAAAGAAGCTAAAAGTAGAATCTTCCATTTCTCCCAGATTTCTCTAAATTTCTCCTCACCAGCTTTCTTCCAGACAGACCCCTCCAAATCACTTCCTCCAAATTCTCCTTCTTATTCAGGTTAGGTTCTTCTTTTTTCTCGTTATCCTTCTCCCACAGAAACCAGAAGGGGAGTTTATGTGCTCCTATGAACCCTTGGTGTATTATTATGCATTTTCTGTAGAGTGAAATAAAGGCTGTCTTGTAACCCAACATGCATTCTGTGCTTTGAGTGTTTATATGGGAACTGAGGGTCCTATTATCCATACTTAGAAAAGCCTAGATGCAAACTATGCCTTGAATATAATAGATTTTTCTGAGCAACTCCATGCATGGGCAACAAACCAAAAAAAGAAAAGCTGACCCTTTTGGAGCTCAGCCCCTAGGATTGGACCCAATCCATATATACACACTCATGGGATAAATCATATACAAGAGGTAATGTCTAAGTATCTCTCGCAAGGAAATAAAAGGTTAATATTTCCAAGAGGTTATCTTGTAGACTTTCACTCCTTGTTGACTACTGACTGTCATATAAATCTAAATACCAGAAGAAGTCACCTTGTTTACCTTGCACAACCTAAACTTTCCAAATTCTGTACCAGTAGTTCTTAATCTGGGAGTCATAGATCCCCAAGGGATATGTTGATAGATTTCAGGGTTCCATGAATTTGGATGGTGAAAAAAATTACATCTTTATTTTCAGTAGCCTGAAATTTAGTTGAAAATTAGCATTTACTTCAAATAGGAATGTGACAACAAATGTATTTTTTTTTGTTTGTTTGGGGTTTTTTTTAGGCAATTGGGGTTAAGTGACTTGCCCAGGGTCACACAGCTAGTAAGTGACAAGTGTTTGGTCTGAGGTCGGATTTGAACTCAGGTCCTCCTGACTTCAGGGTCGGTGCTCTATCCACTGCATCACCTAGCTGCCCCTACAAACATTTATTCTGAGAAGGGATCCATAGATCTCACCACACTTCCGAAGGAGTCCATGACACAAATAAGATTAAGAATCCTTGCTCTAGGCATTTAAGTTAAGATTTTTCTGGAAGTATATTCCTTGCTAACTCACCACTTCTTTCTCCCATTAAAGTTAACACATTTTAAGAAGGTGTCAAGCTAGGGCAGTAAGCTGCCCCCTCTGAGACAACTGTGTTAGTGGCTCTTTGAATTCCATTGATGGTGCATAGAGCCAGATGTGGACCTTTGGAAAGGAGATGAAGGAACTGTGTGTGGGCCACTACTAAGCAGCAGCTGCGGATTCATGGTCAAAAAAAATTTCTACCAGGCACCTGTTTTCCCCTGGCCTCCTGACCTCTAACATTGGTTGTTGGCTTTTGCCAACCGTCACTTAAAGGATATTTTTCTTCCTGAGGAAAGCTATAGAAAGATAATCAGGAATTTAGTTAACACTAGAGGTGAATTTTATCTATCTGTCTGTTTGTCTGTCTATCTATTTGGGGAGATAATATATATGGAAAGGGGGAGAGAGAAAGAGTTTTCCGTTGTCTTAAATGGGATAATGCAATTAGAGCAGAAACAAGTCTGTTGAAGAACAACCCAAGAAATGATTTCCTTGGTGGTCTAATATATGGCTTTTAATATTCACCAGATGTGGCCTTTTCCAGCATGGCCTATGGTCTTCATTTTGCAAAGCCTGACAGATGGGGTGCAATAACTTCCCTCTTGGCACAGGAGATATGTTTTTCAGTCTACACTTTTAGCTCTAACCCTGTAGGAAGCTGGCATCCTCCATCGCCTACAGAGTGGAATACCATAATGCCATCCTACCATATGCTAGAAGAAGCAAATGGAAACAGCACATACACACATTTAAATACTGTGGTTATGAATCTACTCCACACATCATTGGTAACTTTTACCTTCTCAGTGTTTGGAAATGAGAAGCAAAGGGATATATTTCACTTCTGAAGTATTCAGTATAGTAGAGGAGATCTGACAGGAAAATCTAGTTGGTCATTCTTAGGAATTACTATAAACTAAATTGTCATCTGATATCAACTAAGTTCTATCACCTGTGGACTAAGTTCAATCTGAAAGACAGTTTGTGGATAGAAAAATCTAATTTGAACCAATTAATCACAGTCATGCCTCATATTTTCACATCACTCATTATTTTTCCTTCTCTGGATTTGAACCCGGATCTCCTTGATTCCAGGCCCAATTCTCTTTCCACTATGCCACTGTATTGCCCCATAAATGATAAATGATATCTAGTAAATGACTCTAGTAAATGACTTTACTAGAAATCTAACACAGCATTTGCAATACATTGCAGCTCTGCTCCTTTTCCCATAACCCCTATTCCTCTGCTTCTTTTGGCCTTGCTCATTCAATCCCACAGGCATTTCCCACTATGTGCCAGGTACTGTATTAGTCATTCAAGGTACAAAGACAAAAATGGACAGTCCCCAAAGGGCTTGCATTATAGAAGGGACAACATGTATCTACATAAGATAGACAAAATGTGTACAAAATAAATACAGGACAATTTTTATTTTGGCAGGGGAAGTCACTATCTTCTCTTGGGGGCATCTGAAAAGTCTTCCATTTTGGAAACAATAGGGGATTCTAAGAGAAAGACGGAGGGAATGTATTCCAAGCAAGGAGGACAGAGATGGAGTGTTTCTTGTGAGGAAGAGAAAAAAGGTCACTATGGATAAACTCCAGAGTGCCAGAAGGGAGGAATATATAACAAGGCTGGAAAGGCAGGTTGGGTGCAGATGGTGAAAGGCTTTAAGAGCAAAACAAAAGAGTTCACATTTTATTGTAGTAGCGATAGGAAGTCACAGATTGGGGTAACGATATGGTCAGGCATGTGCTTAAGGCATTTGGGCAGCTGTGTGAAAGATGATTGGAAAGGGGAGAGACTGGAAGCAAGGAGCCCAATTAGGAAGCTATTGCAACAGTTTCAGTGAATTCCTGATATGACCAGCATCCTTGTTATTTCTCTTTCCCTGTATTGTCTACACTCCCCTAGGACACTACATTGGACATTTTCTTTGGCTACATAGCAGCTACTGAAACAGTAGAAGTTGGAGTTAAAACCCTGGAGGACTAAAAGGCAGAGGGAAACTACAGTCATTGGCCTTGTTCCGTTGCCTCCAGTCTTAGCCTTGACCAATTCCTGAAACTCTCAAAGTTCATAAAAGAAGATCACATTTACATAGTGCTTTAAACACTTAAAACGTCTTTTTCCACACAATGGCCTTTTGAGGTAGGTAGTATAAATAATTTTATTCTGATTTTATCCAGAAGGAAATGGAGGCTCAGACACATATAACTAGTAAATGTCAGAGCCAGGACTCAAAAATTGAGGTCTCCTGGTCCCCTGTTCAGTGCTTTTTCCCACTCTACTACATATCTTTACACTCTAGTCTTAGGGGCTATTTTAACCAAGGAGCCAGGCTGGGTCTTGGAGAAGGCTGAAAAGATTATGATTATCTCAGGCTTTGGGTTTCAATCAAGTTAAAAGCAAATGTTTAGGATTCTCAATGTGATGAAGGCCTATAAAACTGCTAAGCAGGAATGTTTAATGTAATTATTTCATTCACTCTCAATTCTAAGTAAGGAGACTTGTTTGACAGAAGATACTCACTGCTAATAAGAGAGCAAGAAAAAGTGGATTTGAGCACAAGGGTGTCAGGTTAAAAAGTTCAAACAAACAAAAAATGAAAGCATTCCAAGTGGAGAGGTGTGTGAGACACTGGACTAGATTTGGACAAGAGGCACTGAGATCTCTTTTTTGGATTTTGCCACAAATTTCCTCCTAATTGTTAGTGCTTTTCTAGCAACCAAATCTAGCCCTCTAAAATTATTTTGTATTTACTTGGTATAAATGTTTATTTACTTGCCTTTGTACCCATTATATTCCCTCCCTCCTCAGAACATAAGCTCCTTGAGGGCAAGAACTTTCTTTTTTATTCTTGTACCTTGTAAGTAGTCCATATTTAATAAATGTTGGTTAAATTAAGGTATTCTCCTCATTGGCTCTTTGGACCTCTTTTACTATCTGGCCTAGTCTGTTTTTTAAGATATTATTTTCTTCAGTATTTTTTGTGTCTCCTTTACCATTTTTTCATGACTTTCTTGTATCACTCTTATTTCTTTTCCCAAATTTTCCTCTACCTCTCCTACTTGATATTCAAAATCCTTTTTGAGCTCTTCCCTGGCCTGAGACCAATTCATATCTTCCTTGAAGACTTTGGATGTAGAAGCTTTGACTTTGTTGTCTTCTTCTGAGTGTGTGTTTTGATCTTCCTTGTCACCACGGTAATTTTCTATAGTCAGAGTTTTTTCCATTGTTTGCTCATTTTCCTAGTCTATTACTTGACTTTTAACTCTTTGTTGAAGTAGGGCTCTGCTTCCAGGGTGGAAGGCACATTGTCCCAAGCTTCAGAGGTCTTATGTAGCTGTTTTCAGGGATCCTTCTAGAGAGCTGTAAGTTTTCAGTTCTTTCAGCGTTTAATAATCTAAGGTGTTTACTACTCTCCTGGATTGTGCTCAGGTCTATGAGCCACCACATGCACTCTTTTCTACTCTAGAACTGTGACAAGGGGCCCCCCCTCCCCTGTGGCCAAAAGCTCTGCTATGCTAGTGCTCTTCCTTGCCCTGGGACTGCCACCCAAGACGGTGATCAGGATCTGAGTATTGACAAAACATCAGAATCCTCCATCAGTGCTAGCAAAGAGACACCCCTCTCCTTCTGACCAGTTGTTCAACCCCCTTACCATTTGTGAGATGAAAGGCTGGGAATTGCCACTACTGCCATTCAATCACCTTGAGGACTACTCTGGGTTTGCTGGGGGCCCCAGTCTGCACTGGCGAGGCCTGTGTCGGACTGTGCTCCTCTCTTACCTTGCTCCAACAACCTTTCATGCTGACTTTCTAAGTTGTCTTGGAAATTTGTTTCACTCCATCTTTTTGTGGGTTCTGCTGCTCTAGAATTTGTTTAGAGTCATTATTTAAAAGTATTTGGAAGGGTTTGGGGGAGAGCTCAGGTGAGTCCCTGACATTATTCTGCCATTTTGGTTCTGCCTCTGTTAAATTGAATTTGACAAAGATGGACCCCAATTGTCTGGAGTTATTGAAATTATAGTCCTGTCTGAAAAATTGTGTGGCCTTCCCAGGTTTCCCTACCTCTGACCTTCTAAACAAAATCATATGATTATTAGAGGCAGTATGGTATAATGTGGTGAATATAGAGCCAGCTTACAAATGAATACTTAAGGACTGACTTTTTCCCCATAATTAGTAAAATACCATTTTCCAAATAAAACAATTACAAAGACTTTATATAATTTTCTTGTTAAATACCTATACAACATCTTAAAATTTATACCATTTGAGATGCCAAAAAGTATTTTCCAAAGTATCAAATTTTCACATAATGCTATACTTCTCATCAGTAGATATAAGGATATCTTAGTCTAAAATATTCCAGCACTTCAGAGCCAGGAAGATCAGGAATTCAGTTCCATCTTTGACACACACTAGCTCAGTTACCTGGGGCAAGTAATTTAATCTCTCAGAACTTCAGAAAACCCTCTAAGACTTTAAATTGCATAGAAGGTGCCTATCTGCATTAGTAAAAGAAGTTTCCTCATCAGGATCATCCTATGCTTAAGTCGTTCTTCAGGATATCTGCCTGAGGTTTAGGTGCAGTCTTTGCCTGTAGGAAAGGTAATTGACTCATATGAGAACTAAACCTGCATTTTTTTGATTTATTAATATCATGTTCAACTCAAAGGAGTGCAATTGATCCGGACAAAATATACTTTTCAATTTTAGAATTCATGCAGTCTCATCTTTTAAAAAGTGCATATGAGCATCTCCAACTTGGCTTCAAGTATATTGAAGTAATAAAATTGCCTACAGGTAAAATTTTTAGAAAACCAAGTACAGGAAGGTTTCAGATAACTTCCAGAAATTCAAACGAATAAAAACACAAGCTCCATGGAAATATGAATTAGTAAAACATTTAAGGTAATTGAATAAGTAATCAGAATTATAGTATAAGATATCTACCCTTCTGGAGTTAAGGATTTTCCTGAAAATGCCTCTTAATAGATTCCATTCAACCTATGAGATAGATATAAGTTAGAGCTGGCACCTTTAGTTCAAGCTTCTCAGGATGGTGCATTCATTCATTCAACAATATTCATTGAACAGCCACTGTGTATAGAGCCCTATTATTAGGCACTAGGAAAGATAATAGGTATAGAGATGATGTAATTCTTGCCCTCATGGCACTTACAGTTCAGCAGCAGGAGGAAAAGATGTAAATAGATAGCTGTAATATACAGTACTAAATAATAGGAAGCATGATGGAAAAAGTGCTAGACTTGGAGTCAGAGAACCTGCTCTGCCACACACTGCCTGTGTCACCTTGGGCAAGTTAATTAATCTCTCTTGTCCTTATCTCATCTGGAAAGCTGAAGGGATTGGACTGGATAACCTCTAAGGTCTCTTCCAAATCAAAATCTGTGATCTGGTAAATGAATTAGAAAGAGGCAGAACAGTGTGGACACTAGGATAGATAACAGTGTTTTAGTTAAGATAGAGTCCTTGCCCTTCTGGAGCTTACCATCTAGTAGGGTAAATAAAACTGAGACCCAGATAACTCTAATAAATAATATTAATTTGACAAGAATTTATTGAACACCTGTATTTGTCAGGCACTGTCCTCAGGGCTGGGGTTTCAAAGATAAAGAAAGAAAAATGTCTCTGTCTTCAAAGAGCTTAAGTTCTATCAGAATTACAAATGCATCAGGGAGATGCAAAAGAAAGTGCTATGTGAGGCCAAGGAGGAAGATTTTTTACCAAGAGAGGGGAAGGGGCTCAGCAGGATGGGGGCTAGGAAAAGCTTTCTAGAAGAGGTGGCATCTGAATCGAGCTTATAAAAAATGGATCAGAACTTGGACAGCTGAAGCACAGGAAACTTTATGAGCAAAGACTCAGAGGTAGGAGAGGACAGGATATGTTTGGTGCAGAAAAAACATGTTTAGCTAGAGTATAGAGTGTGTGAAGGAAAGTTGTAGAACTTAGTAATAGGATGGTGCCAGATTGTAAAGTGCCCTCCACGGCGCTGGACAATCTCCATGGTGACTGCTAGTGTGTTCCATTACTTTTCTAGTAGCATCAGATACAGTTTTTATGGTAAAGGTTTTGGAGTTCAGGAAAATCTTGTACATAATAATAATAATACAATCAGTTCTGCTATAACTCAATATATGCATTCCCAAAATGCACAGCACTATGAAAATTGCACAACGAAGACTACAGGACTTATGGGGAAACTTGGGGTTATATAAAATAAAAAACTTCATCAATGACACATTTTTAAAAAGGTGTGAACTTAATAAAAACAATAGCACAATTTCATATAAGTTAAATGGTTAAGAAATACAAAAATACTACAATAAACAGTGGCTGTGGCTTCTGGCTGCTATGTGGTAGGCAGAAACTCTGGGCCTCAGGGTCAGAGACTATGTCAGAAGGAGATGAGAGTATGGGTGGGGTGGGGTTGGAGCTGGTTTGGACCAGCCCTTCTCAGCTTACAGATAACTTCTGCACCAGAAAGTATACAATGAATACGACACTTTACCTTGACAAAGACCTGAAGTTGGCTTGTGGGAATGAGTGTCGTCAGCAGGATTGCAGCTTGTGAGTTATTTTCAAGTGGTGCAGTTTTCTGAGTTCTCTTGCTGTTTTTTGCAGAAGAAATCATGCAGAGGCAAATTTAAGTTATGTTCAAAATGTTCCCCAATATATCAATCGAGTTGGAACAAATTCACATTTTCAAACCAGGCATTATAGAATAACTGACTGTAATAATAAAATAATGAGCATAAGAAGAAAAGAATTAGAATTTATATAGTGCTTTGAGGTTTGCAAAGTGCTTTACTTAACATTCATTCATTTGATCTTTACAACAACCCTGTGAAGGTGCTATTATTTCCCCCATTTTACAGATGGGGAAACTGAGACATAGAGTTTGAGTGACTTGCTTAGGGTCACACAGCTAGTATCTGAGGCAGTAACTTCATGGATCATTTATCTGATTTACAACCCTAGTTTGACCAATTAGTTTTATTCTTAGGGGCAAAGCTTGTAATGGCTAAAGCCAGTGGTCTATATATGCAAAAAAAAAAAAAGAGAAACCAACATTTGTCATCCTAAGCTATCAGCAAAAATGTATGGTCCTTAATTTGTTAGGTTGCTAGTTTTCTTCTAAAAAAGCCAGGGCCACTTTTTCAGATGAGTGATATATGGAAAAGAGGCAGCCAAAAAAATGCCTTGCCCAGAAATTGCTTGGTAAGTACTTGACTTCTGCAAAGAGCATTTTCATTGCCCCTACATTCCTGCTTTTATTTGGATCCTCTAAAAGGTCACACAATCCCCAGCCCATTCCGAAATAAAGTCAGGGTTGAAAACAGAATAATTCCTGACATTTATATGTTGCATTAAGCTTTGAAAACTGCTTTTCATATATTATCTTATTTGATCCTTAGAGCAACCCTTGGTGCTACAGGCATTATGATGCTCATTTTACAGATTGAGAATCTTTAGATCAGAAAAAATAAGAGATTTGACCATTATTTCCCAGCTAGATTTTAACCGTTTTTTATAGTGTTCTTTTTATTTTTATTATGATCTTCAATCCCAGTTCAACACCTCTTTGTTCTCTCTGTCTCTATTTATTGCTGTCTCTGTCTTTGTCTCTTCTCTCTCGACTGCTTTACCTCCTTGACAGCAGCTTTGCCCATCTTGAGATGTCTAAATACCCTCCCTTCCAGCTTCCTTTTACATGTTGTCTTTACCCTGTTAGATATAAGCTCCTCAGTATTGTATAATGATCAACTGTGAATGACTTAGTTATTCTCAGCAATACAATGATCCAAGACAGTTCTGAAGGAGTTATGATGAAAAATAATTTTTCTTTACTTTTCTTTACTTTATTGGTTTTTTTTTGGTCTATTTTCTTTCACAACCTAACATGGAAATATGTTTTGCATAACTGCACATATATAACCTATATCTAATTGCTTGCCTTCTCAATGAGGAGGGGAGGGAAGGAAGGGAGGGAGAAACTTGGAAACTCAACAATATTTAAAAACGAATGTTTAAAAATTTTTTACATGTAATTGGGGGAAATAAAATATTAAATGTAAAAAAAACATAATCTGAGCTCCTTGAGGGTAGAGATTTTTTTGTTTGCGTTTTTATCCCCACAACTTAGTATAGTGCCTGGCACATAGTAAGCACTTAATAAGTGCTCTATCTATCTATGAATTAACAATCATCAACAAAGATAAGCATTTCTATATAGAAAGAGTAAAAAAAGGATTGTGGACTTCTCTCAAATACAGGTTTTTTTTTTTTAATGTACATTTTTAGAATGTAAGTTCCATACAGATAGGGATTGTTTATTTGATCGAAGGCAGCTAAGTGGCACAGTAGTTAAAGTACTGGACCTGGAGTCAGGACTGACTAGCTTGTGACCATGAGCAAAGTTATTCAATCTGTCTGCCTCAACTTACTCATCTATAAAATGGAGATAATTACAGTAACTACTCCCAGGGTTGTTCTGAGGATAAAATGAGATATTTGTAAAGTGTTTTGCAAACCTTAAAGTGCTACATAAATGCTTCATTCATTCTATCAATATCCTCCATGTCTAGTAGTGACTAGCAGATAGTAAGTGCTGAGTAACTGCTTGTTGATGGCTAGATTTAAAAGGATATATAAATATATGCATATGTATACATATATATATAATTTTTAAAAGCAGTTACAAAATTGTTGTCTTTATTTGTGTCCCCTTCTGAACTTCCTTTTGTTTCTTTCTGTATATTTATGTACTTTTTTAAGTGTTGCTATTTTTTTTATATCTCTATCCCTAATCATTAACTCACTCCTCAACACCAAAAGAAGCCTTTCCTTGTGACAAATAAGCATAGTCAAGCAAAATAAATCAATACATTGGCTATGTATGAAAATGTATGTCTCATTTTGAATTTTTGTCTAAAAGTTCTTAACCTGAGGTCTATGAACTTGTTTTGGTTTTTTAATATTTCAATATAATTGGTTTCCTTTGTAATCTATACCTTTTATTATATGCATTTAAAAACATCATACCAAGAAGGGATCCATAAACTACACCAGAGTGCCGAAGGGGTCCATGACACAATATTAAGAACCTTTGTTCCATCACCTTTCTGTTAAGAAGCAGGAGAAATGCTTCATCAGTCTTCTGAAGTCATGATTGGTCAGAGTACTGAAGTCTTTCAAAAAAAAAAAAGGTTTACTATTATTGTGGTCATAATGTAAGTCATTCTGATAGATCTACTTGTTTCACTTTGAAGCACTTCAAACAAATCTTCTTAGGTTTCTCTGAATCCTTCATATTCATCATTTCTTACAGTATCATAATATTTCATTATAGTCCTATGCCACAATTTGTTTAGCCACTCTCCAGTTGATGGACACCCACTTTGTTCCCTGCTCTTTGCTCTTTCCAATACTATGCTGCCTCCCAAGGCTACTGAAAATGTGCATTGTGCCATAAGTCATTTCTTAATTCAATGCTTTCTTTTCCAATATCTAACAGAGCTTTATTCTGTTTTCATCTCTTTTCCAGAGATCTTCTTTCTCATTCCCACAATTTCCTAATTCTCAGTTTTTCTGGCTTTCTTTCTCTCAGTTTTTCTTACTCTCAAATTTTAATCCTAATAAATATAAATGTAAACTCTGTATATTAACTACTTCCTTATTCCATTTTACTTTAATTGGCCCCTCTGCTTCACGGAACAATCAGTATTTGGAGAAGAATGAAAATAGCAAATGTCTTTGACACAGGAATAGAGTCTGCTCCTTGCTATTTTAAGGGCCTGAATGTGAGATGTTTTCTGAGTAGTCAGTAGTTTTAAAATTGCACAGGAAAATAGGATAGTCTAGATGGTACTGAAAATGGGTAATGGATAAGAGAATCTTTATTTTTTTTTTTCAAGTGGCTCAGGGGTTCTGATTCAGTCAGTTCAAGTGGTCAGAGAATATGAATATGGTGAAATGTGGGTTGATAGCCGTAGTTTCTTTTCCATTAAGGATGGCATCAAACATTCATATAAATTTTATAGGGGATAGTGTTTTGTGGAGAAAAGAACAATGAGTGGGGAAATCAGTCCCATTGTACCAGTAAAGTCACCTTTTAGTAGACTTGCCAAAAAAAAAGACTCCTAATTCCTTTCTGTCTCATAAAGCTCTGCTTCTTGTACACAACATATGTTAGAACTATTTAAGCATTTCACTGCATGCTGTGGTACAGTGGAAATACATTGGATTTTGAATTAGAAAATTTAGGTTTGAATCTCTCTTCTACAATTTGTTACCTGTGTGACCTTGAATATATTACCTCAACTTTCTGCCCCTTGTTTTCTCATCTATAAAATGTAAGGGTCAGGACTTCATGATGTCAAAGGTATCTTCTAGCTTTAAATCTATAGTACTAATGGGCACAATCAAAACCAAAAAAAGAAAAGAAGTCAGAGACAGACAGCATGAAGCATTTACCATATTTAGACTATATAGCTATAATATTCAATTTTACTCATCAGATAAATAAGTCTCCAATCTCTAGATTAGGAAAATACTCCAATCCCCAAAGTAAGAGAAAATATGCCTTATTTCTTTCTGATTCTCAGATTCCATCTTTGGCTTACAGTATGTGTCTAATTGGTTTGAACGTAAACCCTGGCAGCATTTTAATTCAACATACGGAAAACAGTCCTGATTTCTAATATGCAATTTTCTAGCTAGTTCTACCTGAGATTTTAAGCTGTACTTAGAAAGTATTATAAATACAAAAACCATCCTCATTATAAACTCTAGACCAGATACTGACTGACATTTATAAAGCATTTTAAGGTTTGCAAATGCTTTCCTTATTGCATTATCAAATTGCAGCCTTAACAACAAATCTGTTAGTGTTGTCATGCTCATTCTATAGATAAGGAAACTGAAGCTCAGAGAGAGGTCAAATGACCTGTAATAATGAGCTAATAAGCATGGGAGGTGGGATCCAAATCCTGGTCTGTCCTGACTCCAGGGCTTAGGAGACTCTACATTGCCTAGGACAAATAAATGAAGGCATTTGAAAGCCATTTGAGAAAATGAATTCCCTTAGTGAATTAGTTGCATCTAGCATACATTTAGGCTTCCAGTTCTATTCTGACTGTTACCTCACACTTTCCTATTTCCCAGTAAAGTATTTGGAGAAAAGAAGCATAACAAATCCCTTATGATATTTATTCATGAGACAACTCCAGACAGCTGACTAAGAAAACCTGTAATTCTGCACCAATGATCTTGAGAAGCCCAATTGTTTGAATTTTTCTTAATCAGTGAGAGGAATTCTAATTTGGGCTGGTTTTGATTCAGTTGTAAGCTCCTTGAGAGGTATTAGGGATATAGAATGAATTCAGGAAGCCCTGGATTCAAGAATGACCTCTGGTTCATAACAGATATATGACCCTGGGAAAATTCGTTAATTTCTCAGTAATCTAGACTTCTCTATAATACTAGAAGTTACAGAAAAGATGCCAACTCCTCATCCAGGAGTTCTTTATGCAAATTCCTTATTTTTCTCTTCTATAAGCTCCTTGAGATCAGGGACCATGTCTTACCTACACTTCTTTCTTTACAGTCTCCATAGCATCTAACATAATGTCTCAAACACTATTGGATTGTAAACTCCAAGAAGGCAGGGGCTGTGTTTCATCTGAACTTTGAATCTCCTTTAGCTACTAGCACCATCCTCTGAACAAAGGGGCAGCAAATAATAGATTTGTTTATTGAACATAATGGTACTTAGTGAAGGTATGATAATCTAAAATCAAACTATCATTCATTGACTCTCTTTATTCCAGGAGATGTGTTTGGGTCTCAGGCCAGACCTCATGAACACTGGGAAACAAGCAGAGATTATGTGATTACATTACTGATAAGATTGGTTCCTGTGAGGCTCTCCTCTTTCAGCTCTTTCAAAATAATTTAATGAGGCTCTTAGTTACAGATTGTTGTTTGTGCTTCTTTAGTCTATGTGTGCCAGTGGGGTCAACCATAGTATATCATTGCTCCTATCAATACATTGGTAGAAATTCTCATCTTTATGATGGGTAGACATCTGTCTTGTTAGTACATGTAGTAAATGAAGCAACCAAAGGCACACACTAATTCCATATGGCAGGTTGGGAGGGTTAAGGACAATGACATTTCCCTCCCCCACTAGTTTCTATTTTTAGGTCAGATTCAGTTTTAAAATATCCCTGATAGCTTCAAGGATAGAAAGAGAGAGCAAGGGTTTAGTCTGACTGAGTTTCTAACTTTGAAATGTTCTTTCCAGGAAAAAGAGACTAAAATAGTTATTCAAGAATATATTTGAATGAACGTTGAAAATGTGTTTGTAGCCAAGGCACGCCTATCCTCTCATGGGAAGGCCACAGCAATTTTTCCTCCTTATGCTTTGAAAGAAAGAGAAGTATATTGAAAGTAGTCTTTAATGGCAAATTCAGTTTAACATTTTAAAAAGGACTGATTCATGTTATGTAAAAAGTGTCTGGATAAAAAATGAGAAGTCCACTGACCAAATTCCCTTAATTATTAGTGTAAGGTATGTATAAGAGGAATTGATTAGTCTCTTTTCAAATTGCAGGGTTTCCTACACAAACTGATAAAATAGTATAAAGGAATTTTCCTAAATAATCCATAACTGTATGAAGAGGCTACTCAGTCAGCTTGATGGAATTATAAGGCATGGACCACTAGATGAAGTCAGCTGGTGAACATGGGAGACTTTCTATAAATGATGAAGGGAATTAGCCATGGCTCTTATGACCTAAATAAAAAGCGACCAGGTCTCATTTCAGATCAATCAAGTTTGAGCAGTCAAGAAGAGAAAGAGAGAGCTTTACTGGATGAACTTAGCTCTTGTGAGTTTGTTCTTCCCCTTTTCTTTTGCCTATTGTTGGGGGAAAGGGGTGAAGAAGCAAATAAATATGCCTGGCAAGGAGATATGCACTTGTACACAGCCTGAGAGAGTCAAATCGAAGATGTAGACAAGTTGAGACGAGGTGAGTTGGTAAGAGAACTTGAGAGCCCAGCATCTGGAGCTGAAGTACTGCTTAAGAAATGGCAGTGCCATTTCTTAGGGTATGGGCTCTTTTTTTATGCTTAAAGAGTATGGCAGGCCAGAATTTTAGCTGAGACTTTAGAGACCACAGTCGAAAAATCAGAGTCACTTACCTAACTTAACAGCAGGCCAAGGGGTTTCAGTGGAATGATTCACCCAGCACAAACGCCACTTCCCATGAAAAGCAGCACAAGGGCATTAGGAGAGGACGATAGTGGCCGAGAAACACCAGAGGTGTGAGTTGTCTTGGCCTCATTTGTACTCAAGGTATGTGCCACTCCACTTGTGACCTCTATGGGTAGCCACTCTTCTCGCTGATGCTGTGTATATTTTTGAAAGCTTGAATACCAGGCTCACGGAGAAAACAATTTTTTGCTATTGTTTTTACTATGCTAATCCAGCAATACCTTTGCTTTCAGCTAACTGTGTACTGTAGGTTATTAAAGAAAAAGTAAATACACTAATGGGGGCTTATGAGGTATAGCTTTAGTAGAGAAAAATCACAGAATATTTTGAACTTAGGGTTCAAACCCGGAGTGTGTGGGGTTTTCAGGGAGGACTAGCACCCCTGGTGCTAGGTGGAGGGCTTGCTGACCTCCTTTCAGGGCCACTCATTTACCTTTTGTGCCACCCAATTCTCACCTGTGTCTCCAAGAGGCTGTAGCATGCACAGTGGGCACACCTTGGTAAAACCGTCTCTGCAGATGAGTTAAACCAGACTGAGAGTAACCAACAGTCTTCATACCCTTCCGTGAGGTAGAGGGAATGTCTACTTCAAGCATGTGAAGACTTCCCCCAGGGCAATAGGTGGATGAGAACAATTTGTTCCAATAGCCATGAAGGAAGCTGAAGCAGGCACTGTTGAGCATTTAGAACTTCTCAGACATTAAAGACACCAAGGTCATCCATAGCATCCTGAGCCATCACCAGTAGGCCTGACTTTTGTCTTGCTACTGGATTTTGATGACTAGAAGAAAGAGTGAGGCTGATGATTTTGTGCAATTCTGCCTCACTGAAACCCAATTCATGAGCAAGTCAAGACATCACTCCATGATGTCATTAGTTCTCTTAAAAAAAAGGATCAACAATAACAAGTTATCGCTCAGGGTTCCCAACTTGGGAATGCAAGTTGGGAAGGTATCCCAGAAAGACATTACATTATCAGGCAGATCATACATACTTCCTGGCTTCATTTGCATATAATCTGAAAATCAGAAGCCATAAAGTCATAGCAGCCAAGTGGAAGGACAACTTATATGTTTTTCTCAGAGACAAATGATAGAGTTCTTCAAGTTGGTTTGATTGTGGGCCCGAAGTCAATATAGCAACATCATTTCCTGGTCATCTTGTTTTCCAGTATGTATAGTGTATGTAAAAGGGCCACCATGAACATAAGCAGAGTTCATATGTCATCATCTTTTGCAAAGATACAAGTGACAAAGAATTGAAAAGATTCTTCAAATCAAATCACCACATAGATTGGTGCTCAGCAAATTCAAAATAGAAGCAGCTTAAAAGATGGCATAAATATGGTTTTGAATGAAATATTTATGAGGTACAAAAGGTTTATAAGACTCAAGCCTATAAATCATGAATATTTTCTTTAATTGGAATGCACTGGACAAGGTGGGCAATGAACAACATCATATACACAGATATTATCTGGCTACAGATGTGAGAACCAGACCAAGCAAAATGAAGATACCCATTAACTAGTTAGAGCAAAAGTCAAGATCAATATAAAATTAGACGGAAAGATAATAAAGAAAAGATATTGTGCACTAATGCATTGTTGATGGAGCTGTGAAATGGTCCAACTGATCTGAAAAGTAATTTGCATCTACCACCTAAAAGCACCCTACACTGTGTATACCTTTTGACTAAGCAACACCAGTATTAGACCTATGGCCCCAAGAAGATCAAAGAAAGAGGAAAGAGACCAATATGTACAAAAATATCTACAGCAGTGCTTTGTATTGCAGCAAAGAACTAGAAAAAAAAAAAGCAGGTACTCATGAAGTAGGAAACAGATGAATAAATTTTGGCTTATGAATGTAATAGAATATTATTTTTCTCTAAGAAATGATAAAAGGGAGCAATTAAGAGAAACCTGGAAAGACTTTCATGATCTGATGAAGAGGGAAGTCATCAGAACCAAGAGAATAATTTATACAGTTATCAAATTGACTACAAATATAGTTATCTATACAATGACTACGATAATATAAAGGAAAATAATGACTTAAGAAATATGATCAGTGCAATGACCAGTTACCACTCCAGAAGACTGATTTTAAAATTTTTTTAAAATTTATTTATTTATTTATTTTTAGTTTTCAACATTCACTTCCACAAGATTTTTGAGTTCCAAATTTTCTCCCCCTCTCCCCCTTTCCCCCACCCTAAAATGGCATGCATTCTGAATACCTCTTCCCTTAATCTGCCCTTCTCCTTCTATTTTCCTGTAAGGCAGGATAGATTTCTATACTCCATTGCCTGTATATCTTATTTCCCAGTTGCATGTGAAAACAATTTTTAACATTTGTTTCTAAAACTTTGGGTTCTAAATTTTCTCCCTTCCTCCCTCCCCACCCACCCTCATTGAGAAGGCAAGCAACTTGATACAGGTTATACATGTGTAGTCATGCAAAACACTTCCAAAGTAGTCATGTTGTGGAAAACTAACTGTATTTCCTTTCATCCTAACCCGTCCCCTGTTTATTCTATTCTCTCTTTTGACCCTGTCTCTCCTCAGAAGTGTTTGCTTCTGATTACTCCCTCCCCCAATCTGCCCTCCCCTTTATCATCTCCCACTCCCTTATCCCCTTCTCCCCTATTTTCCTATAGGGCAAGATGTATTTCCATACCCAATTGATTGTGTATGTTATTCCCTCCTTAACCCAAATCTGATGAGAATAAGATTCATTCATTCCCTCTCACTTTCCCCCACTTCTCCTCCACTATAAAAGCCTTTTCTTGTCTGTTTCATGTGAGATAATTTATCCCATTCTACCTCTCCTTTTCTCCTCCCAGTATAATCCTCTCTCACCTTTTAATTTTATTCTCCAGATATCACCCCTTCATCTTCAACTCACCCTTGACCCTCTATTTATCTATCTATCTATATATACATACATATAATTTTTCCCTCCAACTACCCTAATACTTACAAAGGTCTTATGAGTTACAAATATCATCTTTCCATGAAGGAATGTAAACAGTTCAACCTTAATAAGTCCCTTATGATTTCTCTTTCCTATTTACCTCTTCATGTTGCTCTTGAGTTTTGTATTGAAAGTCAAATTTTCTATTCAGCTCTGGTCTTTTCATCAAGAATGCTTGAAAGTCTTCTATTTCACTGAATGTAAATTTTTTCCCCTGAAGAATTATACTCAGTTCTGCTGGACAGGTGATTCTTGATTGTAATCCTATCTCCTTTGCCCTCTGGATTATATTCCAAACCCTCCAGTCCCTTAATGTAGGAGCTGCTAAATCTTGAGTTATCCTGATTGTGTTTCCACAATGCTTGAATTTCTGACTGCTGGCAATATTTTCTCCTTGACCTGGGAATTCTACAATTTGGCTACAATATTCCTAGGAGTTTTCCTTTGGGGATCTCTTTCAGGAGGTGATCAGTGGATTCTTTCCATTTCTACCCTCTGGTTCTAGAATATCAGGGCAATTTTTCCTGATAATTTCTTGAAAGATGATGTCTAGGCTCTTTTTTTGATCATGGCTTTCAGATAGTCCAATAATTTTTAAATTCTCTCTCCTGGATCTATTTTGCAGGTCAGTTGTTTTTCCAATGAGATATTTTACATTGTCTTCTATTTTTTCATTCTTTTGGTTTTGTTTTATAATATCTTGATTTCTCATAAAGTCACTAGCTTCTAATTGCTCCATTCTAATTTTTAAGGAAGTATTTTCTTCAGTGAGCTTTTGGACTTCCCTTTCCATTTGGCCAGTTCTGCTTTTGAAGGCATTCTTCTTCTCATTGGCTTTTTTGACCTCTTTTGCCAGTTGGGTTAGGCTATTTTTTAAGGTGTTATTGTCTTCAGTATTTTTTTGGGTCTCCTTTAGCAAGCTGTTGACTTGTTTTTCATGATTTTCTTACATCTCTCTCATTTCTCTTCCCAGTTTTTCCTCTACTTCTCTTACTTGCTTCTCAAAATTCTTTTTGAGCTCTTCCATGGCCTGGGACTGATTCATATTTTTCTTGGAGGCTTTGGACATAGGAGCTTTGACTTTGTTGTCTTCTTCTTGTTGTATGTTTTGATCTTCTTTGTCACTAAAGAAAGATTCTATGGTCTGAGGTTTTTTTTGTGCAGTTTGTTCATGATCCCAGCCAATTACTTGAGTTATAAACTCTTTGTTAAGGTAGGGGTGTGCTTTCAGTGTGGAGAATGTACTGTCCCAAGCTTCGGGGGGGTTTGTGCAGCTGTTTTCAGAGATACTTCTAGGGCCCTGTAAATTTTCAGTTCTTCCAAGGTGGTATCATCAAGGGCGAGGTGTTTACTCCTTTTGTGGCCTGTGCTCTGGTCTATGAGTGATCACAAGGACTCTTTTCTGCCTTGGAACTGTGAGGAAGATTTTTTCTACACCATTAACACAAGCTCCACCATGATAGCATTGCTCCTCACCCCTGGACCACCACCCAGAATTGTGACCCAGATCCAAGCACAGGCAAAGCAAGCAGCACCAGCAAAGAGATCCCTGCAATCTCCCTTCGATCAGTAACTCGATTCCCCCTCAGTCTGTGGGCTGAGCTCTGGAAGCAGCCGCTGCCCCGGGGCTGCACCAGGACTGGGGCTGGGAGAGAGCTTCTGTCTCACCATAGTCACAGACCTTTCTTACTGACCTTCTAAGCTGTCTTTGGCATTTGTAGGTTGACAAGTCTGCAAACCGCCACAGCTGCCCTTGATTCAGTCCCCTGAGGCCTGCTCCAGGTTTGCTGAGGCCTGATCTTTGCTTGTGCACCCGCACTGAACTGCATTCCTCTCCCAGTCTGGAGCAATAGACTTTTCCAATCAACCATTCAGGCTGTCTTGGGCTGGAAATTTGTTTCATTCTGTCTTTTTTGGGTTCTGTTGTTCTAGAATTTGTTTAGAGCCATTTTTACAGGTATTTGGAGGGGTTTGGGGGAGAGCTCAAGTTCAAGTCACTGCTTTTATTCTGTCATCTTGGTTCTGCCCCTCAAGACTGAATTTTTTTTGCTCAACCTTTTTGTTCAGTTGATGAACTACAGATACAGAACGAGATATACATTCTCAGACACAGCTAACATGGATTTATTTTGTATAACTAAACTTATTTCTTACAAAAGGCACCACATTTTTTCTTTACTTTTTTTCTTGCTGGGAAAATTTTGGCGGGGGATAGAAGAGTGAGAAAGATACTAAAAGAGGAAGAAAAAATAATGAATCATTAAAAAATAAAATAGAACAGAGGACAGCTCCAGTCCTTGGAAACCTACAAGGAGTTAATTGTCCTCTGAACAAGATGCCAATGAATTTGTCTATACTCAGTAGGGTAAAGAATATATTCAAATTGACTGGAGGACCTCCATGATATAATCTCTATTTTTTCAATATTATCCTGCTGATGGTATGTAGTTGTGGTGTACCATGATTTTTAATCTACTAGCATCATAGATTTAGAGTTGGAAGGCCCTTTAGAGGTCAAGGGAAGAACCAAAATTGTAAGTGGCACAAAAGGCAATGGAAAGACACATGGTGGATATAAATAGACTATAGCACATCAGTAATAATAAGCATTACAGTTGTGGTATAAAAGACATCAAGAATAAAAGGAGATAAGACAGTCATATAGTAAGCATGAAGAACAGCCAACGAATTGCTGAGTGTTGTACTGGTAACCACCAAATAGCTGAAGACCTAGATTAGGGTCTCTTAACTTTCTTTGTGTCATGGTCCCGTTAGTAGAATGCCTTCTGTGTTTATTTTTGAGAATAACTGTCTACAGCTTTGTATTTGCTAGAATTAACTTGTAAATCCATTTGGCCCAAAGTTTATGGATTCCCCCACACCTTGGCAGTTTATTAATTACTTATTTTTTTCCTTTTTGTTTAACTTGGTTTGTTTAAGAGCTCTATTTCTTATTTTTGCATTCATCTACTTCCTTTAAATTCTCAGTTTTTCTGGAATATGATTGCACATAATACTTTATGATCATTATATTTATTTCCTTACTATTATGAATTCACCTTTTTCAATTTATTTTATGATTTGATTGTCCTCTTTCTTCATTAGGTTAACTAATGGTTTGTCAATTTTGTTAGTTTTTCATAAAACCTAAACTTCCTATGAAAATAAAACCAACATTCTATCACTGCTATTCTGTGGTAGTGAGGCATGGAATACTTTGAAGTCTTTGAACAATTACAAATGAATATTGTTGATCCTTTTTTTTTTAAGAGAACTAATGACATCATGGAGTGATGTCTTGACTTGCTCATGAATTGGGTTTAAGTGAGGCAGAACTGCACAATATCATCAGCCTCACTCTTTCTTCTAGTCATCAAAATCCTTACCTTGCTCCCTGCCATATACTTTTTAATTTGGTGACACTGGCCTCCCAGCTGTTCCAGGAACAAGACACTCCATCTCTCAGCTCTGGGCATTATCTCTGGCTGTTCTCCATACCAGTAACACTCTACCTCCCATCTCTGCCTTTTGGCTATCTTTAAGTCCCAACTAAAATTCCGTTTTCTATGGGAAGACTTTCCCAATCACTCTTAATTCTATTGCTTTCCTTCTGTTAATTATTTCCTATTTATACTGTATATAGTTTGTTTGTACATATTTATCTGTTGTTTCCCTCATTAGATTGTCAACTCCTTGAAGGCAGGGACTATCTTTTGCCTTTTTTTTTTTGTATCCCCAGTGCTTAGCATAGTGCCTAATACGTGGTAGGCAATCGATGTCTATTGGCTAATTAATTCCTTGCAAGGCAACCTATTCCGCCTTAAGACAATTTTAATTTTTTGTAACATTTTTTCCCTTGAATGGAGCCTAAATCTATCTTTTTGTGACTTCTGCTCACTATCCTGCCTTCTGGAACCAAGGGCATAGCCAATCTTCTACATAATACCCTTTTTTCCACCCTATACACACTTTAGCAGAAAAATATTTTGTGAAAAGCTTGTATATGTGGGAGGATGTAAGATAAAATCTATTTGAAGACCATTATGATTTTTAAATTTTTTTCAACAAGTTACTACTAAGTTTAAGGTTTCTATGTAGTGTTGTCTGATACCACTTCTACCTACAGGGATCAGATACCAGTCTTATCATTGAGACTGTCTATCTTCATTTGTTAACTTTTTTGGATTAGTTTTATTCATTCTGACTGTAAGCATTTATTCAGCCAAACAACTTCCCTATTCATACAGTATTAGATCATTAATGTGAAAGGTCTTGTTCCAATGGACAATTAATGATTTTTCAGGAGAAATATCAAGGTACATCACCTGCCACTTATTGGAAATCATGAGCAACCTTCATTTGCCTTGCTCAAGCATTATGTTAATTTTTGGCAAAAATGGAGTAGAAAAAAAAAAGAAAAAATCTGACTCAGAGAAAAAACAGCTAAATGATCTAATAACATTTTGATTTTTGAATATTTTTATCAAGACCCCTGGGCCTTTCTATCCACCCTAAAACTGAAATTTCCTTTATATGTCTCTCTCCCTACTCTTCCAATTAAAATAAAAGCTACTTAACAATGGGGACTGCTTCAATTTTTCTACTTGTATCTCTAGAGTTTAGCACAATGCTTGGCATATAGGAAACGCTTAATAAATATTTTTCATTCATTTCCTTATTAAGCATTCACTATGTTGAGGCATCTAGGTGAATAAAGCTCTGGGCCTAGAGTCCAGAATACCTGAGTTCAAATCTGGCCTCAGACACTAGTTGTTTGACCCTGGGCAAATGACTTCACCTCTGTTGGCCTCAGTTTTCTCAGCTGTAAAATGGGGATAATAATAGCACCTACCTCACAGGATTGAAGGGGGAAGATCAAATGAGATAATATTTGTAAAAGTAGAGCTTAGCACAATGCCTGGCACATAGTAAGCACTATATAAATGCTTATTCCTTTCCCTTTCCCTTTTCTAAGTGTCAGCCACTGGACTAGGCTCTAAGGTTGTAAATGCAATAGATGAAACAATCTCTACATTCGAGGAGCTTACGTACTAATAGTGGTGATAACAAAAACATATATAAATACATGTAGAATGAATACAAACAAATCCAACATAGTTAAATACAGAGTAGTTTAAGAGGAGAAGCACTAGCAGTTGAAGGGAATATTTCCAAGCTGAAATGCATTATAAAATGCTTAATATCAATACTTTCCATAAAAAGTCACTTACTCTCTGCAATACATCAAAAAATAAACATTCCATTCTGATCATACTTTTTCTTCTTTTTTTCTGGATTCGTGGACTTGAATATGTCGCCAGTCCTACCTTTTGCAGCTGTTGAATGAAAAAAAAAGTCTCAAATCATTTCAACATACCCTCCACCACCCACTTGTTCCACTTTAGCTGTTTGTCTCATGTGTATGTCATTTTTATTTTTATGAACAATACAGCTGCCAACATTGATTTTTTTGGTGTGTCAACCCATGTCAAATCAGACATAAATCCTCTTAATTTTAACCTATCAGTAGTTCTGAAGAGTTTTTTTTTCCTTTTAGCATATTAGCCAGAAATTGATCTAGATGTCAGAGCAACGCTGGTTAATATTGGCTATAATCCACTCTATCAGATGTTCACTTCTAGTAGGTGGGGGAGGCTGGGAAATATACACTGAAACGTCACTAGAATCAAAGTTACAGAGTTGGAAGGAACCTTAGAGGTCATCCAGTGCAACTCCTAAGGTAGGAATGCCCCACACAAAATCTCCAAGTGGCAACGGAACCTTCTCTCAAATACCTCCAGTAATGGGAAGCAGAGTATTTTATGAAACAATGAATTCCATTTTCAGTATCCCAAATTGTTAGGAACCTCTGTCTTTTGAGTTGAAATCTGACTCAATGTAACTTTCATCCACTGGTCTTTATTTTGTCTTTTGTAGCTACAGAGTAGCTCCTTGTGACAGCTGTTCAATTAGTCAAAGATGTTATTTCCATCTCTGTTTTGGCTTCTAAAGGTCTTTATTCCCTTCCATTGTTCCCCATAGAGGACTTTTTTTTTCCTATACTCTCCCCATCTTGGTTACCGTCTTCTAGACATACTCTAATTTGTCAATGTCACTTCTTAAAATGTGGTACTTAGAAATAAACATAGTAGACTCTGACCAGCACAATGTACAGTGGAACCATCACTTTTCTTGTCCTGAACATTATGCTCTATTAAGGCAACCTAAGAACACAGATATTTTGGCAGTTGTTTCAGACTTGACTCATAATGAAAAACCTTAGGGCCTTTTCACATGAACAGTTATTAAGCCAGGTCTATCCATTCTGTACTTAGTGCAGGTGATTTTTTTTTTTAATCCAACAGGACTTGACATTTATTTTCATCTGAAGTCAGAGGAGCTGGGTTTGAATCTTGGCTCTGTTACTTATGCAGGCTGGACTGATTCCCCATCTCTCCAGGTTCTTATGATCATGTATGACTTTGAAAAATTCGTTAACCCTCTCTGGACCTCAATTTCTTCATTTGTAATGTAAAGGGATTATATTAATTCTAAATTATCTACCACCTCTAAATCCTGTGAAGTTCTATGCATGTATGAAAATCTCTCAAAGGCTCTACATTGCTTAGTGAATAAAGGTTAAACTCCTTAATCTGGCTATGCACAGTTTGGCTCTTTCAAGGATATACTGGAACCAGTTCAAACCAGAAGCTAATTGTTAAATTTTCATTGTGAGCATTTATACCTAGTAAATTAGCCATTGTTATAAATCAGGGCTGGATTGTTTTAATTGTCTTGACCAAGAGTTGGAAAACTATGGCCAGAGAGTCACATCTGGCCTGGTCTTGTTTTTTGTATAGCCTATGGTCTAAGAATGGTATTTAGATTTTAAAATAAGGTTTTACTGTTTTTAAAAATATAAAATCATTCTTAGTTCAAGTACCATACCAAAAACAAAAACAAAACAAAAAACGAAAATGGTCAGATGGTTGGTAGATTTGACCTTTTGGGAGAGCTCACCACCTGGTCTAGACCTAATAAAGATTTAATAATTCAGATTAAACTTAAAAATGTGTCCTGCATACATTCTTTTTGGAACCCCCCCCACTCCCCAGCCTAGTTGTGAAATATTTACCAGCACACCCCTGATTCTAACCTTCACCAGCTTTGTTTAGCAGTATTCCCTGCAAACATTCTGGGTTCCAGTCGGACTGAGTCACCATTTGACCAACATACCCTGAACTTTCCCTTTTAGCTAGCAGGCTAAATGTGGTAAAGATGGTCCCTGAGTTTGTCAAGCTAAAGAGGCGATAGCCCCCTCCCACCGAAATTACATCCATCATAGCCAAAGACCAGCAGGTGGTAGCATAAAGCAATAGCAGAAGAGAGACCCAGAAAGGGCAGCAGGAGAAGAAACATCCTGCAAAACACAGCGACAGAGAGGAAAAAAAGCAGCAAAAGACCTTAGCGTAGTGAATTTAAAAAAAGTCATTGCTATTCACAGAGGACACTCATAGATCTAAAATATCAGAGGCATGATTTTCCCTAGGTATATGTGTTCTCTAGCCACATCATCGTCATCATCATCATCATCATCATCATTAATGTTTATATAGCACCTACAATGATTATCTCATTTAATGTTCACAACAAACCTGGGAGGCAGGTGCTATTATTATCCCCATTTGACAGACGAGGAAACAGGCAAATAGAATGAAATGACTTACCCAGAGTCACACTGCTAGTAAGTGTTGGAATTCAGATTTGAATTCACATCTGTCTTTTACTCTAGGCCTGGCATTCTATCCACTGAGCTATCTAGCTGCCCAGATTACCCTTATATCTTAGGCATAGACTGTTCCCTATACCTAGATTGCATCTTCTCCTCCTTACCACCTTTTAGAATCCCTAGCTTCTTTCAAAGCTCAGCTCAAGTATTATCTTCTACACAATATCTTTCCTGTTCTTTCTAATTACATAAGCCCTGCTGGCATTGCTTTTTATGTGTTTTATAAGTATATGTGTCAGGGACTATTTTTATGTTATCTCTGTATCCAGTGCCTAGCAAAGTGTTAATAAACAGTAAGTCCTTGATCAATGCTTCTTGAGTAAATAAATGTTTGCCCCACCATGTGTGTTTCCTAGTCACATTTGCCCCCTGCATGTGTCTCTTTCAACCAACATATAACAAAGTAGAAAATGAAATATAATTTGTAGGGGTGTTTACTAATATGTGCACGGGGGAAGATTTTTTGGTCACTTATTATACTGTTTAATTAAATTTTCTTTTGCTTTGAATTAATGTGTCCTCCGGGAGGCAAAAGAAACACATCAGTGGGGGCTCAAGAGCTTTGGTTTTATTCAGATGCTGACCTATGATTACAACTTGCCTTAATCCAATAAAAATATTCAAATGGTCCACATGTGAAGAAGTGAGCCATGGGTTGTGACCTTAGGTTTGAAAAAAAAAGGAAGAAGGTGAATGATCCATATTATATATTAACTTGATCTTACAAGGGTATAGGATTAGGAAGCTAACATGCTAGGTACTAATTTGACTCTCTAGGTTCCTCCCCCTACTGCTAATAGGAAGGCTAAATTTAACCAGGCCCCAACCATTTACACTTGTATTTCTCTCCAGGATTACTTTTCCATCTGACCTGCATGTTATAAGGAATAAATTTTTAAAAGCTTGGAAGATATAAAGCATTCAAAATGACTGTGATTCTATTATATAGTTACCAAGAATAACAAGCTTCACTAAAGAAAATTTCAGATTATCTAGTCAGCCAAATGTGACTGACTCCTAGAACAGATTCATCAAGTTTTAAACGAGCTGATCCAGTCCCGAGAGGCAAAGATCATCTTCTGTAGGGTTAACAGCCACAGTTCACAGAATGCTGGGTTTAGAGCTGGAAAGGATCTTAAAGACCATCTATCCCACCCTTTTGTTCTACATATGAGGTGACTAAGCAAGCCTTTCATTCCTCTCTATTTCTAACTTCTTTTTCTTCTTGCCACTTCTTAACCTTGACATTTTTCACTCTTCCACCACTTCACTTGACTTTATGACAGTCCAGCTGTCCAGTCTCATGATGTATGGGCAATGAAGCCATACAGGAGTGATTGGCGTGTACTAAAAATGTTTCACACATACAGACTGTATGTGTATACATAAACATGCATATGTGTGCACATGTGTGTACAAAAATATGCACACATGCATATATGTATGGGTGGTATAGATTTATTATATATAATAATATTTTGTTGTTATTTAGTCATTTTTAGTCATGTCTGACTCTTTGTGACCCCATTCAGGGTTTTCTTGGCAAAGATACCAGAGTGGTTTGCCATTTCCTTGTCCTGCTCATTTTACAGATGAGGAAACTGAGGCAAACAGGGTTAAATGACTTGCCCAGGGTCACAAAGCTAGTAAGTGTGTTATATTATAATTATATATATGTATATATATATATATATATATATATATACACACACACATATATCTGGAAGGGTGATCAAGTGTTCAACTATGTATAAATATAAATAGAAAGAAAGGAGGTTTAATTTTTTAAATTGCTGTCAGAGGTCAGCCTCAAATAAATCCTTGGGCCACTGACCATTTCCAGCATTGATGATCCTACCATCCATTTCCTTCTTAGTCTGTGATACTTAGAATACTGCTTGGAGAAAGAATTTGATCACAGAATCACAGATTTTGAGAGGAAGAAACCTTAGCAGCCATCTAGTCCAACTCATATGTGAAAGAAATTCATACTATATATATGACCAACAAATGATGCCAGCAAGGAAGTAAAAAGGTACCCTATACTCCATGTGGCTAGTTACCTATCACTATGTAGGGGCAAGATTGTACCCTACAACCCTTAGCAACAACCAGCTGGTGCTCAGGAAAATGTGGTTTGATTACCCTTTTTATCTTAGTATGAATACTTAGAACAGGCATTATTAGTCATAAAATTATTCATCTGCCTTTCATCCAGCTACAGTATTCAATTTTATCCCCTCCTGTGGCAGTGGATTTTACAGGCTGACAAAATGTAGTTCCAAGTAATCGTGTTGGTTTTTTTTTCTACTTGCTCTAAAATTATCAACCATTAATTTGACCAAATGACATTTCATATTTTGGTGACATTGTAGAACATTTCATCCTCAGGCTCCAAGCACTAACAAAGACATCTACTGGGGCCCCAGCTATGCTTTAATTTCCACACACCCAATAACCAGCACTCCCAATTTCTCACTTTGAATATGCTGCCTGGGTTTGGAACAGAGAAACTCCTCGGGAGGTTCTTTACAACTGTCCACTGGAAGTTTCACACTTTACTTCCATCTACTAAGCTCATCTGCAAGAGGTTTTAAATGTATATACTTAAGAAATGCCCTCTGAATTTCATCAGGAAACCTCTATCACACTTAGGTGGATTCCCTTATGTGACTGGCTATTCATTAGCAATGTGGGACTGTGGCATTGTGTCTTGTTCCATAGGATGACGAATGGCCACAATTATAACTAAGAAGCTACCTAGTACCGGTACCTTATGTTTACATAGTAGTTTATAGTTGCTAATTATCTTTATTATTGACATATTAGCTTATGGATTATATATGTGTGTATATGTAGGTATGCTCTCTCTCTCTGTATATATATATACATGTATGTATGTATGTATGTATGTATGTATGTATCCCTTATATGGACTCTGAACTTACTCACTCAACCCCCCCCACCTCAAAGTGGCAGGTCAGGTCCTCAGAGGAGTGACAAAAGAAGGATTGTTTTCCAAACTAATATATCCTAGATAAATAATGATGATTATATATGGCAATATAATATATGATTAATATTAGCACATATAATATAGTAACATAAAATTATATAAATTAATATATTAAGTTGATATATATTAACCATATAATATAGTATCCAGATGAGATCCATAATTTTTGGCTCAAATGATTCATGTTGGTACAAGAATGGCTAGCAAGGTATTTTGACAGCTTCATCTTTGATGCCAGCCTGGTTCTAGCTTTCCTAACAGAAGACATCCCATATGTATTACCAAATGATGACCATACCACTGACCCTTCAAATATAGGCCAGTTGTGTATTTATGAACTTTGTACAAAGCACTTGCAGCTTATATCACTAAAAAAGACAAACCTATGAAGACAAGAAAACAATATACTAGTTGAAGAGGTATGAAGAGCAACTTATTATTGATGTTGTGATTACTGAATAATAATCATAACATCAATCCCTTCAAAGCCTAATCCATTTCCCATGTCATGGGAGTGGAGGGGGGGACAAAAGGGAAGTAGAGAAATTTGAGCCAGGGTTATATATATGTGACCTGAGACTACTATGGTATCTGAGGAGGCCTGGCAGGAGTTATGAGGTGCTGGTCAGTGGGGCTCTGGCATTATTGCTGATATAGTTAGCACCCAGCCAATACAATGAAACTGCTCCCATAAATCTAATAATAATTTAATAATAATGATAATGGTAAACCAGGCTGACTTTACTTAAGGCTGTTATGATAATCAGCTTGATCACAGCAGAATGAGTGATGCTTCTCCAGCATATATTGGAACTTATCCTAAATACCGATCCCCTACCTGCTGGAAATGCTTCAGAGCAGATAATATTGATCACTACAGCAGGCAAGCACTAGTGTGCATGAAATGAACTGAAGATACTAATGCTTTCATCATACATCAGCACTATTTTACCAAAAAAAAAAAAAATGTGAAAGAGATCTCACCAGTTATAGGCAAGGATTTCATGCTATCATTTGTTAATGGTAACCGCAGTTCCAGATCGCAAAACAAATAATAACACTAATAACATCAATCTTCTCAAAACCCAAATCATGTCACGAGTAGGGGGCAAAAACAAAGTAGGAGAATGTGAGCCAGGGCTGTGAGGGACTGTCTGATGTTGACTGCTGCCAGGTGAGGATTGTGGCAAGATTGGGGTAAGATCTGGGTATTTGGAAGTCGAGGCAGGGGCTGTGGTAGGCGGAGTTGTGGTGAATTGGGATGGGCTGGATACGGAGAAGCCCTGAGGCAGTGGGCAGTGCTATGTGAGATAAGCTGGGGAAGGATCGAGGTGCAAGGAAGTAGCCTGAGCATGTGCTCCTGAGTCAAGGGGCTGTGCCACATGGGAGTGGGATGGCAGAGGACGAGTTCCCTTTGCTAGTCCCCTCCCTTAATGCAACATCAACCCCAGACGCCTCCTTCCTGTGTCCTTCCTGACTTCCTGGGTCACGTACCTTCCCTTTGTGTAGCACTGACCCCAGACGCCTCCTCCCGGTATCTGGGCCTGACTTCCTAGGTCACATACTCTTTGTCTATGCACTAATCCCAGATGCCTCCCTCCTGTATCCGGTCCTAGCCTCCTGCATCACTCCCTCTCCCTTGGTGCGCTAAACTCAGACAGCCCCTTCCGGTATCTGACCCTACAATCATTGACTAGTAGGTGGGCTGAGGAGGAGGGGCTAAGTAAGTACTTAAGGAACGATCGTGGTCGGATCACGCGCTCTCTTTGCTCCTGCTTTGTTGCTATGGCCTTCCTGCTTGGCCTTGCTGTGATGGCCTCTGAATAAAGCTCGGGTGTTGGCAGCCTCCTGATGGGTTCGTCTCTGTGTGTGTGTGTATCCGGGTAGGCTCCGAAGACTGGTAAGTAGTATGACTCTGGCAGCCTGCTCCTTATAGGAGGAGAGTGTACGGCGCGGCCGGCACAAGGTCGGCGTGGCCGGTACACAGGGTGGTGTCAGGATTGTTGACCACTACAGGACAATTGTAAAAATTGCTTTATCCCCACATCTAGTTTAGACAAAATAGGAGATGAAATCAAGGAGCTACTCAAATCTACAGAGGGAAAAATTGAAGTTCCTGGAGTCATTGAAAATCTTGACTAAATGGAAATTCTTGAAATTATATCGAATAACAAAACGGATGACAAAAACAAGTGCCATTATCTCAAATGATGTATGCACACTTAGACTGGAAATCCAAAAGTCCTTTTTGAGTAGCAGACCAATCATACCAAAAAACAGAGTAATTTTTAAAGACTGATATCTACTATAGTCATCATGAATGCACACATTCTCTCCCAGTGTTTCACAAAATGGTGTTAAACTATTTCATGACTTGCACACAACAGTTTCTGTAGCAGCCATTGTTGTGGTACATTAAAATCCACAGGAGGAAAGAGAGAGCTATCAACAAATACTCCTAAGGACATCTCTACGTAACACCACCACAGTGGAAGTGGCTTGACAAAGCATCATTATTTATCTAGGATATATTAGTTTGGAAAACAGTCCTTCTTTTGTCACTCCTCTGAAGATCTGCAGAAAGGCATAGGAAGATTACACTTAAATATCTAGCTTATACGTCCATTAGAAAACTTGATCACTATATGGCCCTACCAAAGGCAACAAAAAGGAAGCACACAAAGGAAATGTGAAAAACAGAAGCATATCAGAAGTTTGAAATTCCCTTAGTCAGCAACTGAAAGCAAAGCTCAGAAGGTCAAGGTGATATAAGGAATCAAAGCAATGTGAAGAACAGCATAAACATTTCAACATCAATTTTAAAAATTTATTACAGAGATTTGAAAAATGAAAATACCAGAAATAATAAGAAATCCCCAAAAAAGGAAGATATGGAAAACTTCTGGCCATCTATATGTTCATAAGAAATCCAACACAATGAATACACGAATTCAAATAAATGAGAAACAGAAAGTTTGCATACTGGTCATAGAATCATAAATCTAGAATTGGAAAGAAACTTAGAGGCCCTCTAGATGAACACTCTCACTTTACAGATAAAGAACTGAGGCCAATGAATGGTCTTATATTATGATTAATATTTAGATCAAGGAAAGAGACTGAAGCACTAGCTTCTCTGCAAAATTGCAAAGTGGAGGGCCAAACGAGATCTGCTATTATTGGCTCAAGCGTTTCATAGTAGAATACTGGCAAAACACTGTAACACCATCCTTTTAGACACAAGTCTGATCCCACCTTTCTTAACAAAAGGCATCATATATCTATTACCAAGAGATGAGAATATCAGCAACCCCTACACATTTAAGGGTTTATATGTTTATATAATTTATTCAAAGCATTCACACCTTTTATCAGTTTTCTAAAAAATATAAACAGTTTAAAAGAAAGCATATATTGGTTAAAGAGGACAAAGGATATGCAAAAAAATTCCAGGGATATAAAGAGCAACTTATTATTAATTCAGTAATTATCGAACAAGCTGTCCAAAAGCACCATAAACATTTATACTGCCTCTGTTGATTATCACAAAGCCTTTGACTTAGTTCAGCACTCATGGTTTATTCATGTATTGCAATTACTTAGGAATAGAGACTAGACCTGCAATTTCATTGGTAAAGGGAACTGATGAGGAAACTCTCTCTACCATTGCAGGTTAGGTTTGTCATCTTCTCTGAAACTCATGTCTTAGGTGGTCTGGAGCCCTGAAAGATTGTGCCTTACCTGGGATCACAATCAGTACACTTCACGTGCAAACTTGCATAAGTAAGTCTTCTAACCTTCAAGGTCAGCTCTTTATCAACTTCGCCACTAAATCACAGACTTCATGAAGCTTCTCAATATGGATGTGTGTTATTTATACCAAGTGGAGCCTGTATTGTAGTGGGGGGTCCCTGCTTTCATGAAAGACTTGCAGCATTTCTTTGGCTTAACAATGTACTAATTCCACTTCACCTTGGAGTCTCCATTCTGTTGTTGCTGGTTATCAATCTGTCAAAGTATCCCACAGCTCTCCAGTGGACATTAGACATGATCACAATTTAATGATCTCAACTCTTCACTTTCCATCGGCATTTCTGTTTAATTTGAGCTCCATGGAACAAGATACTTCTCAATCCCCATAGGCTGACTTTCCAGTTTCTTCTTGTGTAAGTTCCTTGAGGGCAGAGACTACCTTTTTTCTCTTCTTTTATTTGTTTCCCCAGAATTAGCACAGTGCCTACCACACAGCAGGCACTTAATAAATGTTCATTGAATTGAATTAATGACCAGAATAACCAGTGCACTTTGGCACCTACTTTACTATATTCATACATAAATCTTAAAGAATATATACTATACTATACATAGATCTTAAAGAATGGCTCCTCCTGGAAATCTATGCATCCAATTTTGCCATAGGGACCATTTTGTTATAGTCCACCCACTATTCTCTATGCTATAACCTTATAATACTCTGGACAAGTGGGGGAAAGGGTGAAGGAGGGAAAAAATGGAACTGAAAATTAAAAATTTTTTAAATTAAAGATCAAAAAGAAATGATGATGGAGATGGTTTTAGAAAAACTTGGGAAGATTTATGAATGGATGCAAAGTGAAGTGAACAGAACTAGAAGAACATTATACACAGAAACAGCAATACTGTAATGATGATCAGCTGTGAAAGACTTAGTTACTCTGATCAATACAATGATCCACCATAATTCTAAAGGACTCATGATGAAAAAACTAGACACCTCCAGATAGAAGCATATTTTGTCCACTTTTATTTTGTATTCCTTTTTTTAACATAACTAATATGGAAATATAGTTTTCATGACTTCGTATGTATATAATGGGTATCATATTTCTTGCCTTCTCAATAGGTGAGGGAGGGGGAAGAGTGAGGGAAAAAGTTGGAATTGAAAATAAAAATAAATTAATAAACTATACACAACAGAAACATGAAGTTTCTTATACAATGTTTCTTTATATTATTTTTTCTCCTTGAAATATTTATTTTTCTGCTGAAGGGGATTTGGTAATATTGAGATACCTATGCACTATTGGTGAAGTTGTGAATTAGTCCAACCATTCTGGAGAACAATTTGGAACTACACCCAAAGGACTATTAAACTGTGCATACTCTTTTATCCAGCAATACCACTAATAGGTCTGTATCCCAAAGAGATTAAAGAAAATGAAAAAGGACCCATTTGTACAAAAATATTTATAGCAACTTTTTTTTATGGTGGCAAAGATTTAGAAATTGAAGGAATGCCTGTCAATTGGGGAATGACTGAACAAGTTGTGGTGTATGATTGTACTAGAGTACTGTTGTGATGAGCAAGATACTTTCAGGAAAAACCTGGGAAGACTTATATGAACTGATGCAAAATGAAATGAGCAGAACCAGAACATTGCACATACTAACAGCAATATTGTAAGGATGATCAACTGTGAAAGACTTAGCTCATCTGATCAAGACAATGATCCAAGACAATTCCAAAATGAGCTATGATGAAAAATGCTATCCACCTCCAGAGAGAGAACTGATGAACTTTGAGTATAGATTAGAATATACATTTACTCTATTTTTCTTGGGGTTATTTGTGTGAGTGTTTTCTTTTGCAAAATGGTTAATATGGAAATATGTTTTGCATGAGTTCATATGTATAATTGATATATTGCTTGCTTTCTCAGTGGGTGGGGGAAGGGCTAGATGGAGAGAATTTGGAACTCAAAATTTTTTAAAAATTAATGTTATAATTCTTATGTGCAATTGAGAAATATTTAATGAAATAAATAAAAATATTTTAAAAGAGCTATTTATTTGTTGATGATTATTAAATACATAGTCAAAAGGAAAATACAAAACCAAAATTAAACAAAACTAGTGCTCCCTTAAGATTATTGGTAACAGCTATTGTCTTTCTGCCCCACAGATCAACTGTACTGCCCTCCTGATTGTGTTAATGCTATCATAATAAAACTATTTAAAAAAATACAAGGTCATTAGTCAAGTAGATCACAGTAATGGTACAGAGACATTGTATCTAAATTTTAGCCAATTTATGATTAAAATCTTTCATGATTCTTCTGCATCCTTGTGTTCAAGATAGGAAAATGTGGGCTGGCAATAAAACAGCCACACAGATTCAGAGCTGAATGATCAAACTTCAAATATTAATTTATGTCAATGTGGAGGATTGTGTCTAATACTGTACCACAGGGCTGTATCACTGGTCCTTTCGATCTCAAATCTGATGGGCTATTGGAACTTTAATAAGCTAAGGTTACTAGGTCTGTCAAACATGTCCATTTTTTGAAGGGTTCTGAAAGTATGCAATTTGCCTATGCCCATTATCTAGTTGTTCATCTAGGTTTACCACCTCTGCAATCTCTCTGACCTCAAATTTCTCTCTGGTTTATGATTCTACTTATTCCCAACCAACTTTGTTCTGTCCTCTGCTATTCAACTTTATTCCTTAGTTCCTCACTGTGGTCCATGTGCCCACATGGAGTCTTTGCTAGACTCCCTTATGTTTATGGACTCTGGCCTCCCTACCCTTGCCATATCTTGTGCCCCAGCTATGAGCAATGAGTTCATCAGCTCCTCAGTCAGGTCCCTGATGTGCTCTGCTGGTTATAGGCTCATAATGACCCAATGGCTAACTCTGTGTGTTCCAAAGCACTGCCTTGGAATACCACAAGGGACCCTCCACAACATATTTTGGTTTGATTTTTTAGTTTCTCGGAAAGAGGCTGTAGCCACAGAGGTTGAAGCCTGGGGTGGGGGTGGGGGGTCAGGGAGGGGAGCAGAGGAAGGGGAGAAGGAAAGAAGTGGCAGGATCAGCAGCCACAGCAATTATCTTATAATTGAAATATCAGTCCTGCAGACCTATTCCTTCTCTGCCTTCCCTTCCCCTTTCAAATGAGAGCTGACATTTTAACTCTTAGAAAGTAGCACTGGGGAGAAGGGAGTATTTTTGGAAAATGTGATTCTTAGTAATTTTTAGTGTGAGAGAACTGACTTGTTTGAGTGGGCCAATCCAAGTGAATTATTTTCTTGAATCACATTGTTTATCAATCAAATTAAAGTAACTTATGTAAGTATCTGGTTTTGAACACTTGAACAATTAAAAGAAATTGGAGGTGGTGAAGAAAGATAATGGAATTCCCTAGGCCTTTGCAGCAGGAAGAGCTGAGTTCACACTGAAGCAATCAATCACTAAGGATTTATTAAGCTACTACTATGTGCCAGGCCCTGTATCAGATCAGTTTTTTTTAGTGGGTTAGGAAGAAGGGGAACTGGGATTGGAAACCTGGCAATTTCACATCCAGTGATCTGTTAGCCAAATTGTTAAAAAATAGAAAATAATTTCAAAGGCTATAAAACACATAAGCCAATAGGACAATTGAGAGAATGTAGGACAGATTGGAAAAGAATAGCAGAGAGGAAGAGAGAGAGACAGAGACAGAGACAGAGACAGAGAGACAGAGAGAGACAGAGAGACAGAGAGAGAGAAGGAAGCATCTACCTTTTAGAAATTGTCTAGGGTAGGAAATTGTCTCCGAAGGAGAAATTCCTGTCTCGGGAGTTTGAGGAACAATCTAATGATTTTGGAGTGTTAATTTCACAGATGCTAAAATTCTCCTGTGAATTTGGAAAAAGTAGCAGAAATCATCATTACTGTTGTTGAGTCGTTTCAGTTGAGACCAACTCTTTATGACCCCATTTGGGGTTTTCTTGGCAAAGATGCTGGAGTGTTTTACCATTTCCTTCCCCAGCTTCATTTGACAAACTGAGGCAAACAGGGTTACATAACTTTATCCAAATCACACAATTGTAAGTGTCTGAGGTCACATTTGAACTCAGGTCTTCCTAACTCCAGGTACTTGATCCACTGCGTCACCTAGTGGTCCCATCATCATACTTGAGCACTAAATATTTTTGCGTATTTTTCTGAGAAATTTAATACTTCCCTCTGGCAAATTAGTAATTTGGTATCATATTCCAAATTGTAAATGTAGCTGATCTTTTCTCCATAAAATAACTGATGGATAATAATAGCTAGCATTTATATAGAACTTTAAGGTTTACAAAGTGCTTTAAAATATTATTTCATTTGATCCTCCCAGCAATACTGGGAGGACCGTGCTATTATTATCCCCATTTTACAGATAAGTAAACTGAGGCAGAAAGAGGTTAAATGACTCGACCAGGGTCACATAGCTAGTAAATATCTGGGGCTATATTAGAACCCAGGTCTTTATGACTTCCTGAGTCCAGGTCCAGGACTCTATCCACTGTATCATCTAGCACCTCCTAATAATGACCCACTTTTGCAGCTTCAACATTAATATTGGTAGCTATACTGTGTGATGATTTTAGAATACAACAGATCCAGAATGCCAAAGCTCAGAGGTGCATGAATGGAGTCTTTTACTGACATAATTTCATTATGTATTAAATTGGACTATTTTTGGACCAGACCTCTGAAATCATAGAGGATTTTATTAGAGGATTTTCATAGTATTTGTGATACTTGAAGAGTATTATGTATATAGGTATGTACGTATATATAATATAGTATATATGGGTATATATGTATGTATGTATGTGTATATATATATATATAAAACACTGGAAGGTGGTAGGATCTTCTCTGTTATGATTAGCTTCTTAATTGGAGCAATATTATAGGTTCTAGATAACAGGCTTTATATAAAACCTACCACAGGGAAGTTGCAGGCTTTTTGTATTATACTAAAGAAAGAGCTTGGTCTTTATTATTTCAATAGATAAAGAGTTTGAAGTTACCTCAGAGGTCAATCTCATCATTTTACAGTTGGAGAAATTGAGGCCCAGAGAGATTGAGTTGCTCAGGTTCCCAATGGTGGCAAGTTTATGACACAATATTTGAACTCAGATCCTCTTACTCCAGAGCTAGTCCTCTTTCCACTCTACCATGCTAATTTGTACACAGAGAGCCTAGACTAGGGATGGGGAACCTGCAGCCTTGAGGCCACATATAGCGTAGATTATAAAACAAAGGCAGGCTATGCCTTGGATTTGGATACATGTTGGGTTCACGGCTATGAGTGGGTAGATTCTCCTAATGAAGACTTATTTTAAGCTCTTCCAACAAGTCTATTGGTGATTCTTTCTCCATTTGAATGGCATGCACAAACTCAGAGTTAAACAAGTAAGAATATCGCCTATATTTATTAGCATTTTTTATTTTGCTAAGTATAAGATTGTTCTTTTCCACCCCAAAAAATGCCCCTGCACCTTTAAAAAAACTTGAATAACTTGAGAAATTCTAATCATTTGATATTTTCATAAATTAAAAGATTTTATTAATAAACATTTCTGTTATTGCATGTTTAAATTTTGTTATAAAATTATAATAAATTTGCAATTTTATTTTAATAAAACAAGAGCTAAGAAAACTATTTACAGAGAAGTGGTCATGACAAATTTATTTTTTAATAAAGGAAAGTGTCACTCCATATTGTTTGGAAAACACTACCTCAGTGGCCAAAGGCCTTTGAATTCAATTAGCTCCAGGAACCCAGGATGGGAAAGACTTGATTGCTGTGGAAGGAGTGGCCCAGCAGTGTGGAACTCGTTATAATTTGCTCTGATAGAGTACTGGAGGAAATAGGCTGTCGACATGAGTGGGGAGACTAGGCTCAGCTGCAGAGGTCCTGTCAGGTTCGTTTTAACAGTACCTAGGCTGGATCCCCAACTCTTTTGTGGATTGGGGTCTGTGAATAAAAGACACTTGGGAGGTGAGGATGGAAGAAAAATGGAAGCTATAGAGGAGGGTAGAGTGCTGAAGTTCAGGGATTTTAAAACAAGATTATCTAGTACAATAGAGGTGGGAGAGAGGGGGAGAACTTCCCGAAGGAAAGTTAGACAAAAGACCCTGAAGGCCTTTCAGAATATCCCTCAACAGTGTCCTGAGCAGATCCTCCTTGATGGGTTAGGCCCAAGAATTCTAATAGCTCCTAGGGTGGGGATGGAAGAAAGCTGCCCAACAGAGGAGAGGGTAGAACCCAGAAATAGGCAGCCTGCTAGTCTGCTATCCAAATCAATTCAGGAAACAGTCAACCAGAAAGAAAATTAAGTAAAATATAGAAAGTAGACCCAGTAACAGATGCTCCTTAGAGCCTTCCTGTGACAATCCTAGCCAGTGGCCCCCTAATCCTTGATGGTCACAGACTTTGTCCAACTCTAGTGGTCTGGAGAGAATAGAGAATGGGCATCAGTTGGGGGGAGGGAGGGAAAAGGCCACAACAGTGCTGCTCCTGTTTTAATGCTTTCTAGTATGGAATGAAGGAAGGGATTAGCAGTAGGAAGCCTAGTTACAGGAAGGACATCAATGAATAACCAGTAGAGAAGTTGATAAAGACTCACAAAGGAAGAAAAATGAGAACACAACCCAAGAATTGAGACAAAACAATAAGCAAGTACTTCCCAGTGAAGGAAACTGAGGCAAAAACCTTTCATGAAGCTAAAAATATAATAAATTTTAAAGGTCCCTGGAAATAGCAACAGCAAACATGTATATAATGCTTTAAGATTTGCAAAGTGATTTATATATGTTATCTCATTTGATCTTCTACACAACCCTGGGAGGTAGGCACTATTATTATCCATCTTTTGTAACTGAGGGAACTAAAGTAAGTAACTTATCCATGGTCATACAGCAAGTAAGTGGCCAAAGACCACATTTGAACTCTACTGTTCCTGACTCCAAGTACAGGACTCTATCCACTACACCACCTTGCTTCCCCAATAATAACAGAGCAGGTTAAGAACCTCCAGAATGGGTCAGAGGAAAAATGAGATAATCAAAAGAAGAGAGTGAAGAAATAAGGGCAGAAATTAGGATAGAAATTAAAGCTTTCAGTGAAGAAATCAATAAGACTAATAAGAGAGTGGAGAATTGGCAATCCTTCTCCAAAATGATAGACTTTCTGAAAAAGAAAATGACAGAACAATAATGTAAAAATGCTGAGGCAAGGAAAGTCAATTAAACAAAATCAAAAGACAACAAAAAGATTAGAAGGACATATGAGCACCCTAAAATCAAGGATAGTAAGCTTGAAGGCAGAAAAGGGAAAAATAATTTAACAACTAGAGTTTTTCCAGGAAAACATGATTAAAAAACCTATGCCTATCATGCATTCATTAAGAACCACGAACATCTATTTCTTGTGTCCAGCCAACCACTGAGTTTTAAATCCATTCACTTGTACCATTCAAAACTCGTTGGTTACCTGGACACAAGGAATAGATGTTCATAGTTCTTTTTGAATCCATCTACTTGTACCATGGGGCTACTAGGTGGTACAGTGGATAGGGTGCCAGCCCTAGAGTCGGAAGACTTACCTCCCTGATTTCAAATCTGGCCTCAGACACTTACTAGCTAAGTGACCCTAAGCAAGTCATTTAACCCTTTTTGCCTCAGTTTCCTCAACTGCAAAATGAGTTGAAGAAAGAAATGACAAATCACTCCAATATTTTTGCCAAGAAAACACTAAATGGGGTCACAAAGAGTTGTACACAACTGAAAATGACTAAACAACAAAAACTTGTACCACTGTCTAGTCTAAATCTCTCCATCTTCTCCACAACAATAATGTTAGAGACTTTATCAAAAGCTTTGACAAAATCAGGTAAGCATATCCACAGCACTCCCCTCATTTACTAGTTCAGTGATCCTATAAAAAAGGTGGGGAAAGGGGAAGAAGGAGAGAAATATCATTGATCAATCATCTCTCTAATGGAATTGAAGTCAAGCTTACTGGTCTATAGGATGCAAATGCTATTTTCTTCCCTTTTAGTGAAAAATGGAGAAATATTTACCCTTCTCTTATTTCTTCTCCCATTTCTCATGATATACCAGCTATTACTGTCTTACCAGCTCTTTCAGTGGGTGAGTATTTAATTGATTTGAGGCTGGCAACTTGAATTTGTCGGAATAACCAGGGACTCTCTTACTAGCTCCTAGCTTATCTTGGGTACCAACTCCCTGTTAGTTATTTGTGTTCTTATATTTATAGTGCAAATGCCATTATGCTTGGTAGAAAAAAAAAGAGCAAAAAAAGCAATTTAATAACTGCCTTCTCTCTGTTATCAAATATGATTGTCCCATCCACTCCAAGGAAAGGTCCTGTCCCATCTTTGAGTTTCCTTTTTTCTTCAAATATAGTCCCCAAACTCCTTCCTGCTATCCTTACATTCCCTCATTAGCCTCAGCTCATTCTGAGCTTTAGTATTCCTAACACTTTTCTTATAGGACCATGACATACTCTGTTAAATGGCCTTGCTTCCATTATCTCTAAATCTCTTTCAAACATTTAATTTGGTCAGGAAGTCCCCTGTGCATCCAGATCAGTCTCTTCAGACATATCCCATTTTTCTCCTCCTCAGTGGAATTGTTTCCTTCTGTGTCTTTGGAATTTTATTCTTGGGTATCTCCTAACCTAACCCCTCCTCAAGGTTTTCTTCCCATATAAAATTTTAGTCCATGGGATCCTACATATCTTTCCTCTGAACCTTTTGAAATCTACTTTCCTCAAATTTAGGTTGTATATTAAGCCATGCCCAGATTTTTTCTTCTCTGTTACAAACTCTAGAAAGAGTGGTTCCTTCTTACCAGAGCTCCTATAATTTCCACTCAAGTTCTTCCCTGTTAGTGAGAGTCAGGTCCAGAAGAGAATATCCCCTTGCTTATTCCTCCAACTTTGGAAAGATGAAATTATCACTAAGGCAACTCAACGAGTTGTTAGCTGCTTTATTTTTGACAGGAAGAGAATACTAGCAGATATCTGAAAAACTGAAATCCCCCATCATTCAGGTTTGTGATCTGTTTCCCAAATACTACATTGATTTCCTCTTTCTGTACAATTAATCTATAATATAGTCCAATGAAAAAAATCACTTTTGGTCCCAATGACTCTTGCCACAGTTAAACCTTATCTGGGGTATTGTGTACAATTCTTAGCACTACCTTTTAAGGATATTAGCAAACTGAAGAGTGTTCCAAGAAAGGGTTCTTGTGTATGGTGCTAGGGATAATATGAATGGTGAGAAGATCATAGCACAGAATTGCAGAAAATATGCCATATAAAGATCTGTTGAAAAAATTGGTATTTTTACCCACAGGGAGGACCTTTCCAAGAAATATTCTTGCTCCATTTGGCCCCAAAAGATAGAAATAAGAGTAACAAACAGGTAGAAATTGGAGGGGGCAGCTTTAGGCTTAATAAAAGAAAAGACTGCCTAACAATTAACAGTTATCCCAATGTAGAATGGGTTATCTTGGGAGATAGTGGAGATCTTCAAGCAAAAGCTAGATGAACACTTGTTCAATATTTTATAAAGAATTCCTGCTTAAGAACAGATTGGAATAGATTCCTCTGAGGTCTTGTCAAACTTGGAGAATCTGTGGTCTCCTGACTTCCTTCCAATCTCCTTCTACTATCTCCTTTCAGAAGAAATTCCAGTCCAAGGAAATTGTAAGATCAAAAGCATGGAGATGAAAATGATCAAATGTTGGGAACTCCATTGGATACCTGACAGCTATAGAACCTTTAATGTAACAGCCTATGCACAAGAATGTCATTATTCATAGCTTTAGAGAAAAATCAGGAAAGAAGCATTGGCAGAAAGCTCATTTAAAATGAAGTGTGGCATTAACAAATAGGAGAAAATGAGAGTGTGGCACACGTTTGCAGTGTGTTACCTGCTACCAACCCATATGGAGAAATATAGGTAAAACCTAATAGTAGGTAAAAAGTATGCTGAATAAATAGTGGAATACTAGGTCTGACTAAATGATCAAGGAGCCTCTTCTGAACCCATAGAAAATGTGTTTTAGTGCCTGGTACATAGTAGGCACTTAATAAATATTGATTAACTGATATTTATACTTCTTCATGTCCACTTCTGTCCATGGTTCTCATTTCCCCAATGTGATGGGGAGGAGGGAGGGAAGGGAAAGCAGACTTTCCAGAACTTAGCAAGGAAAACAGGAGATTCATTTCTTCCCCTCCCCAGATCTGTAATCATTCAACAAGAATTTAGCAAGCAACTATTTTATGTCAGGTACTGCACTAGCCTCTGGGAATGTGAATAAAGGCAAAAATATGATCTCTACCCTCAATAAGCTCACAGGAAGACCTAGGTTCAAATCTCTAATGGAAACAATGTACAAAACGTATGTGTACAAAATATATAGAGTGCATATGTATTTGGTAATCCTAGAAGGAAGGTGTTTGGGGGAGGGAAGGAGTGCCTGGGAAAGACCTCCTGAAAGAGGCAGAATTTGAGCTGAGTCTTGAAAGAATCCAGAGAAGTCAGCAGGCAGAGTTGAGGATGAGCTGGGAATGGGAGATAGCCAGTGAAAAAGACAAGAAACGGAGTATCATGTTTGTGAGGAATAGCAACTTAACCAGTGTAGATGAATCGTGAAGTACATGGAGGGAGTGTAAAGTGAAAGGAAACTGGAAAGTTAAGAAAGGGCCAAGTTGTTATGAGCTTTAAAAGTCAAATAGAGAATTTTATATTTGCTCTTAGAAGTAATAGGGATCCATGGGAGGTTACCGAATTGGGGGTGGGGCAGGAAGTGATGTGGTCACCAGTTCTGTGCTTCACTGAAAAGAGAAGAGACTTAAGGAAAATCAGCCAGAAGGCTATTGTAATAATCTAGGTTTGAGATAACGATTGCCTGCATTGGGGAGAATGTGTGACTGGAGAGATGGGTGTGAATAGGAGAGGAAATTGAAACAAGACTTGGCAACAATAAACCAAAGTTGTAAGCCTGGGTGACTGGGAGGATGCTGGTGCCCTAGACAATAATAGGAAAGTTGTGAAGAGGGAAGGGTTTGGCGGAAAAGATAATGAGTTCTGATTTGTTAAATATGAGATACCTTTGGGACACAGTTGGAGATGTACAAGAGGAAGCTGGTAATGTGGGACTAGAGGTAAGGAGAGATCTGGGAATCATCTGCAAAGAGAAGATAATTGAACCCATGGGATCTGATGAGAACACCAATTGAGATAATATAGATGGAGACGGGAACAGAGTCCAGGAGAGAGTCTTGGGGGTCTCACGTAGTTAGAAGGCATGACGTGGATGAAAATCCAGCCAAAGAGACTGAGGGTGAGTGGTCAGAAGATAAGATGTCTGAGCGATGTGAGAGAAGGAGGAAGAGAAAGGAGAGAGCTCTTAGCAAATGTCCTAAAACATTTTTTGGGGGGTGAAATATGAGGCAAAGTTCTCAGCTGTGAGAGTTGGGGAAGGGGAGGCTTGAGGAATGATGCAAAGGATAGCCAACTTAATTAGGGAGGTGTAAAAAAGATTGCCTTGATTCAAACAATGGCCCAGCCAAGCATAGCTAACAAATTTGTAGTGGACGTAGTCAGCATAAGTTGTAATTTTCTCCATGTCTCTTCGGTAGCACATGAATAGGGGTGAAGACTACAAATGGTAGGTGAAGTTTAATTGGTAAGTCACAATCAGTGATTCCATAAGGGGACAAAGGACATGAATATAGAAGATAGTATAGAGTCGAACTGATTCACCAAGGTGTCAATATAGGCAAGTGAGGACAGTGTAGCCAGTGAAGGGATGACTGCCTAGGAAAGAATTGAGGATTTTAGGGTTTGGAGGTCACAGTGAGGACAAATAACAGGGTTAGGATTCATAAGGTAAAAGGAAATATGACATGCTAAAAGATTATGATCAGATAAAAAGCATTTCAGTAAAGTCCCCTCGTATGAAAGTAGGCATCAAGGTGGAGAAAAAGACTTAATTCATTGGAGAGAGACAGAGACAGAGAGGCAGAGAGACAGAGGCAGAAACAGTGAAGACAGACAGAGAGAGCACCATGTCCTGGAGGCTTGTAGAGGACATGTGCCAGAATTTTAATCTTGTGATAAACCTGGATTCGATGAACCTCAAAAGAAGAGAGGTTACTGAGTGATGGTGGGAAAGGAAGAGCTTGGAAGTGGTAACAAGGAGCAAGGAGTATCTCGACGGCCCACCATGACCAGTGAATTAGAGGTGTGAGTGAAAGTGTGAACAGTGCTGGAAAGGGACACCAATGATGCAGTGTCAATGAGAGGGAGCCGGGTCTCCATGGGAGCCAAAAAATGGAGAGGATAAGAAAGCAAAGGTTTAATACGAAAGCAAGTTTGTTAATTATGTAGCAGGCACTCCAGAGAGAACAATGAAAGGGACAGGTTGATTTGAAATAGTACATTGGTGAAGTGGGGTAGAGAGGGATCAGAAGTAAGGGATCAGGCAGTGAGAGTAAGAGATTTGTACAAAGATGGTGGGGGGCTTCATAATCATAGATATAGGGAGAGTATGAAGAGGTGGGAGTTTGCCAACCACTAAAGAATGTGTCCAGGCAGAGTCGTAATGGCTGGAGGGAAATCTAGCAGGAGAGGCAGATGATTAGGCTGTTTGGATTTTTATTTGAGGTCCAACTTCATGGTAGGTAGTGATGTGTTTGTGAGGTCCAGAAGGCATGTCTTACAGTAGGGAGGAACAGGCAAAAGTATGGCTTCTCAATACTAGCAATCTGAAGTGGATCTGGCCCCCTGATTGACTTGGATCACTTCAGAAGGCCTAGGAAGCCAGTAGTCTGGATCTAGGGTTGATTCGGGGTTTACTGGGAAGTCTTTGGAGCCAAGAGTCCAGAGGGAGGTGACCTGGATCCTGGGCTGAAGTTATTCTCTCTGGAAAGGCCCTGAGGAGAAGACAGGGGCTCACTTCTTGGCCAGCTGCAGGGTACATCCTCTTCTTTAGGCGGCAGTGGAGTTCAGACAACTATTACTAGAAATAACTCACATTAACAGACATGATTTCCTTTGAACCTCATGACAATCCTAGGATAACATATTAGTGGAAACTGAGTGTCAAAGAAGTTAAATATAACTTGCTCATAGTCACATAGTGCCAGTAAGGGATGGAACTTGGACTTGAATCCTGCAGAATTTAAACCTATGTAAGGGCAAGGAGGGTTTCCTTTTTTTCTTTGTACTGCGCTGGATTATCTTCAGCATTTAGCAAGGTATATTGCTCTGGGCCTAATCAATGTTTATGGAATTGAATGGAATTCACATCTCTCCTGACACCTTTGATTTGTCCATCCCCTTCTTTTCACTGCATCTCTCCAGCAGAGATCTACCACAAAGGAAAAACCAGAGTATGCCCAGTGGCAGCTCTTTCATCTTGTGTAGCCTAGCAGTAAACCCAGCACCACACATTTCAGTCTTTGTATATATGAGCGGATTCTACAGATGGATTCAATACTGTTGACTCAAGATATGATGATTTTTTCCCACTTTGATAAGCACTTATGGAAAAAAAAAACTGGTTTGAATTCACACAATGACAATGACTTCGATGGCCCATATTTGGAAATTAATTAGATGATAAAACCATGCTGTTAATAATTCTACTCCTCTCAAGAAGAACATTTTAAATGTTAGAAATCTCGCGCTTGTAACACAGGGCTTCCCTTCTCCTCCCCTCCTCTCCCCAGTTTTTCCCCCCTCAGAGTAATTCACTTCTATTTAATTTAATGTAATTCAACTCATCAAATATCGACGAAGCATCTGTTGTGTGCAGAGTACTGTGCTAGGCCCTGAGGAACATAGACCCCTTCTCAAACTGGAACTTTTTGTCAAAGAGTGAAGACATCATTTACAAAGTCAAAAAATTAATTTTCTGTTAACTATATAGAGACATAGTATGTCTTATTATGATTTCAATCTCATTACAAAACATGCTTCAACATGTATTGAAGTAAGAAGATATCATGTGATTTTTGTCTAGGTAATATAAAATTAATCACAAAATCTCTGTATAACAAAAAGATTGTGAAGCCAACTTAATAGAGTATTATTCCATGCAACAAAATCTATGCATCACACAAAATTCAGGCAGTTTGTTAGAGTTTTTAATAATTTAATTTGACCCACAGTTCATTAGCCTCTAGTGGGATTGCTGAGAAGCCTTTATAAGAAACTTACTAATAAACTCCTTCTCTAAGCCTGAGTGCTCTCATCAATAACGTGAGGATAACACTATCTGCGTTTTCATTCATTCCATGAGTATGTTAATTTCTTATTTGCTTAATTTAATTTTAATGTAACTAATTTAGTAAATTAATTATTTATGACTGGCAAGATGCCAATACAAAACCAAAAATAAAATTGTTCCTATCCTCAAAGAACTTCGGCTCTTCTACCTACCTCCACAGGTTGGCTGTGAGAAACAAATAAAATAACACACATAAATGTAAAGTAGTTTCTACAAAAAGCACTGTCTAAAATGTAAACTATAATTAACAAAACAATCTTCATAGTAACTTAGAGCTGTCATCTGTACAAATAAAAACTACCAACTAGCAAGGCCCTTTGAGTCTGTGTCTTCTCACTCTGGAAAAGATAAAATACAGCTTTCCAAAATGTGACAGAGACCCTGCTTTCTAGCCCTAGATTGAAGACTTCCTCATACAAAAGACTGCTTTCAAATGTGGAGTCTTGATTAAATGCTCAACTACTCTTCAGTTCTTCCTCCCGTCTACATTTTCCCATTCACTCACAGATGGGGAAGGCTGTATATGCCATTACTAAGAAACGACTTATCGTGGATGTCAAATTGATCAAACATGCATTGGAAAGAACGGCAAAGCAAGACTGACAATATTCATTTTACTCCGTTTGGGGTTTGAAATGACTGCATAAATCCCAGTGGGCAACTCTATGATCCTTCAGCTGAAAATAAAACAGCTCTAGCTATTACACACCCAATCTGCATGAGATAGAAACCTATCTCCCATGACATGAGGGACAATGATGTGTTCTGCAGACTGCTGTGCTGAAAATGGCTCTTAAAGTGCTGCAGCAAGAGCAGTGAAGACAGGAAAATTAGAGTACTGCTCTGTACCCTGTAAGACACGATCATAGAGGGAAATGGAGTCTGCATAGACAGCCTGCCCAGGAAGAAACAATGCTCAACAGCAAAAGCTGACTAAAGTACAAGATGAATCATTGTTATAACACAAAACCCCATAGGATTAGGCATGGGATCTAATTGGCAGCAGCTCAGGTAACCATGTAGAAAAGACTGATTTTCCACCAGAGACATTTTGTTAATTTCATTTCAAAGCCTCGCTGGCAGTTTTAGCACCATGTGAGATTTTCATTATGATCTTTTTTCACAATAACTGAAATTTCACTCTGAATATTTTTCAGTCCATAAATTAACTCCTTCCTGAAAGTGTAGGTTTCCCACTTTGAGACTTTGGGATGAATGACCACCTAATCTATCCATTAATCATCTTAATCTCATCCTGTTTATGAGTTCTAAGGATTTTCAAAAAACAAAAACCCTACTCATTGTTGCAAAAGAGTGATGTTGTATATACACTAGAACTCCTATAAGTATTTGGTGATTTTAATTCAATTTGAATAGATCTCTTAAGGAAAGAGTTTTAAGAGTCTTTTCCTGGTTCTCCCAGTTGTTTCTGTCCCCTCAAACCCCATTATTATGTATTTATTTTGGGAATATTTCATATGTATTTATTTATAAATATATTGCATTTCCCCAGTAGAATGTAAGCTCCTTGCAGTCACTTGTCTCAGTTTTTAATTTGTATCCCCAATCACCTCACACCATGCTGGATATATCCATTAAACTAGATACAATTAAAAGTAACTGCAGTGTAGAAAAGAAGAATACCAAGAAAGATGCCCAGAAATTAACAAGGAGACAAAATCCAATAAAAGATCTAGTAATAAAGGACTCTAACACAAAGTAGTCACTGAATAAATCCTTGTTGACTATTGATTAATTGATTGAAAGCATTGTCAGTTGAAAGAGTTGTGTGTGGTGAGGAAAATGTTAAGGAGAGAGACAGAGAGAGAGACAGAGTCAGAGAGACAGAGACAGAGACAGAGAGAAACAGAGAGACAGAGAGAGAATGCACAAATAGCCCAATGAATTTACAATGAATTACAAATGAATTTAGAATGCTTCTCCAATTTCCAATCATGATAGTCCTTATGAAAGTCAAATTGGGTGTGATATATTGCTTAAAATCTGTCTGACCACAACATCAAGTAATACAAGTGCATCCTAAATAACTAATTTGGGGGTTGGTTATTATCTGAGTATCCACAGTATAACTTAGCTGGGAGACAGAGTGCACTCAAAGTGTAATTTTAACCTAATGTGAACATCTAATACTTAGCAGAATGCTTAATAAGTATTTATTGAAGGAAAGAAAAGAGAAAAAAGTGGGGAAAAGGGAGGGAAGGAAGGAAAGAAACAAACAAATAAAGAAGGAAAGAAAGGAAGAAGGGAAAGAGGGAGAAAAAAGGGAAGGAAAACAAATATGTAAAACTTGGGAGACATGGGTACACATATTTCATGCCCCTTAATTTTTAGAACTAGATTTTGAAGAGAGATTTGAATCAGTAAAAATAGTTGGCTTAATAGATGTGAAAATCTTACAAATATCCAGTATTAAAAGGTATCAGATCATAGACCCCAAATTGAAAAGGACCTTAGAAGCCATTAAGTTCAACCCTCTCATTTTACAGATGAGGAAACAGAGGCACAGAAAAGTTAAGTGACTTGCCTAGGGTCACATAGCTCTTATATGTGTAAGATGGGTTTTGAAGTCAGGTCTTCCTGACTCTAAGTCTACTATACCAGTAAAAGAGGAGTATATCATCAACCAATCAATCAACAAGCATTTATTAAGCACCTACCATGTTCCAGGCGTTCTCATAGGATCATAGGTTTATAACTAAAGGTGACCTTAAAAGCTATCTAATCCAGCCCTCTCATTTTACACATGAGGATGCTGAGGCTTGCCCAGGGTCACACACCCAGTAGGTGTTAGAGGAAGGATTTAAATCCTACTACCATGTTCAACATTCTATCCACTCTTCCACACTGCTGCCTCCCTCAGCAATCTAAGCACCAAGAAACTGACTTCAAAGAGCTTACATTCTACTGGAATAGAAAATATGTGCATATGTAAGATTAGGCAGAATATTTATAAAATAAATACAAGGTATCTCGAGAAGCTAGGGCATTAGCATCTGTGGTGAAGGGATCAAGAAGACTTTCATGAAGCAGATGGTTTTGAAACTGAGTCTTCAAGGAAACAGAGGCTTGTAAGAGGTGAAGATAAGGAAGGAGTGCATGGGAGACCTGAAGAACAAAGAAAAGAGAAAAGAGAATGTCCTGAGAAAGTAGTTTACTTGATTGATGTAAGGTTGGTTGATAATGGCAAAAGGGAGGGGAACATGATAGTAGTGATCTGGTCAGGGGTATTCTGGTAGTTAGAGAAAACGAAAGAATGGTCTCTGGCATTTTAACAAAAGAAAATAGATAAAACAATGAAAATAAATATAATGAGATATTTAAATGGAACTAAGTCAGAGGAAGAAGAAACAAGTGGTGCTGAGGGGCTCCAAAGCAGCTTTTTGTCAACCCATAACAAAAGTGTTCCCAATCTACCCAAAATGTGGCAGAGAACCACCCAAGACTTGTTTAAAAAACAGATGACTAACACCTATTTCTATTGATTTCTATAGGCATAAATGATATTTCCAAAAGAAATGTACTAAAGCTTATAAAATCTTGGGCAAGAAGTTGGAGACCTGGGGGGCAAAGGTAATGTTTTTTTCATCATTGCTGCCCACTGAAGGCAAGGTATACAAAAGAGAAAAAGTGGATTTTTTTAAACAAGCTGCTTAAGAAGATGGTGTTTGAGAACAGAATTTGTATTTCTACATGATGGCTTAAGATATAGGACTGACAAGCTCTTGTTCAGGAAGGGAGTACATGTAAGAGGCTAGTTAGAATGTATTTACCTTCATTCCTCCAGGTAATCTAATCAAAGGGGCTTTCAAAAAATGAGAAAGAGGGAAAAAATGCCTGCATAGATTAACTGAGCTAGATACCCTTGAGAGTAGATACAATACAGAGAAGAAGAATAGCAGTTAGAGATACCCAGAAATTAATAAGGAGATAAATCCAATAAAAGATGCAGCAGTAAAATCCATGGCCTCGGAAGTCTACACAAAGTATGAGTAATATGCAAGACAAACTAAAGATCTCAATGAAAGAAGGCAAATTTGATCTCAAAGATATCACTGAGATTTAGTGGAATAAGACTTGTGGATTGAATATGTCCTAGGAAGGATATACCATATTCAAAAGAAACAAGATAGGTTACTAATTTTTTAAAAAGATGTGGGTTGGGTGGAGATATATGTGTGTGTACATACATAGAATCACACACACACACACACACACACACACACACACACACACACATATAGGTGAGGAAATCTGGGAACCAGAGGAGGAAAACAAGGGGAGAGCATCAACAGAGGCACAAATAGGAACAGTGATATCATTGGACTGTAATATGACAAATGGCATTATGATTAGGGTCCTAGACAAAACCCGTATACACAGCTACCACAATGTAATGGTACAGCGATGTGATATGGTGACATCCACCAATGTCACACACACATGTATGTATATATATACATACATGCATGTATGTATGTACACATATATGAATATGTGTGTATGTATGTCTCCTCTCTTGCAGGATATGGTAATACTCCATTCACTCTCTAGTTTTGGCTCAATCACTCCAAACTGCTCTCAGTCTAGCAGTTCTAAGTTCCTAGCGATAGACTATCATCACATGGTTATATTTAATCTCTCTCATAAGGCTAAGGGTATTCATCACTCTAACTCCTGAGCATTGGGCTTTTTATCTACATAACCAGTCATTCACAAGGTAACACATGCACACAGTTTATGATATTTACACAACCAGCCATTCACAATAACTTTTAGAACTAAAACTTAACCAGTTACTTAACAGTAAAGCTAAGGAAAAATAATATTAGAGTTATTAATATATTAAAGCAAATGCATAAATAATAAGATACATCACTATACGAGTATAAACCTGTGTCACTCTATTTCACCAATGTACCCAATATCTATGGTGAGAAGGAGGCACACACAGGAAACTGGTAAGGAACCACCTGAAGAAGGAAAACTTGTGTGCGTAGGGTAACTCACAACTTTGGACCGCAGGCTCTGATGTCATTAGTTCATTCAGGAACATGTGCACCAGACAAAACTGTTTCTCTACTTATTGCTTTCCTTTTGATCCTCACTGTTTTTTAAGTGGAGAAAATATCTTTTCTACTCGAATATGGCATTTAGAAATTTTTTCCAATTACCATCACCCTTAAAGGATGTTTAGAAAGTATTGGCTTTTAATATGAATAGCAGTTCAATCTAAACCAGAGAACTGTTAATCTCATAAAATTGGCTATTTCTGGGCCATGTAAGACCAGATTAGTCCTATTATTTACTTAGTTACAATGACACTGTTTTCCTTCCTATTCCTCAAAACCAGAAATTTCCTATCACCTCCAGGATCAAATATCAAATCCTCTGGCATTCAATGCCCTTCATAGCCCACACCCCCTCCCCAGTTTTCTTACACCTTACTCATCCCCACATACTCTGTGATCTAGTAACAATGGTCTATTTCTTTTTCTCCAACAAGAAACTCCATCTCCCACCTCTAAGCATTTTCACTGGCTGCCTCCCCCCCACATCTGGAATTCTCCCCCTTCTCATTTCTGCCTCTTGGCTTTCTTCAAGTCCCCGCTAAAATCCTACCTTCTACAAGAAGCTTTCTCTTACCTTTCCTCCTCTAATTATCTCCAATTTTCCCTAGAAATCTATTTTGTTTGTACCTAGTTTTCATGTTGTCTACTCTATTAGACCATCAGCTCCTGGAGAGAAGGAACTGTAATTTTGCCTTTTTTTGTATCTCCCTGCACTTAGCACAGTGCCTGACACATGATGGATGATTAATAAATATTGATTGGCTGACTGACTCACCAGGATGCTATGTTGTCCAATCAGAATAAAGTATATGGCAATAGAGATCAAGTTGACTCCAAGTAAGCTCACCATACTGCCAAAGTGACTGCAAATCCCTTCTGCTTTTCCTCCTCAAGACAGACTTGGGCTCAGCCAAAGGCTTAATTGCTATGGCTCTCTCAGCTGCCTTTACTCTTTGCTAGATCAAGCAGGTTATTCAGGATTTTATTCCTTATCATCTGGCTTCTGGCTAATTCCAGCATGGATTCCAGCTCTAGGACTTCTGACACTTGCTATCCCCACTTCTTGAAGATCACAAAGTTGTAGCCATCTCCAGTACTTCTTTACCTAAAGCAGGAAAAAAAAAACAAATGCAAATAGGCAAAGGACAGAGGCCAGCATTCATGGACCACTATTTGGCTCTGGATGGGGAGGGCCTGACACCTCTCTATCCAAACCCAGAAGCTCACAACATCTGTCTCTCACTTGAACAGAAGCCAGGCAGGAGACAACAAAAGCAAGAGGCTCATTTGGGCCAATTAATGACTTTTGAATACACCCCAGTTCCACCTCAGAATTCAATAAACAGTCTATTTCTTTAACAAATTATTAGCAGACTGAAATTGGCCACAGAATATCTGCACATGCTTTAAATGGGTAAGCAGGGCTCTTACATTGTGTATCATCAAGGCTTTCCGGAAGCAAATGGTCCCAGCTTCTTCAACATGGGCTGGCAGCAGGCAGAGTATTCTGTGTATGCTCTAAGAACAGAGCTTGATTGGCCAGAGCTCCGTTACAATTAAAACAAAATTCTTTTTCTACTCTTATTAAGTATGAAAATACTCATCTATAATAGCAATATATCTCAGCATTTGATCATTAATATAAATGTTTTCCTTTATACGAAACACTCATTATTAAACTGTTCCATATGAACAAAATCTTAAAGGGACAACGTACTGTACAGGAATATACTATATACTTCTCAGAAAGAAAGAGGAAATAAATGGTGCATTTTGACAACAGATCATAAGGCTAACACAGTAGCACAACACAGTAATGATGAGAAATATCAATTATGTGGACATTTGCTAGAGTGCTTTTTCTGCCAAAAGTGGAAAAGCTGATAATTTCTTGATTTCCTTTAATGATAATTTTATCCTTTCAGAGGGAGAAGAATCAATGAGAGGAATTTCTGTTCTTGACCTGATTCTCATCAACAAGAAGAAACAGGTTGCTGAGGGATTGGAGGGTGGAAGTGATAGGAATTTTGGGGAAAAGTGACAACTCCATCCTAAGATCTCTGGTAGTAGAGACGGATAGCTCATCTGTTAACATAGTAGAGTCAAGATACAAAATTATTTTGAAAGGTTAAACCCCTGAACTGAATTGAGTAAGATGAAATCCTCCTTTCCACAGTCAAATTTCTAGATCTACATTCAGGAAGGTACTAGAGTCAGTTCAAGTGAGATGACTATTAACTTTCCACTGGGAGCATTTACACCTTGAATATTAGAAATTGCTACAAAGTGTGGTGGGTGTTCATTCCTCCCACTCCAGAGTTGGTTGTTAAACATTTATCATCACACACCTGATTATTCTTGTTGTCCCCATTTCCTCTTCTCTCATTCACAACTAAATCCTTGAAATCTGGCTTCTGATCTCTTAATTCACTTGAAGCTGCTATCTATAAAATCTTTTAATTACCAAATCCAATGGCCTATATTCCACCACCACCCCTCACCCTACTCCACCTGACATAAACTATACTTAAAAAATTTAAACTTGTGATTCCAGGAAATTCTTTCAGCAACCCATTGTAGTCACCTTTTTTCCTCCTGTGTATGCCCAGTTACCCATGGTTGGGGAATTTTTAAAATGTGTATAAAATGGAGACCATTTATTTCCTTAGTACTACTATAATTGCATTAATAAAGATTGTAATAAACTTGTACCACAAAAATGTATAGGGCCCAAACACTAAAAAAAAAATAACATTTTTTCATCAGATTCTCCCTTTTTCATAAATACAGAATATAATATATTGTTGCCTCAAAATGTTCTGTTTTATGTTCTTTTATATGCATGACTGAAGTGGACACTTGACTTAATGGAATTTGCCTTAATGCCGAGTTAACTTTGGCTTTGCTTCATGCTTTGGTTGTATAAATTACTAGGAAACACAATCTCTAGGGTGTATTAAATTTTTATTTTTATCTTACATGAATATTTCTATATACATACCCTTTAAGCCTATTGCAACCATGCTATGTAACCAAAATGCTAAAAATAACTTCATGAATGCAGATGAGAAAATTGACCCAACCATCTGCATTCAGTTTTGCACAAGTTAGAAAACAAGCAGAAACAAAGCCAAAAGGAACTCATGAGCACACAGTACACTTGGAAGTCAAGTTTTTTGATAAATTGCCATGAAAGAGAAGCCACAGTGAGATTTTTTGCCTTCATTGTGAGCTCATGATGATTTATTGTTGAGAAAATGTTTCAATAATTATCAATAAGATGAATCCTTGAGCCTAGAAAGGTTTTTTTTTGTTTCTTTGTTTTGTTGTATACTTTTAAAAGAATTCTTTCATCTTTATCTTAAAAAGTGATTCACTCTTTTTGGTTAATGGGTATTAGGTGAAGTTTGCCATTGGATCAAATCTTTTATAACTCTTCATATTCAATAACCAGCCCATTTGTCAATGCACAAATGCCCTTTTCCTCATTCCAAAAAGAAGCTAAGTTGAAGGTTTGAAACAGTCATGACAATAACATCTTATTGAGTTAACAGAAAATGAGAGGAAAATCTTGTGAAGAAACACTGAATTCTAAACAGAATTCTAAACCTTAGTAAGTCTTTTTAAACTTAATGTTTCTTCTCTTAAATTAACTTGCTTCATTTAAAAGTTCCATTAAGATTTTCCCATTTCCTTGTACATAAGAAAGTCCAATCCGCCAAAGGGTGGATGAACCAATCCCTCTACAGATGGAGTTATTTATACAGATATATGCAAATTCATAATATCTCTTGCTCTACAGTAGCATGAAGAAGAAGACAAAGTAGTGGAAAGCAGCATGAGCTGGTTGCTGGGAGACTTGGATTGAGTTCTCCCATTGCCTAGTTAGTATAACCTTGAGGAATTCACCTAGCCTCAGTTTCCTTTCTATATGATTAGAGTGTTATATTAGAATAGGTTTCTAAGACCCTTCCCAGATATAATATTCAATGACTCTATGAGAAACTCAGATTACTACTATCCAACTTAGAATAGTCCAGGTCCTTATCACTGAATATCTGAAATCTTTGGAAGCTGATTTTATGACTTGTTCAATTTCTCTTTATGAGATTAGATCTAGCATTGGGAATTCAAAGACAAAAATGAAAAAGTTCCTCTTGTCAATGAACTTAAATCAGAGGAGGCAATATATACATGCATAAGTATATGCAAATGTAATGGATGACTAATCAGTGAGAACCCAGTCCTTACCTCATGCTCAGATTTGCCTTTTCTAGTGGATTATATATAACAGTGGTGTCAAACTCAAATAGAAACAGGGGCTACTCAACTGTATACAGGGATCCCTGTGTCCTGATATAGAAAACTATAATATTATCTATGTTTTGTTGTATTTTTGTTTATTTTGTTAAATATTTCCCAATTACATTTTAGCCTGACTTGAGTTGCACTCTGACGTGTTATGGGCTACATGTTTGACACCTCTGATATAGAACATTAGAAGACACTCCCTACCTAGTTCCAATCCTCAATACCAATAAGATTTGACCCGGTGGCTAGAATTATACATCAAAAGCTTACTATCTTTCATAAGCTAACAGATGATAAATCCTCATACTACAAATAAATACCTCAAAATGTTCTTAAGAAATCAACAAATAAAATATATCATTATTACAGACCTAATTATTCCCTATAATTTATCAGAGATAACACTGGTCCATGAAAATTTAAAAACAATGTTCTCAGTTGATGTTGCTGGACCAAATAGTCATAATTTCTAATATAAAAAGGTCATTCAGTCAATCAACGAGCATTTATTAAGCACTTATTATGGGCTAAATGCTGGGCAAAGCACTGGGGATATAAAGTAAAGCAATACAATTTCTGCTCTCAAGGAGATCACAGTCTAATGGGGAAGAAAATAATTATATATAAACAAGGCATTTACAGGATAAATTAGAGATAATCTGAGAAGGAAGGCACTAGCGTTAAGTGAAATCAAGACAGACTTCTTGTTGAACATAGGATTTTAGCTGGGACTTGAAGGAAGTCAGGAGGCAGAGATGAAGAGCGAGAGTATTCCAGGCATAGGGGACAACTAATAAAAATGCTTGGGGTCTGGAGATGGAGTGTCATGTGTAAGGATCATCAAGAAGTCCAGTGTCCCTGGATCATAAAGTATGTGGTGGGGTATAATGTAAGAAGACTGGAAAAGTAGGAGGGACTAGATTGTGAAGGGCTTTGAATGTCCAATAGAAATTTTTATTTTGGATACTGAAGGTAATAGGGAGCCACTGGAATTAATTGAATAGGGAGAGGTGACCTGATCAGGTCTTCACTTTAGAAACATTAATCTCATAGCTGAGACTTCAGGGAGAGAAGCTAAGATGGCAGAGTAGGGACAGCAATCAGCTGAGTTCTTCCCAAATTCCCCTCCAAACAACTTTGGAATAATTCCTCAAATTGAATACTGAAGTGGCAGAACCAACAAAAACCCAGAGTGACATTCTAGCCCAAGACAACATAGGAGGTTGGAGAAAGAAATCTGTGACAAAGGCGAGACCCACAACCCATGTGGGTGAAATACCAATGGTGGGACTAGCTGGTGATAACAGAAGCAACAACAGCTTCAGGAGCTGTCAAGCAGAGGCAGTAAAGGGACCTGGCAACTGCTCAAAAAAAAAAAAGATTATGGGGTATCCCTGCGCTAATGCTTGATACAGGACTAGATGCTGTTTGGCAGCTCCATTGCTTATACCCATTTCTGGGTCATAGTTCAAGGGCAGAGAGGAACACTTTTTGTCAAGAGGGAGTGGAAGCCTGGAGGGTCAGTATCATTTCTGGTCCCAAAGGAGCAGGGGCCTTGAGGAGCAGTATCAATTGTAATCCCCAGGGATCAGGGGCCCTTCCAGAGGAAGGACCAGAGTACCAGAGTGCATACCGAGAGCAATGATCACACCTCTCCCCAGGTCACACTACCTCGGAAGCACCAAAAACTTGCAAATCTCCAGAACTAGCTCTGGAAATAGCAGTGCAAAAAAGCCTGAAGCTTGAGACAGTGTCATTTCCCTAATGGTAGGAACGGAGTCCAACATTAACATAAAGTTCTAAATCAAGAAATAGGGAAAGGAAATGAGCAAACAAGAATACACACACACCACACACACACTAACCATAAAAACTTGCAATGGTGACAGAGAAGATCAAGACACAAATTCAGAAGAATGAAGTCAAAACAGAAACAAGCAAAGCCTCAGAAAAAGATGTGGATTGACCACGAGCTCAACATGAATTCCTGGAAGAGCTAAAAAATTATTTTGAAAATCAAATAAGAGAGGAAAAATTAATTAAAGCAATGAAAGCTAAGGAACAAAATTATGAAAAGCCTGATAAAAGAGGCATAAAAAATACTGAAGAAAATAACACCATACTAAACAGAATTGGTCAAATGGAAAAAGAAATACAAAAGCTCATTGGAAAAAAAAATTCCTTAAAAATTAGAATTGGACAAGTAGAAGCTAACGACTCCATGAGACATCAAGAAATACTAAAACAAAGTCATAAGAATAAAAAAAATTGGATAAAATGTGAAATATAGAAGGGGAAAAAAAAACAACTGATGTGGAAAACATTGAGAATTTAAGAATTATTGGATTACCTGAAAATGATGATCAAAGAAAGAGCCTGGACATCATACTTTGAGAAACTATCAAGTAAAATTGCCCCAATATCCTAAGACCAAAAGGTAAAATAGAAATTGAAAGAATCCACTGATCACTTCCTGAAAGAGATCCCAAAATGAAAACTCTCAGGAGTTAATCATATATTAGGGTGTTAAAAACCTCACAACCAAAAGCAGAAAAACAAATATTAAATGCAACCTTTTTTAGACCATAATGCAATAAAAATTACATTTAATAAAGGGTCATAGATGCATAGATTAAAAGTTAATTAGAAAGTAAACAATCTAATCCTAAAGAATGAGTGGGTCAAAGAATAAATCATAAAAACAATCAAAAATTTCATTAAAAAGAATAACAACAATAAAACAACATGCCAAAATTTGTGGGATTCAGTCAAAGCAGTACTTGGGGGAAATTTTACATTTCTAAATACAGGTATCAATAAAAGAGAGAAAGAGCAGATCAATGAATTGAGCATGCAACTAAAAAAAAAAAACTAGGGAAAAGAAAACAAATAAAAAATTCCCTATTAAATACCAAAATGGAAATCCTGAAAATTAAAGAAGACTGATAAAATTGAAAGTAAAAATCAGGAGCTGATTTTATGAGAAAAAAAAAACAATAAAATAGAGATACCATTTGTTAATTTGTTTTTTTAAAGAAAGAATAAAACCAAATTACCAGTATGAAAAATGAAAAAGGTGAATGTAACATCAATGAAGATGAAATTTTAAAAAAAAATTTTATTTAAAGTTTTGAGTTCCAAATTCTATCCCTTTCTATCTCCCTCCCCTCCCCCTTACCTGAGATAGTAAGCAATCAGATATGGGTTATACACATGCAATTACATAAGACATTTGCATATTAGTCATTTTGTACAAGAAAATTCAAATAAAAGAAAAAAAAGAAATAGTGAAAGTGAAAAATAGCATGCTTCAGTCTGTATTCAAATAATATCAGTTCTTTCTCTGGAGGCAGATAGTACATTTTATCATTAGTACTTTGGGATTGTCCTGGATCATAGTATTGCTGAGAATAGCTGTCATTCACAGTTCTTCATCGAACAATATTGCTGTTACTGTGTACAAGGTTCTCCTGGTTCTGTTCACTTCACTATACATCTGTTCATGTAGGTCTTTCCAGGTTTTTCTGAAATCATTCTGCTGGTCATTTCTTACAGCACAATAATATTCCATTACAACCATATACCACAGCTTGTTTAACCATTTCCCAATTGATGGGCATCCTGAAGATGAAATTAAAGCAATTATTAGAAGCTATTTTGCCCAATTATATGCCAGTGAAACTGACAATACAAGTGAAATGGATGAATATTTACAAAAATATAAATTGCCCAGATTAACAGAAGAGGAAATAGAATATTTAAATAACCCTATCTTAGAAAAAGAAATTGAGCAAGTTAATGTGCTCCCTAAGAAAAAATCCCCCAGACCAGATGAATTTACAAGTGAATTCTACCAGACATTTAAGAAACAATTAATCCCAATACTATAAAAACTATTTGAAAAAATATGTAAAGAGGGAGTTCTACTAAATTATTTATGACACAAATATGGTTTTTATACCTAAATCAGGGAGAGCAAAAACAGTGAGAGAAAACTAGAGACTAATTTTCTTAATGAATATCAATGCAAAAATTTTAAACAAAATACTAGCAAAGAGATTACAGCAATATATCTTAAAGATCATACACTATGACCATATGTGGTTTATCCCAGGAATGCAAGGCTAGTTCAATATTAGGAAAACTATCAGCATAACTAACCACATCAATAACAAAAACAAAAACAAAAATCACATCATCTGCAGTTATTTTAAATGGAATTTTCATTTCCATCTCTTGCTATTGGGTTTTTTGGTAGTGTATAGAAATGCTGTTGTATGGGACAGAGACCACTATTCAAATTCAAAACAAAGATTTAGATACCTTGAAAGCGGAAAGGAGTTTATTGCTTTCTCATGAGAAAGGGTACCTCCCTTCCTCACCCTAAGGGCATAGGCCAGGGAGTGCAAGTACAAATTGGTTACAGAAAGCAAGGCTTATTTATACCCTAACATGAGTTTCTCCTCCATCACCCCCTTCTCATTATCCCATTGGCTGGGCTTCAGGGGGCACAATCTATTCACAGAAATCTTCCCCAGCAACAGAGAACAAAGACAGTTACACAAGTTTGCCCAGAGACAAGAAAAGGTGGGAAGTCTTGCAAGGGTAAACAGTTTAGGTTGGGGGTAGGGCTATTCTTTCTGCTATGTGTTTAGGGTCTGGGGGGTTTTGACAAAGTCAGAAGGCAGTATGTTTCAACAACACAATTAAATTTCTTGAGAAGGCCATCTACAACAGGTGCCTCCAATTTCTCTCCTCCCACTCTCTTAACCTACAGCTCTTTCCAAATGACCAGTGATCTCCTAATTGCTGCCCTTTGTGAGAACTATTAACAAGAACTATTAACCCTTTAAGGAGGCTTCACTTCTGAGAGATCATCGCTCACACTGTTGATTTATGTGGGTTTGTTTTATATCCTGAAACTTTGCTAAAGTTGTTTCAACTAGTTTTTTAGTTTATTCTCTAAGGCTCTCTAAGTATACCATCATATCATCTGCAAAGAATGATAGTCTTGTTTCCTTGTTGCCTATCTTTATTCCTTCAATTTCTTTTCTTTTCTTTTCTTTTCTTTTCTTTTTTTTTTTTTTTTTGGTCTCATTGTTATAGTTGGCATTTCTAGTACAATGTTGAATAGTAGTGGTGATAATGGACATCCTTGCTTCACTCCTGATCTTACTGGGAAGGCTTCAAGTTTATTCTCGTTAGAGGACAATTTTAGCCTCAGTCTAAGATGGGATCCTGCTGGCTCAGTTTTCCCATTATGTTCCTTCAAAAGAGAATGTTACCTACCCAGCTATTCTTGAGTCTGGCTATGAGGTGGATTTGATACTGCATGGTTGGAAAACTGAATTATCCGAATCCAAACAGAGCTAAGGATGTCTAATCCTCTCAAAATTGGGCCCTAAATCTAGTCCCTGCTTTATATCTGGGCGCTGCAGTCTTTTCTGTCAGATTTGGGTCTTCCAAACTACAATCCATTCACCTACAGTTGTTAGCAAACAGTGGGTACCAGCCAATGTCCCCCCATCGTTCCCTGGATGCAGCCTGTGCTTGGTTCCAGTCAACCCCCTCTTGAGGCAGGGACAGCTCTATGCCCCTTGCCAGCAGGAAGCAGTTTCAGAAGCCGAGACCTTCACCCCTTACCCCAAAAGAATTTGGGTCCCATTTGTTTGAGGAGGGAATGATGAGGATGGGATCTAGACCCCATAAATGAAAAACCCTGGACTTTCCCACATGGCCAAATCTCTGGTGTTCCCCTGAGGCTATAATCCCATCAACTGGCCTTTCATTGTGATTACACCCAATCTCTGTTACCCTTAACCTAGCCTGGTCCTCTATTGTTTTAGCTCCCTATGGCCCCTGGCCATTTCCCACGCTTAATGCTGGCTAGGCTTCATTCTCCCTGGGCCAGAGTCCAGATCCCAGGAGTTCTGTTCACTCCAGTTTACTGGCCACTACCATCCAGATCCTCCTTAGACCCCTCCTTTCAAAGTCACCCCAAACTACTTGGCCACTCCTAGATCCCTCCCACAGTGTTTCTGTATATAAGGTCCTTCTTGTCTCCATTAAGATGCTCAGATTCTTAAAATCTAGCCAATAGCTCATTAGTGTTCAGACTCCTTAAGAGTCTGCCCATTATGACTGATGTTCTAATAAACCTTGTCTTTGGCTGAAAAAAAAAAAAAGAAAAGAAAAGTTTATTTTCATTAAAGAAAATACTTTCTCTTGGTTTTAGATGGATACTACTTACTTTAAGAAAGGCTGCATTGATTCCTGTGCTTTCCAGTGTTTTTTAATAAGAATGGGGGTTATATTTTGTCAAAGGCTTTTTCTGCATTTATTGAAATAGTCATATATAAAATATTTGGGAATCTACCTGCCAAGACAAACCCAGGGCTTATAGGAACATACTTACAAAACCCTTTTCACACAAATAAAGACAAATCTAAACAACTGAAAAAAATATTTATTGCTTATGGGTAGGCCGAGCTGATGTAATAAAAATGACATTTTTACATAAGTTAATTTACTTATTCAGTGTAATACTAATCAAATTAACAAAGAATTCTTTTATAGAGCTAGGAAAAATAGTAATAAAATTCATCTGAAAGAACAAAAGATCAAGAATATCAAGGGAATTAATGAAAAAAAAAATGTTAAGGAAGGTAGCCTAGCAGTTTCCAGATTTAAAACTACATTACAAAGCAGTAATCATCAAAACGATATGGTACTGGCAAAGAAATATAGTGGTAGATGGGTAAAATAGCTTAGGTATATAATATACAGGAATAAATGACCATAGTAATCTAGAGTTTGATAAACCCAAATATCCAAGCTTTGGGAGTAAAGAACTCACTATTTGACAAAAATTACTGGGAAAACTAGAAACCAGTTTGACAAAAACTAGGCATAGACCAACTTCTCATACCATATACCAAGGTAAGGTCAAATGGGTACATGATATATACATAAAGGGTGATGCCATAAGCAAATTAGGGGAACACAGAAAAATATCTCTGTCAGATCCAGGGATTAGGGAGAAGTTTAGTAGAGCTGGAGAGAGAATTCAAAGCCACTGATTCCTAATCCAGCTCTTCCTCATCCCCTCCCCTTACTCATAGAGCTCTTCTTAATACAATTTATGCTTACACATTGCATTAGCTGCTTAAGGTACTGCCTGGGACCAAAGAAAATCCTACACCTAGTGAATTGCACTCCCACCAAGAGTTACAGGCCCTGCAACTTTTTAAAAGGCTACTTATGATCTAGATACATTCTTAAAAAGACATGTTTGAGGAAAACCTTCTGAGCAACTTCAGGTAAGTGGGTGTTTTAAGAAAGAGGTGTCAAGGGGCAGCTAGGTAGCATAGTAGATAGAGTGCTGGCCCTAGACTCAGGAGATCCTGAGTTCAAATCTGGCCTCAGACCAAACATTTGACACTTACTAGCTGTGTGGCCCTGGGCAAGTCACTTAACCCCAACTGCCTAAAAATTAAAAAAAAAAAAAAAAGAAAAAAAGAGATGTCAAGCATGTGGTCTGAGGACCACAACACTTCTGAGGGCACAGAAACCAGGTTAGAATGTAATTGGGAAATACTTAACAAAATAAATAAAAATATCATAAAATATAGATAATGTTAATATGTGGTTTTCTAAGTCAATATGCAACCTGCAGAGATCACTTAGTGGTCTCTGTTTCTATTTGATTTTGAAACCATTGTTAGTAAAGATTGCTGTAACTGGACTGGAGAACACACAATATAGAGGCCAAAAAAGTATGAGCCTTCCATCTTGGGACTCCTTATTATACTATGGCTGGTCTATCATTGACCTGTAATATAGGAATAAATGATGCCATAGACAAAACTGGCTATCATTTTGTCAGTGGCACACCAACACAGACTAACTTGGTATACACGTTTTAGAAAGTTGCCTAAAGTTTAGAGGTATCAAGTGATGTGGTTCAACGGAAAGAACACTGTTTCTGGCATCAGAGGACACAGATTCAGATCCTACCCTGATGCCTTACTACCTTTGTGACCTTGGGCAAGTTGCTTCAGTTCCCTGACTATTCTCATCTATAAAATGGAGGAGGTAGATTAGATGGCTTCTGAAATTCCTTTCACCTCTAGAGCTAGTCAGAGGCCATATTAGAACCTAGTTCTTACTGATATATAGGTAGATAGATCTATCTATAGATATACATCTTAGCAATAGATAGATCTGTCCATACATCAGGAAGAACTGGGTTACAATAGGGCCTCTGATACGGATATATGTGTGTGTGTGTGTGTGTGTGTGTGTATGTATATATGTATGTGTATATATATAAATATATATCCTATCTACCTATCTATCCTGATCTCTCTCTCTCCCTCTCTCTCTCTCTCTCTCTCTCTCTCTATATATATATGCATACGTACACATACACACTCACATATACACATACACATACATACATACATACATACATCAGGAAGAACTGGGTTCAGATTTGATTATATAATTATTTATTATATAATCTCTGATTATGTAATAATATATATACAATGTTATCTATTAAGTGCTTCCCAACCTGACTTAATATAAAATTTGCGGGTGGCCAGGCGGAGGAGGTATCTACAAAATTAGAAACCACAAGCTCTTGACCTGCTTTGAGTAGCCTTATATCACCAAGTAAAGTGTAAAGGCGATTGGTTTTTGGCTGACCTTGCAAAGGTCTAGTTAAATAATTGTATCTCCAACAGCTTACTTTTGAATATTCGATTTATTATCCATTTTGCACTTTAGTTTCAAAGCCACCTTCTCAGGGAAAAAAGTCTAAAGATCTGGCAATTTTTCATTCCTTTACCTTTTCAGAAGTTAGTGTTTTCCTTAATAGTTAAGGAGAACATATGTTATTTAGTGCTTGGCAAAAAAAAAAAAAATCACATGCAAACTTCACATCTGCAGCAACAAAAAGGCAGTTATAGTGGTCAGTGTGATTTATTTACTTATTTTTAAAAATGCTTTATTGATATCTTCTGGGTTTTTTTTTACATTACAGTCACAGATATAACTCTCCAACCCCCAATTCTATCATGAAGACTTTTCTTAACACAAAGAAAAACTGTTATCTAAAATCATATATCATATTTCCCAACTGATGGGCATCCCTTTGGTTTCCAATTCTTTGCTATCACAAAAAAGAGCTGCTATAAATATTTTTGTACAGATAGGTCCTCCCCCCCCTTTTTAATATATATCTTTGGGATATAGGTCTAGCAGTGGTGCTACTGGATCAAAGGGTATGCACAGTTTTGTAGCCCTTTGGGCATAGTTCCAAATTGCTCTCTAGAATGATTAGATCAGTTCATAGCTCCACCAACAACACATTAGTGTGCCATTTTGGGGAAGAGTTTTATAGGTCTGCCATGGTGGGCAGGTGGTAGGGCATGGTGCTAGTCTTGGATCCAGCATTACATCAACCTGGATGGTAATTTTCATAGACAATCCTAAACCCAAAACTATCATGGTAGTAGCAGACAACTCACAAGAATGGCCCATTTCTCTCTTTGCTAAGGATTCCCCACCACCAGGAAGATCATACAGTTGTTCTACCAGGAGGTGATCTATCTCCATTCCATTGAGATTACCTTACATCACAAACCTCGGTTTCACCCCATTCCATCCCCACTTCGGATTTGAACTTTCCACCTCTTCACAAATCAAAACACAACTCTCCATAGTACATTAAACCCAAGCAAATAAAGAGATTGAACAAACTAGCTTCAACTTATAGTCTTTTCTCTGTTCCTTCTCCTACCAAAAGAGGTATTATTACCTCTCCTTTCACAAGACTCACAGCAGATTTTTGTCTTAAGAATGCCATGCAGACATCCATTTAGAACACACCATTTATTCAAGCCACAGGGTTTTTTAAACATCATTTTATGCCTTTTGGATTGCTCCTTTAGGCCCAAAGGCAATGACAGTGTATGTGTTTAAGGATTAGACCTACTTTAAGCTTAAAATGGACTAGGAAGTTTTGACATTTTGCTGCATGCCCTGGAAAAAGGATACTGTGGGATACTGTATGTGAATAAAGAATCATTTCCTCAATCCTGTCAGGTTCTTACTCCTGATTGTGTCTCTGAGTCTGGCTTTGCCACAGGACTGGACAGTCACCCTTTCCCCACCTCCACCTACTATTCCATGATTCTTATCTTTACTCTCTTCTTTCACATATACTCATGCACTCACACGCATTCAAAAATGCACACATGTACACACATGCACATGCAGATATATACACATATTCACCACTACCAACATTTTTCCATCCTCATCATCTCTATCACTAACACCAGTAATAATTATAGCTAACATCTATAAAGCACGTAAAGATTTACAAAAAACTCTATGTAAATATTTCATTTTGGCCTCATAACCCTAGGATATAGGTACTAGAGACATTTGTATCCCTTGTTCATAAGAAGTATTTTTAATAAATTTAGTTGCCATTTTACAGATGAGGAAACTAAGATTGGTAGAGGTTAAATTGGTCCCTGATCACATAACTAGTAACCACCAAACATCAGGATTCAAATCTGAGTGTCTCTTGACTGAATCCAGTGTTATTTTGAATACATCAACCATATTCAATTTATTGACCGTAGCTCGGTCCATCTATTTTTTTTAAAATCTTTTCTGCGTATCTACCTTATGTGAGTTAGTACTAGGACTCATCAAAGCTAATTTCTCCATGCAGTAGTTATTCAGTTAACCTTGTCTTCAAATGAACAAAGATTCACAAATTTTTCTTTGCGCTTAATTTCTCCCCCAAGTATATGAAATATTTCAGTGTTCTGTGCTCAATAAATACAAGGTGTCTCAAAAGTTTCAGAGCAGTTTTAAGCTACCAAAGCTTAATGGCATAACAGATACAGTGCTAGACTCCAAGTCTGGAAGGTCTCAGATGAAATCCTGCTTCAGTGAAATCCTACCTGTCTGACCACAGGCAAGTCACTTAATCTATCTGATCCAATTTAGAATCTAATATCCAATATTTAAAATCCAATAGCAATGCTCTAAAACTCTAAGTTATGCGTGGATGTTAGCTACATAGGCAGAGAGTGTTCTCATACTGAAAAAGTGATACTTAAGACTCCCTACCTCACAAGTTTGTGAGGAAAGTGCTTCATAAACCCTAAAGCATATAAGAAGTATATGGATATTATTATTACAGGACAGCAATCCTATAATCTTTATTTCTTTGTATTTTCATCATCTATTTTCCAATGAAGTTTTTTTGTTTGTTTTGGCATTTACAGAATGAATTCAAGGTAAACTCAGGGCAAACTAATAGATGCTGTGGGGTTATCAGGAAAGGCCTCACATAGTGAATTTATTTGCCTGGGTTCTCACTGATAGGCCTAAGACGTTCAATCGGGGCAAGTACCTAGGTTTTCCTGAGTCTTGTTCTAACATTGGTAAGACAGGTACCAATGAGGCAACTTTAATGGAATGGTAAGAAAACTTTTTTTCCTCATAAATCTAATACTAAAGCCCAAGAATGAAGAAGGCACAAATCCTCTAAGTGCTGGTACTGGAATCCCTTGAGTTCCATATACTATATGAAAAGAGAAGGGAACAGGAAGGGTAGATGTGAGTGATAAGACAAAATTTATTTGTTTTATGTGGTTATTTGTTAGGAAGTTACAATGGAGTCTTGGGGGATTGGGGAAGATGAGGAAAATAACAATTCTTAGACCTATTGAAATCAAGTTTCATTTAAGCTCAACCTATGCCTGGCTTTCCTGATAGTCAGCCCCATAGTAAATATACATTTCAAACTAAAGAGGGGAAGGGAAGGGAAAAAAAGCATTTACATGGCATCTGCTATATGCTCAGCACTATGCTAAGTGCTTTACAAATATTATCACAATTTGATCCTCCTCACAAGCTTCAGAGGCACATGCTATTATTATCTCCATTTTACTGTTGAAGAAACTGAGGCCAATGGGTTAAATTACTTGCCAATAGTCACATAACTAATAAGTCTCTGAGGTCAGATTTGAACTTAGGTTTTCCTGACTTCAGGACTAACTCTTCATTCACTTGTACCACCTCGCTGCCTTTTCCCTAAATAGAAAAGAAATGTTGTTGTTGAGTCATTTAAGTTGTATTCAGTTCTTGCTGTTAAATGACTTGCTCAGGGTCGCACAACTAGTAAGTATCTGAGGCCTGACTTGAACTCATGCAGATTAGTCTTCCTGACTCCAAGCCCAGTACTCTATCCACAGTACCACCTAGATGATCTTATACAGAAAAACAAAGAGTTTACATGAGGGAGCAGAGAAGATAAGAATGAATATGATCACATGTGCTCACATGCCTCTACTTGTATGAATTATTCTAGACCAACTCTACACATACTGTTTATTGTTGTTTAGTTGTTTTCAGTTGTGTCCACCTCTTGGTGACCCCATTTGGAGTTTTCTTGGTAAAGATACTGGAGTGATTTGCCATTTCCTTCTCCAGCTTATTTTACAGATGAAGAACTGAGGCAGACAGGGTTTGATTTCAGATTTGAATTCAGGAGGATGAGTCTTCCTGACTCTAGGCCCAGCACTCCATCTGCTGTACCAACTAGCTGCCCTCAAATGTCATATAGATAGCTATTAATATGATATGATGTAAGCCAGTCAACAAGCTTGTCCCTGTAACAGTGATCATTCCATGAGGCATGGGTAAGGATAGCTCTGTAGGCTAGCCACTTTAGACACTTCTGGTGATGCATCTAGGTGGTGATGACTAGGACACTTTCCAAGGAATATTATGCACGAACTACTTCCCACTAGATATGTTTTTGGTCTTTTAATAAAGGACAGGTGCACCCAATGCTTCTCATTGGTACCTACATCTTGCCTCTACCTAACTCCATCACAGGATTGTCAATCTTCCAAAGAGGATTGGCATCAAGCTGCAAAAGCTGACTACTCGATCACCTTTAGAGAGAGATAACTTCTACTCCCTCTTATTCCTCTCTTTTGAATATGTGGCTTAGAACTCAGACAACTAGCTACCCCTTGGACTTCCTAGGGATAGCTGGGGAGGGGAAGTAAGGTGAAGAGGTTTCTCCTTACCTCTGTAGCTACATTGGCTTGAACATAGTAATGACAGCATGTGTGTATGTAGGTGGGCCTTAGACTGGATCCCAAAGCCCTAGCTAACTTCATCTGCTTTGGGTTTCTTTCCCTGAGCACAGGCTACTGAACAGCAATCATGAGAAACAGGGTTTTTGAGACTGGTGACTACTTTAAGAGTCCAGGAGTTCCTGGATTCCCAAGTTGGTATTGGTTTTCCTGGGAGAGACACTGCCTGCAGCTAATATGATACTTCTCAGAGGAGTTGGCCACCAACAGAAAGATGAGCTCAAGCCAATCCAGGCTTGTCAGAAGTTATGGACCTTTAGTGAATTGTTTCAATAATGAAGAGCTGAGGTGAAAGTGAAATGCTTATTGAATAGTCCCACAACAAGTGTTTCATATTTTCATGTTTTAAGGGTTTACCTCCTAAGAGAAGATAATAGAGGTAATGAGTATTTTGCATTTTAGGTATATCTTCTATTGTAGAAGAAATAGAGAGCCATCCAATATCTGATCTGCTTTCTGCACTGAAAAACTTTCAAGAATAGGCTCTGTTAATTGCTTTTGGGGAGACCCTAGATATGCATCAAACCTAAACTTTAAGAGATTTCCCCTCCATCTCAGGGATGGAGGCATAATGAGACAGAAATAATGCTGCAGCCTGGACTTTATGGTCAGACAATGTTTTCACACACACACACACACACACACACACACACACACACACACACACACCCCTGACTGTTTTCTTTGAAGGCCAGCCTCCCACCAGGACAACCCAGTCCACTTGATCCCACAGTTAGGGCTCTTTAGTTGGAAAAGGTCCTTCCACTACCTAAGCCATGTGTCACAATGTCTCAAAAATCCCTTCCCTTCCACTGTGCCTGAAATTTCCTCTATTGTGATTGTCATTCCTTTGACTTACAACACTGTATCATAGAATCATAGAATCATAGAGGAACATATTAACCCACTATAAACAACAAATGGAGGGGGGTATGTTATTATACTCATCAATATAATTTGTTACAGTATTTTTGTGCTGATTTAAAAGGTAATCCCAATTTTTTTCTGTCACCTACTACTTTCAAGTGAATCAGTCTTATATTTTAATCAATTCTTCTCTAGCAACCTAAATTGCATTCACTTAACATACCAAAATATAGCTACTGATGATTTTTTGTTATATTTCACTTGGGGAACATTCTTGTTCAGTGTCCAACAGCAGTCAGCCAGCATGCTTGGATTACAATCACCCTGCTATTGCTTTTCCATTGTGGAAATTTCTTGATGGAAATATTCCCTATGCTCATCACTGATGGCACCAAAGTTTTTGGGAAGAAGTTCAAATGTGAATCCAAGAAATGTATCTTGAGTGACATGTTACATTCTATAACTTCATAGGCTTGAGAAGATTAATGACAATTTCCTGGTAATTTTCTCTCTTGAATTTCCCAACAAGTTTTTGGTTGCCTTTTAAAAATGATTTCTGCTCAACACCTTCAGCTTTATTCAACTGTTCTTCAAAATGTTCATCTCTGACTACTTCACTTATATGAGGATACACAGATCTCTCATCTTTTGTGTTACCCTCACTTATGCTTAGAAATTTATTTTCCAGATAGACAAAACTCATACCATTTTGATCCACTGACTTGTCAAGATTTTTCATTAAGCCAAGTTTAACATATATTGTTGATAGGGAAATTTTTCTAAGACCAACTAGTGGTTTGCTTGACCCAGTTTCCTCTCCTAAAATCTGTCCTTTCCTTTGGGTCAGTGTTTTTTGTTTGTTTGTTTGTTTCAATGTTGTTGTTTTTTTATTGTCTCTGTTGTTCCACCCCACAAATACTGTAAAATAACATGTACCTATGTTGTAATCCTAGTAAAAGAACAATCAGTCTCAGATTGCTACAGTATTACCAAGAATAATTTTGATGCTCAATGCTTCTCAAGAGAAATGTCATGTTTTGAACACATTCTGGTACTCTCTTGTAGGAGATGACATCCTTTCAGCATAGAAGATAAATTTTCAACTTAACTTTTCAACATGTTAAGGTCACAGACAAATCCATTTAGGTCTTCTTTACTCATTAAATGAAGATCTGAGAATAAAAAGATCACTTCAAGTGGAAGATGACCATCTTGTTTTGGTGTCTTATCATCATAATCTGCATTATCAGGTTAATTTTTTTCCTCTAACAATTTTCTGGTAGTTTCGGTACAGGTAGGGCTTTACTGTATGAAACAGGTCTTATAGTGGAACACAGATTTGGATATTGTAAAGTACGTTTAGTTTTGGAAATAGTCCTTGATGATTCTGTTGTGCAAAAACAGCAACCAGTTAGTTGATAATTTTGCTCTCTCCAAATTACAGGAACCATAAATGCCATCTGAGGAGATCCATGTATCCAACACGTTAGTAACCTAACACAAGATATACTTGAAAAGTAAGTGAGGCTTGATCATCAACTTTACAACCAAGCTAGAATTTTCACGATTTTTTTTTCAACTAGAGAAGTGAAATTTCATATCTGAAATTTAACTTTGGTTCTGTCACTTTCCACTGTGTGGCCTTTGACAAGTAATTTAACCTCTCTGGACTTAGTTTCCTCATTTATAAAGTGAGAGGGACTGAACTAGGTGACCAATAAGGTCTCTTCCAACTCTAAATCTATGGGCATCTAAAAGTTAACTCACCCCATGCATAACAAAAACTATTCAGATGATTTACGCATAAGGCATTCTGAAAATTTAAGTAAAATATACTAGCATCTGCAAAATACAAATAGCTCGAGAAAACAAGATTAGACACAATAATGATGTTTACCAAATGATACCCTGCACACAACAGACAGGACAGTCTGTTAAATATTATAGCATGAGTGAACATATGTGAATATGTCCCAGTGTACCCTACCACACATCACCCGAACTGAGACTTCACACAGTGAGCAAGAACACGCCAACAAGTGACTTCTAATTATCCCTCTCCCCCTCCAACTAAACTACACTTTATTATAGCTTCATATTGCATAATTTATATGAAAATTCATGTCTCACTCAATGATGGTAGATGTGAGAAAAATGCCATTTGCATTTTTTAATTCAACATCTAAAAATACATATAAAACACCAAGAGATTTCCATGTGACAAAATGTGCATGGAATAGTGTTATTAACCTGTAAATCAGTGCCCAGAACCAAATGAAACTCTGGGCTTACATGAACCAAGTTCAGTCTTAGAATCTTCTCAGTGGTGAGTAATCTCTGGTTCATGCTCCCAATCACAGTGTCTACTGAGTAAAGCAAATTTGGGCTCATATCTAGCTCTTGTCTAGGCATCCTCAGCTCCCTTGCAAGCAAGTGAAGATAACAAGGTATGGAACAAGTCTTTTGAACACAAAAAAGAATATAAAAAGGACTCATAACTAACTCCATAGACAGTTAAGAAAACTTTCCTCTCTACAAAACCCCATTTTTCCTCAGTGACCTATATAGACATTTTCAACTTTCATTGCTGCTCGAGGATGAAATCAGAGTTGCTTAGAGAGACAGTCTACCACTTTCAGGAAACAAACTTCACTCTCCTCTAAGACCTGGCCCTTTCTATAGGTTTATTTATAGCATTGTCTTAGAGTTTGGACCCCTCCAAGTAGGGGAGGAACTAAAGGATTAACTTCCTTTACTCTGACCTACACAATCCATATGACTATTCATATGGACACAATATTATGAAGTGCAAAGTTTGGGTTGTTTCCACTTTGTTGTGGCTTTCCCAAATGTGGAATAAATCCTCTTGTTACAATTTTTGTTTTACATCTTTGTTCTCAGGTTCTGGCCTCTTCTCTGGTCCTTTCAGTATAGGGTTACCTAATGCATGATCTTTCTTCCCCCTTTGTGTTCTATTACTCTGCTAACACTGCTTTGCTCTGAATCTTTTAGATTCACTTGGTATCACTCTGTCTCTGGACCACATGTAACTTGGTATTGCCCAGATTCTTTCTTCCATTGAGCATCTATCATACTCCCTTTCATTCACCTTTCCAACTCCCATCAACATCCCTGTTGGTGATTAGGTCAAGCCCATGCAAATTACCTTAAAGTTCATACAAGTCCCAAGAAAACACTAGAAATACTAGAAAAGGAATGACTCCTGATCCACAGCCAGGGGTACAATATGGACCGTGGAAACCTGGACATGTAACAGGGGCTAAAGCAAGGGATGTCACCAAAAGCGGCCAAAGGTAATCCTCCTACTTCGTAGTTTTCACTAGAGAAAATCTTTCACAAGGTTTTGTCTGTAAAATTTTCATTAGAGACCAGAATCAGCATTATGGGATGACCTGGAAAAGCAGTTGCAGAAGTGAAAAGAGGACTCCTTGAACATATGTTCACCTTAAGGAAGCTGTGCAGCTATCCCAGCCAATGGCTATTTGGAATCAGAAGTCCTGGGTTGGAATTCTGACTAAGCCACCTCCAGCTGTGTGACCTAGGACAAGTTAATCATTTCTCTGAATTTCTGTTTTCTCATCTATAAAATATGCTCCATTTGGTCTTACTCACAGGGTGCTCTTGAGGATCAAATGTGATCACACACGCCAAATGCTTTGTAACAATACAGAACCATAGAATAATAACAACTAGTAGCATTTATATGGGCACTTAAAGGTTTGCAAGTCCTTTACATGTTAATCGATTTGCTCCTTACATCAACCCTGTGAGTTTTTATTATCCCTATTTAACAGAGAAGTTAAGTGATTTGCCCAGGGTCACACAGCTAATGTTTGAGGCAGGATTCAAATACGGGTCTTCCTGATTCCAAGTCCTATGCTTCCTCTAAGATGCCACCTAGCTGCCCCTTACAAAGAAATACAAACTGCTTTTTTATTCCAGAATCACAGAATGATGTATCTAAAAGAGATTAATTCATCTAGTAAAGTGTCCTCATTATCCACGTGGGGAAATTGAGAGTCAGAGAAGTGAAAAAGGGTCAGAGCTATAGGCTTCAAAATTCCTTAAATCTACGAAGTATAGATCTTTCTACCATCAAAGAAAGACGTGGAGACAATTTTCCAGATTAATTTAATATCAATTAGTCTCTAAATATTTAGTCAGCACCAGGCTGAATAAATTTATGTGCGAGGCTGAGCTAAGGACTGATTATACAAAGAAAGGCAAAAGATCGGTCCCTGTTCTAAAGGAACTCAGAAATTTGAATCATCTGTTATTTAGGCCACAATGGATCTAGGGGATGCAGGACTTTCCAGATAATTATTTGTTTACCTTGTTTATTAGTGTTAAACATTGGACTTTCTTAACTTGACATATACTGACACCAATGCCCACTGATGCTTCAGTAGTTTCTAAGACCAAGCATATGTGATAATAGAAAGAGGCAGTGGGAAAATAGACTATAATACAGCAAATGAGGTTTCACTGAATAAATCCCCCTATTACAATTCTGCTGTTCTTTCTACCTCTATTCTTGTCTGTTTACTGTGAAACAGCCAACACTACAGGAGAGCATTGAGTTTGCCAGGACAATGCCTGTTTTCCCTCATCAGTTTCGTCCAGCCCACAGGATGGATCCAGGCATAATCATGAAATTACCTGATGATTGGGACTTCTGGGATTTGCTAACCATTGTGAAGGGTGTGCCAGGTTCCTTCTGAGTGAGAAAAAGGATGAATTACTGCCCTCTGCACCCACCTGCTTATCCTTGATGTGGTGATAGATGCCAGGATACTAATTACATCTTAATTATATCGGAGCTCTGTGGCCTGGATATTCAGGGATCTCTATTACCCACATTTTTCAGGGTTGTTTTTGAGAAAATCAAATGAGATCACATATGTAAAAATTATTTATAAGCCATGAAGTACTGCATATGTATGGGCTTTCAATCTTCTTGCAGTTGTTATCATTATTCAGGAGGAAGGTCAGTAGCACCTAAAAAATTTAGCAGGGCTCTTCCATAGAGTCACAAAAGTATGGAATTAAGATCAGTGTAAGGAAGGATCCCAAGGGCATCTAGTCCAGCTCTAACCAGAACAGGAATCCCTGAAATCAGAGGACCTGTGTTCAAATCCTGCCTGTAACACTTGGCATCTGTGTGACCTTGGGCAAATCATCTAACCTCTCTGGGCCTCAGTTTCCTCATCTGTAAAATGAAGGGGTTTTTTAATTAGATGACCTCTAACATCCTTTCCAGCTCTAGGATCCTATGATTCTCTACAACTTTGTCAGGAGGCGATGAGGTCACACAGTTGATAGAGATGATGGGTCCCATAGCCAGGTAGCCTCAGACATTCATTTATTACTTGTGGGATTCTGGGCAAGTCACTTAAACTTGGTCTGCTTTAGTTTCCTCTTCTGTATAAGGGATAATCAAGCAGTCATCGAGCTTCAGCTGTAAGACCTCCTGTGAGGGGCAACTCACTACCTCCTATGGCTGGTTTGTTTTCACTTTTGAACAACTCTAATTGTTAGGAAGATTTTTCCCTACACTGACCTGAAATCTACCTTTCTGCAATTTCTTCCCATTGCTTCCAGGATCAAACAGAGTCAAATCTTTCGCCTATCACTCTTTAAAAAGGCTTGAAGTCAAATATGTTTCCCAGGATCCTACTAGACACAAGTCTTCTCCTTCAACCAGTTCCTGCATGACATCATCTGCAGTCCCCTCACCAAGGTGGATGTCTCCTTTGGACCCATTCTAGTTCTTCCTAGAATGGGGCACCCCAAATAGAACATACTTTCTCTCTAGGTGGGGTCTGAAGGGGTTAAAGAACAAAAGCTCCCTTGTTCTGACACTGAATCTATTACTATAGCCCAAGATAGCATTAACTATTTTCATTCCCATTTTATATTACTGACTCATATTCAATTTGCAGTCCCCTGGAACTCCATTTTTCTGGCTCCCATATCACCATTTGTATAGACAATTCCATAGAAGCAGGAAACTGCAGCATCCTGAGAGGGATATTGCTCATTTCTAGAAAGAGCTCTAGAAATGAAATCTACAGAGACAGGCCCTCAAATCCTGCTTCTGCTGCTGACTAGCTATGTGAATGTGGTCAAGTCATTTCAACTGTCTGAACCCCAGTTTCCTCTCTAAAATGAGGACAATAATCTTTGCAATACCTAGTTCCCACAGTTATGAGGAAAATGCTTTGCAAACCTTAAAGCACTCTGTAAAAACATGAGTTATTATCTGATATACCTCCCCCATCCTGTATATATACAGCATGTTATTTTCTAACCAATGAGTAGGACTTTAATTTGTTTCTATTCAGTTTCATCCTGATTTCACCCCACCATTCTATTCTGTCAAGATCTTTCTGCATCTTGATTCTCATATATGTGCTGGCTATCTTTCTGTGCTTTGTATCATTTGCAAATCTTAAAAGAAAGCTATCTTTTCTTTCATCCAGATCAAGGATAAAAATCTTAAACAGGATTGCATTAATTTTCTTGCATTTTTTGCTCCCTGCTTTTCTCATGGCTTAGAAGGCGATTCAGTTCTGGAAGGCTGTGCCAGTGGATTTTTAGAACTCTGGCAGGTCCTGGCATATATAGGTCAATAATAGTCAATACAGAACAATAATTAGAGAAACAAGTTACTACCTGCAGAGAAGGTCAATATAAAAAAGATAACCTTTTTACCCACTTAATATGCCCCAAACAAAAGGCATTGTTTTCTCTCCATATCTTCCCCTGCTCCAGACTTCCCTATTTCTGTTGAGAGCACCACCATTCTGATCACCCAGGTTTATAATTTGGAAGTCATCCTTTACTCTTCCCTCACCCCCATTGCCAATCAGTTGCTAACTCTGGTTTTATTTTACCTTCAGAATATCTTTCGTGTCCATCCCCTTCTCTCCACTGATGTCACCACTAATTTAGTTAAGGATTCCATTGCCTAATTGGTCCTAGTTTGTTACCACCTTCCAACCTATCCTTTCCTGACCATCTTTCACACAGTTGCCAAAATAATCTTTCAGCCCAGATCTGACCATTGCTCCTTTGCTCAAAAAATTGATCATAGTGCCTCATTGCTTCTAGAATAAAATACCAATTTCCCAGTCTGGCACTTAAAGGCTGCCTTATCTGGATCCCATCTACTTTTTCAAATTTACTTTTCAAGATTCCTCTTTACGTACAGGCAGTTCTAGCTTTATGTAAATTTGCATTGCCCAAATTTGACACCCAGGCAGGTGGACTGTAGGACCCTGGGCTGGCCGGCTCAGGTAGGCAGGGGTGGCCCTGGCATAGCAGCAAACAGCCCTAAGCCAAGGATTCTCCTCTGCAGGCACGGAAGCAGCTCAGGCTTTGGGGGATCAGGCTTGGTGCTGCAAAGTCACAGAGGGGAGGGGATGAGGCCCCGCAGAGCCTTGCGAAAAGAGGGAGAGACATTAAGGGAGAATCATCTTGTATTCCACTTAATAGCCAAATTGGCCTGTTAGCTGTTCGACAACCTTGCCATCCCACATCCTCTCTCTGTGCATTTGCAAGGCTTTTTCCCTTCCTCTGGAATCTTACCACTTTTAAAAACCACTTTTTTTTCTTTTTCTTTTTTTTTTTGTCGAGGCAATTAGGGTTGAGTGACTTGCCCAGGATCACATAGCTAGTGAGCATCATGTGTCTGAGGTTGGATTTGAACTCAGGTCCTCCTGACTCCAAGACTGGAGATCTATCCACTTCCCCACCTAGCTGCCTCTAAAACTACTTTTTAAAAATTAATTTAATTTAATTTATTATTTTATAAAATATTTAACTTTTAATTTAATTTAATATGTTTAAATTTATTTTATGTAATACACTTAATATTTATTAAGTAATTAACACTAATTAATTTAGTGAATTAATTTATATAATAAACTTAATAAATTTAGTGAATAATTTATTTAATTTAAATTTATTAAATTATTTTTATTTAATTAATTTATTTATTTAAAATCATAAGACTGCTATCATTTAAATTGCTAGCAAAATGTCTCCCCTGTAATCCACACAGCCCTGTGTTCTGATGTTTACTGATACTTTTTTTAAACTTTGCTGTCACTTCCTAATGGCACCCCTCTCACCCCCAATACTTCTTTGCAATAAAGTACAATTAAACAAACCAAGCCAACACATGGGAGCAGGCATTCTTTAGATGAGAGGTGTCAAACTCACAGGCAGCCTCACCACATTCTCTAGTGCTGCCAGAACCAGATTAGAAGGTAGTTGGGAAACATTTAACAAAATAAATAAAAGTACAGTAAGACATAGATAATATTAACATGTGGGCAGAGATCTGTACGTATGGTTTAGTGGCTCCAGTTTCTATCTGAGTTTGACACCACTGCTTTAAAGGACTCTAGAGGTAATGCCTATTCTGGTCAAGGAAAAAATTGTTGAGGTGAGGGACCACCATGACCATCTGGATAGAATAGTGCAACCCTGGTATTAACTCTTGTCTCATTGATTAAGAAAGCTTGGTTGTGAGAGCTTTAAAAGCACCATTATGTTTCAATAGTTAGGAATTTGAAGGCTCTAGTAATGTTTTTTACAGGGGCAGGCTTATTGAACTTTGTTGGGTGGGAGGGAGGGAAGAGGAATATGATTAATTTTGTTTTCCTTTTAATAACTAACTTAAGGGGAAAGTAATTTCTCTTTAAAGAAAAGATGGAATATTTTGAAAGGTTTCCTTTTGTAAGTTCTTTAGGTACTATTGTATGTCTCATTTTTGGGTCACTGAAACATTTAGGAAGTCTTTCCCTTATTAGGTTATTTTCAGGAGCACAAAAGACTCAGCCTGGAACCTTTGTGGTCTCTTTCCTCAAGAATTAAATACTTAACTCTTTATATGTTTCAATCATCATGTTTTGTTTTGTTTTTTTGAGGATGGATGACAAAATTTTCAAATTGTCAAATTAACTTCATTCAAATGCTCACATCTCCTTCATTGGAGTATTCTCAAAAGGATTTACTGCAATGTCATCTTAATAACTCAGAGCCTAGAAAAGTGTCCATCTGAAACCAGGGCTTGTGTCAAACAATCAAAAGAGACACCATTTCAGCATTATAGTCAAATGATCAGAAGACATAATTTATAGACATGTGTGCATATATGTGTGTATGTATGTATACATGTGCATGTGTTGTATATAAATATACGTATACATACATACATACGCGTGCGTGCGCGCGCACACACACACACACACACATGCCGTCATTAGACTTAACACATAGTGGCATCTAACAGCAATTGAGCACACATTTTAATGAATGGAAGCCACAGGTCACCCCTGCAAGGTTGTAATTTCATCAAGTAATATGTGGCTTTTCCTTATTACTGGGCTATTTTTGCTCTTTTCTTCTCTCCCAAACTAATTTGCTTCCCTTTTTTTGTGCGCTTCAAATAAAAACAGATTTTCCTGCCCTTTTGATTTTAGAGTAACATAATGGCTCCCACACATAGGGGGAAACAGCCCTTGGCCAGTGTTTCTGTGATCTCTGAAAATTAATGTGTGCCCCCCCCCGCCCCCAGTCATCAGTTCCTAGTGATAAGAAAGCTAACTCTGAGCAAAGGCTGGTTTGGTGATATTCAGCTTACACATTTGAGCAATCAGCTCTGTTTTCCACTTGCTTATTCAATTTAGAGTCTTTTTTTTTCTGAAAGAGTTTGTAGAAAGCTTATCTCCACATTAGATTTTTTTTTCCATTAAAAAACATTTACTTGAATTCTCTGACTTATGGCCACTGACTAAAAATGGCAACATTGGTTAGCTTTTTGAAAAAGAAAGAACACAATAGAATGAGGGGAGAAAATTAAAAAAAAAAAAGTTGGGTGGAATGAATAGCAAGCAAACCTGATTTAAAAAAAAAAAAAGGAATTACACCATAGAAGTCACTATGCGCTAATCATCATAATGATAGGGTTTTGTAGAAAGCTAAATAACCCAGGGGATGTGTATTTTCTTTCCAAGGCCTACACAGTAGTTTCCTAAAACCTAGGGCCATAGTATTTTTAGGATTTCTTAAATCTTTAAAAAAAAAATTCACTGTTTACACAAATCCCTTCCAAATTCTGATTTGTAGAGACTGCTATAGCTCAAATGGAAAGGATTGTTCTGTGGGGAGAAAAAGGGTCAGCCCTAAATTGGGAGAGTGAGACAGGATTTCAACTTCAAACATGTTGCAGAGAGATTTTAAGGGAAAGAAAATGTAGGTTAAATTTAGGCCCTAACCACTTTGGACTTTTTAAGCTTTCTTATAGCATGCATGCCTTCTAAATTAGTCACCATGCTAATGTGAATTTGCTACACTGTTATTTACACTTTGGTCTTTCTTCAGCCATTAACAGCTGGTGAGCACCCACACTCTTTCCCTAAGATTACTAGCAGAACAAGGCTTGAGATTTATCATGCAGCAAGACCTATTCCTGCTTCTCTGAAAATCAGTAGCAAACATCTTTGAAGCCTTTAGAATAGTCCAGGTTGTCCATTTTCATGAAATATAAAAAAAAAAAAATAGGAGCCATTATGTGCTCCATGTAGGAGCTAATATTCTATATTTAGATTTTTTGTTTTGTCTTTTCTTTTTTTTTTCCCAAGAAGAAAGTGGTCCAGGAAATCAAAGAATACTGTTGATCATAAATTCACCTCTGCAGCAGCTGCTGAGGCCCAGTGGATGAAACAGCCAGGGGCCTAAACACTTTCTGGAGGCAGAAACTTTCTTCTTAGTAACATCTGAATAATAGTGAAATTAGCATCACATAGAAGTCCCTTCCCACCAACCAGTCCAATTGTCATAGATGATAATCAGACTCCTGGGAACCTCAATAGACCATACAATCCTCAGCCACCTCCATCCCCATTCCGTTCTTTTAAATATTTACTACAATCATAAAGCAACACCTGCATCTTATCTAGACCAAGTTTAGTCGTGTGTGTGTGTGTGTGTGTGTGTGTGTGTGTGTGACTTACATGACTTATGTTATCTTGGTGAGCTAACTACTTTGTAGACTGTCTTGTCCAGGATGAGGACAGCTTGTGATTAGAAGACATGTAATTGTAAGGTTTTCTAGAACAAATCAATTACAGCATGCCATCTGTTCCCTTCAATATTAACAAGCACCAAACATTGTTAAATACCTCAGATATAGCCAAAATAACCCTAGTGTGAGCCCTCAACTTTTCAAACTTTCTTAGAGATCTTTGTCTGGATTTCCCCTTTGCCTTTTCACATTCTACCTTTTCCCTCCTTTACTTGTTTATGTACAATTAGATTGCAGAACTATAACAAAGGTGGAGCAATAGGAGATTTGTTTGAAGGCACTGAAATTTAGAGGGTGTAAAATTTTAACACATGACTACAGAATCGCATAATCCAAGAACTTCTGGGTTTGAAGCAACCCCAGAGGCCAGGGCTAGATAAGACTTTCTATCTCTCAGTAGTATGGAAACAACCTAGCTTAGTTAGCAATGATAATTAGTTAAAATAAGCTACCAGATCGTAGGCATTGTTAATGCCCCTCACCCATGAGCTGCTACAGTAACTAATTCCTCTTTTTGGGTAGCTGAAGTAGTCTTACTTTTTGTATTATTCATGAATTACAAAGTTGACTTGAGGGTCTATTTCTTGCTGTTTCCCTTAGTTGCTAACTCTACTTCGGTTAAGATTCTAATTAAATAATCAATCAGTAAGCATTTATTAAGCACCTACTTTGTGCCCAGGACTGTGTTAAGGGCTGGAGCTACAAAGACAAAAATAAAACCATCCCTGCCCTCAAGGAGCTTGCATGAGAATGAATATACATATACAGAACAAACATAAAATGGGTACAAGGCAGTTCAGGGTAGTATAGTACTATCAGTTGGGGGCATCAAGAAAGACTTCATGTGAAAGGGCATACTCTAGTTGCATTTTGATAGAAATAAGAGATTCTGTTAGGTGAGGCGGGTGAGCATTCTAGGCATGGAGGATAGTCAGTGAAAAACCACAGAGAGAAGAGATGGATTCCAAGTTCTTGGAGAGCAAGGACTATGTCATTTTTGATGTTTACAATCATAGTCATTTTTGATGTTTACAATCATAGTGTCTGGCACAGCACATTGTATTAAGTACGTGGTTGAAAAGTTTGGAAATAGAATTTGGATTTGCTATAGCCAAAGAGAAGGTTGTGATTCACCTCAACACAAATGTGAAGCTAAAATTAACTATGACCACTCGTTTTCACTCCTGGATATGGGTCTTGAGTATGTATGGTCCCAGGTCCACCTTTAGATGACCAGCTTCTTGTGACACTGATCATATATATTCCTCCCCCAAAGCACCATGCCAAAAAATGTGACTGGAAAGCACATCTCTCGGGGAAGGTGTTTTAATAAAGTTCACTTGTTTATTTGTGAAACCCCAGTCTCTTTATTTCAGAGAAGTGCAGTAATGTGGAATAAGGTCTGGATTTAGAGTCAGAGGATTTAATATTAAATCCCGGTTTCTTTATTTACTAGCTCTAAGATCTTAAATAAGTCTCTTAAATTCTCTGGGCCTCAGTTTCCTCATCAGTAAAATGACAGGGTCACATTTGATGACCTCTAAGTTCTCTTCCAACTGTAAATCTATGATCCTCTTGTTCCAGAGTTTTAGAAAACTCTCAAAAGTAGCGATAACCGAATTTTTCACCTATAAGTACAAAAAAAATGTATTTATTCAGAGACCCAATGTTCCACATTCTGGATCTCTCCATGAGAACAAAGTTCCAAACATAAAATTCTTTGGATAAGTAAAACATTTTTGAAAAATTGTAGGATAGCTAAGAACTGTAAAAACCTGAAATTAGAGCAAGAAACCAAAGAAAAACTAATTATGACATAAAGCTTTAAAAAAAAACTAGTTTGCCTCAAAATGACTACCCCACATTGCAATAGAGCATGCATTTCTTTCTCAGATTCTTTTAAACTGCAGCAGTGTCAACTGCCTACTCACGTATATGTCAGATGCTAAGAGGAAAAGAATGCGCTGCTTCCTCTGTACAGATGTGTAGCTGCTATTAGTCTGTAGGAGTAACAGGCATGCAGGGAGACGATTCTTCCCTCTCTATTTGCAGTCAGTGGCTGAATGCCGGCATTCAAACGGGAAGAGAAGATAACCTTTTCTGTTCTGTTAACTAAGAAGGAACCCCAAAAGGGAATTCTCTGTTTTTCTGCCTACTGCTTGAATACAGAAATAAAACTGGAACAAGGGGAGAAACTGAAAAGATAATTGCAAATTGCTTTTCATATGGTGGTTGAAGGCACTTTCCTATTCAATGGTTTTAATAAAGGAACAGAGAAAATCCAGTTGGAGCATAATTCAGGCATTCTGCCTGTACTCTGCACACATCCCATTGTTTCTGTTGGAGTTCTCCCTTCATGGTTTCAAATGATGCCTTATATCCTGTACAGAATCTCAAGCTATCCACGGATTGTAGTGTGAAAATTAGTGAAAAATCATTTGTGCCTGACTTTAAAAACAATATTTATGATGCACCCCACCCAATGTTATTTTGACATTCTTAACCAAGCAGCTCATTAGATAGAATTACAGGTTGTCCAGGAAGATAATACTCAAACTAAATTCAGTGGTATTTTACCCTCCATATGTTCAGTATTTGGGTACCTAGAGCAAGTGTGATGACTGAAGTGGAGAAAACATCAGCTCTGACTTGTGCCTTCTGAAGGCTGTGCCTTCTGACTTAGTACTAACTCCTGAGCCAAACCCTCATCAGCAGGGCCAGACACTATCCTAGCCCCTTCTCCCAAGTCAGATTGACAGCTTCCCACATAGGAATTTCATAGGCCTGGGGCACCCCCACCAAAATCTTGAAAATAACATCACTGCCATTGCTGGATCCAGGGTGTCAGTCTAACTACATACCCTAGGGGCAGAAGGAACCTTGAAAACAAAACAACCTTCCCTTTTGCCCCCCTGCATCAGTGGAAAGAAAAGAAATTTCACAACTTCTCCAGAGCAGAGCCTAATCCCCGAGCTCTATAGAGGGAAGGGAAGAGGTAGGTGGGGCTCCAGCAGAGAAGGAATGTTTTCTGACACACTAATTTATTACAAGTGTCTGCATTCTTTGGTGAGGGGAGTGGTGATTGTATCCTTATGTCTAATCGAAAGCAAGGCCTCTGCTGGAATGCCTCTCTGGGCACCTTGCCCCAATCTGGGGGCAGATGGGGACTGCAGGGGCGCTCAGAGCAGAAAAGAAGCTTTAAGACCAGAACCCTGGACCTTGGAAGGATTCCACTCAGCTCCAAGCCAAATATGCTTTGATAGCTGAGCTGCAGTTGCCATGTGACGTAAAGGGTACTATGTTAATTGTTCACAATCAGTATAAGCTTAGCATACTTTGGCCCTAGGTCTTGTAGAATATCTGGACCAAGTATGGCCAGTTGCCTTTAACAATGGATTTTCCCCTTTGGGTAGTTGTGGCCTGACTAGACCTAGGTAACATTATGAAATAGGCGAAGCTTATCTTCATCACCCCTTCACCATCTTTGGAGACCTGTTTGGTGCCTTAGGGCGTCTCTTCTCCAGCCACATACCCCAGGAACTGGGCAACTGATCATGCTTCAGATTTCCCTACAACTGATGCCGTGGAAAGAGCCCTGAATTGAGTCAGAGGACCCAGGTTCCAATCAGGACTCTGTCATTTTTTTAGCCGTGTGACCTTGGGCAACCACTTAATATTCCTGAGCCAATTTTCACTTCTATAAAATGAGAGGATTAGACCCTTCCAAATCTAAATCTATGATTTATCTTCCCTTCCCCCATTCACCATAATCCTATGATCTTAATGTCCTCTTTCCCTAGACCCCATTAAAATTTACCTATCCTTGTTCCATTCCTTCTTGCTGCCAACTATGTATGCTTTGCACACAGGTTAATTATTGTCATTATTCAGAGATAGCATGCTATAATCTGTGGAATGCTAGTCTTAGAGCCAAGAACAACTGTACTCCAGACCTGCATCTGAAGTACTTCATAAAGACTGAGATTCAGATTAAATAACTTGCCACAGTCACTCAGATAGTAAGTGTCAGAGGGTGGGTTTGAACCCAGATCCTCTACAGTCCATGGCCAACAATATTATTCAAAATGACCCTATGAGCTCCATTAAATAAATTAAATTCAATAAATCAATTCAGCAGCTAGCTAATTTGTTGCTCTACAAGGTAACATGATGCCTTAACCTCAATTAAAATGCATGTCTCTGGAAGAATATTCCCTTATGAATTATTCTAGTGGAGGAAATATCAGGCACTGTATTGTCCAGCATGGGAGATGGTTGGGGTCCAGGCTTTTTGATAGTCTCAAATTACACCAAAAGGAGGCTACCTTCTCTGACTGTATATGAGTTAGTGGTGGGCCCTAAGGCATTCATTAATATTTTCAGTTCAACGCTGGACAAAGGAAACAAAAATTTATTAAGCATTTATATGCATGACACTATGATAAGTGCTGGGTACATACATATAATAAAAAAGATAGCTCCTGTCCCAAAGTAGCTTATATTCTAATGGGGGAAAACAGCACACAAAAGAGAGCTGAAAGAGGGGAGGAGAGAGAACGGGAAAGGTAGGGATGAAGGTACTTTGGTGGCCTGGTTTTGAAGTCCAAAAAGTCATGAATATGGGTTGGTAGAGGAATGAAGACTGGACTCTTCCAGGCTGGAAGAAGCTCCAGAAGGAACTTGTCAATGGAAGGAAGGGGAGGGGCAGGAAAATCAGGGATATTCCAGGTTGAGCAGGCCATAGGAACTGTAGGATGTTTCAGGACCAGCCAGCAGTAGAATAGGCATGGTTTTGAAGTCCAGAAAATCAGGAACAGAGCTAGGAGGGGTGAATGGCAAAAATTATCTTGGGTGAGGGCAGGGGGAGGCATAGTTCAGAATCAGGAAACCGAAGGGGTCAAAGGTCTGAAGACTACTCAGGAGTCTTGTAACTCATGAATACTTTCTTCAAGAAAATCAATTAGTGTACATATGGCAAGCACCTAATTGCATTGTGTGGTACAGCAGAAAGAGTATTGGTTTGAGAGTCAGAGTGCCTTATTAGAAATCCCACTTCCACTTTTACTATGGCCATGAACAAACCACTTAACCCTTTTGGGTTTGCTCATCTTTTAAATGGGAGAATTGGACTAGATGATCTATAAAGTGCCCTCCAGGTCCAGATCTATGACCTTATGAATATACTCCGAAATGAAATTAACTATAACAACACAGTTAGCCTAAAGAAAATAGGGCATGCAAGCTATATGCAAATTACCATCTGGCATATACAGCTAAGATGTCTAATAATAATAATAATTTTTTATATAGTGCTTACTATGTGCTAGACATTGTACAAAATTTATCTCTTCACAACAACCCTGGGAGGCAGATGCTATTATTATCCCCATTTTACAATTGAAGAAACCGAGGCAAATAGAGGTAAAGTGACTTGCTCAGAGTCACACAGTTAGTAAGTGCCTGAGGTCAGATTTGAACCCAGGTCTTTCTGACTCCAGGCCAACCATTCAATCCACTCTGCCATTCAGCTACCCCTGTGCTTCTTACATTAGAACTTTTGGTCCATTAGTTCCATTTTCACTCTTCTCATCCCCTTCTGAAGGAAAGGGAGAACAACTTAGGGAGAATAACTATTCTTTCCACCACTTGCAGTTTTCTTTAGGGTTGTGAAGAAGTTTCAGAGGAGTGCTTGAGTCCTGACTTGAAAAAAAGAGCTTAAGCTAGATATTTTAAAACTTACATTCCTATTCTTAGTTTCAGAGTAAGATTTCCTGCCTCAAGTCTCTCCCCACTGCAGTCTATCCTACATTCAGATAACAAATTGATTTTCCTAACCTCCTGCCACCATGTCACTCCTCCCACCCTCCCTCAATCAATAAACTCCAATGGTTGGTTCCCTTTTGCTTCTAGGATCAAATACAAAATCCTGGGGCACTTCACAGCCCGTCCCCTTTTTCCAGTCTTCTTACTCTTTACTCTCCTTATGATCCTTGCTATTTCTCAGACACAACACTCCATCTCCTGACTCTGGACATTTTCACTAACTGTCTCCCGGTCCTGGAACTTTCTCTCTCCTTATTTCTGCCTCCTGTCTTCCCTAACTTCCTTCAGGTCTCAGCTAAAGTCCTGCCTTGTGCAAAATGCTTTTCCCAGTACTCCTTAATCTTAGTGCCTTCTCTCAGAGATAAGTTCCAATTCATCCTATATGCATCTTGTTCCCATGTAGTTGCCTTCAGATTCTCTTCCACATTAGACTCTGAGCTTCTTGAGAGCAGGGTTGTTTTGTTTTGTTTTGTTGTTGTTGTTTTGGGGTTTTTTTATCCTTTATATCCTTTTTTTAATGTTCTTTTTTTTTTTGTCCTTACAGTGCTTGGCACAGTGCCTGTCACAATAGTAGGTACTTAATAAATGCTGTTAACCACTTCAGAACCTTATTTGACAACTTCTCTCCCTCCCTCAAAACAAAATAAAAAAAAATAACAGAGGAAGAAAATAGATACTCATTTTCCTACAGAGTGTTTATCCCATTTATTTTTCAGCTATTTTGGGGGATCCTCCCCATCTTAGGCACATGTAGACCAGTATCTCCTGAAATAAAAATTAAGAGCACACCAAATATTCTCAAGAAGGCATTTGAATTTGTTGAGTGAAAAGCTTGAGTTTCTTGTTAGGGTCAAGTTTAGACCTAGATCCAGTCAGTCTGTGTAAGATCTGTCCTTCTGATAGAGATGCCTCTTTGGACCCAGATTCTGCTTCTAAAGTTGGCCTCATTTAATGTTGATTCTTTGGAGCTATCTGAAGAAAGACAGATGGAGATGGAAATGGGGGGTGGAGGTGGGAGGAATGGTCAGCACAAAGTCCCCTGAAATTTTATTCAGAGGAAGATGCTGTTGTCCCCACCAGGACCAGAATCTTTTCTTCTACTTCAGCTGCTTTTGTTACAGAGATATGGGTTGCTCATTGATTCATGAAAGGAACAGAGAGGGACCCCGCCAGTGACTATTGCCAACTCTGTTTGACCAGAAGCATTTCTCATTATCAGAATGTGATTTTACATACTTGGATATGAGAAAAAAAATTGTCAGGCTGAAATAAGTCTTTCCCAGCTAGGGGACTCAAAAAAATGAACTGACTACGTTTTTGCCATTTCATGGGATGTGAGAATTCATTTGCTGAATATGAACATAGCATAGTGCATTTAATTACTTTTTTTAAAGAATCTCCTGATTTACATCTCTACCAAGATTTTTAGAAGTTTAATTAAAATATTTAGTATATGTGGCAGAGGGGGAAAAATAGAGATTCCAGACATAGCTACTCCTAAATTTCTAAGAGAGAAGACTATCTGATTTTAGAAATGATTGCTAAGTCTTTGTATTTATTGCCCTGAGAGCTTAGTAGCTTGGAAAGCCAGAAACTGTCAGATTTTACTTGAGGTCATAAATGTGGATGTATTCAAACAAGTCTTAGTGTTGACGTCCACTATTAGTGCTAAAGCATAATACTAGAAACACAGCTCAATACTTTAAAAATATATGTTTTTATTGACATCTTTTGTTTTTACATTATAATCATTACAGGATATACTATTCCTTCCTACTAAGCCCTCTCTTTCATCAAATAAAAAATAGTTAAGCAAAACCAACCATGATAGTGCATATAACATTCTGCACTTCAGTCTCCCCAATTCTTTACCTAGAAGATGGAATTATATTTTATTTTCTTTTAGTATTATGTTCATTTATGTTATTGTAGTTATTTTTAAATGCTTTTTAATTGATCTTTTATTTTTACATCACCCAAATTTCCTCCTGTACCCTTCTTCTCTCCCCTCACATAGAATCATTTTATAAAACAAAAAATTCATTTTATTTTTAAAAATTAAATTTTTTTTCAGCGAAAATTGCTGTTTTTCTCCTATCATTCCCCTGTGCCACTGAGAAATAGAGATAAAACCCTTGTTACAGACATGTGTAGTATGGCAGAACAAATTCTATCATTTACCATATCCAAAAAAATTTTGTCTCCATCTTCACTTTGAGTCTATCACTTCTCTGTCAGGAGATGGGTAGCATGTTTCATTGTGAATCCTCTGTAATCATGGCTGATCACTGAGTAATTATCACATAATTATAATTATGGCTAATATGTGCCAGGTACTTTGCTAAGCACTTTATAATTATTATCTCATTTGATACTCACAACAACCTGGTAGAAGGAGTTTCCTCATCTGGGAGTTCTTTGTACCAGTAAAATCTCAAGTCTAGTCCGTCTCATTCTCTTTCTCTCTGTGTAGGAATGTTTATGCAACCTTGGGAGGTATTTGCTATTATTATTCACATTTTACAGATGAGGAGACTGAGGCAAATAGAGGTTAAGTGACTTGCCCAAGATCACACAGCTAGTAAGCACCTGAGATTTAAACTCGGGTGTTCCTGACTTCAGGCCCAGCATTCTATCCACTGCACCACCTAGCTGCCTTAATATATCAGAATTCCTAAATCAAAGGATTTATTTTAGGGAGAAAAAATAAAAAGAGGGAGAAGAAGAAAAAACTCAGGAAAATCAATTGACAATCCAAACACACACACACATATTACATAGATTGTTACATGCAGTGTTCCACATTTATCCCTCTCTTCCTCCATCCTCAATGCAAATGAGTGGAGAGATCTATCTTCTTCTATCTCTTCTGTCTGTTCTTTGTAATTTTGTAACATCTGCTTTTGATTGTTTTGTTGTTGCTATTTTTCCCATATACATTGTTGTAGTTATTGTGCATATTATTTTCTTGTCTCTACTTAGTTTACTCTGCATCAGTTCATGTCGATCTTTCCATGTTTCTCTGTTTTTCATATTCATCATTTCTTACAGCACAGTAATATTCCATTAAGTTCATTTACTACAATGTGTTTATTTCCTCATTCCCCCAATCAATGGGCATATACTTGTTTCTAGTTTTTGGCTACCACAAAAAGTGCTGCTACAAATATTTCAGTGTAGATAAGCTTTTCTTTTGTTTTTAATCAGTGACCTCTTTGGGATATATGCTTAACAGTGGAATATCTAGGTCAAAGGCCATGGATATTTTAGCTACTTTTTGTATAATTCTAAATTGTTTTCCAAAATGGTTGTACTAGTTCTTAACTCCACCAGCAGCATAATAGTGTACTTATCTTTCTGCAATCCCTCAAACACTGATAATTCCCATTTTGTCAATATTATAGTCATTATTAACACTAATACTCTTATAATTCAAAACACTAAAAGGAAGGACTGGGCCATGTTTAGCTTTTCATCTTCCTCAGTGCTTCACACAGAATAAATGTTCAATCAGTGTTCTTTAAATCTATCCGAATTGAATTCTGAAAATAAGAGATCTTGAGTGACTACAGTTTAGCTGAGCAGTAAACAAAATCATTAACACAGAATAATTGGCCTCCTGTTATGTGTAAAACAGTTTGGTGCTGGGTATATTAAAAAAAAAAAAGAAACACTGGGCCACACAAAAGGGTCAACAAATAGAGAGAAGATATTTAGACCATTCCATACAAAGGTCTGGAGGTGGGAATATAGAATCTTATGATTTAGAACTGAAAGGAACCAAGACATCATCTTGTCCAATCTCATAATTTTACAGATAGAAAACTGAAGCTGAGGGAGATAAAGTGACTATGAAACAGGTAGTGGGTTACAAAATTAGGTGTTGGATCCAGGTCTTCTGACTAAAAGTCCAATGTATTTGGCATTACCCCACTGCTATCTCCTTTATAATGGCCTATTTATAAACAGAGAGTATAATACTTTAGCTGGACTAGAGAATAATTAAAATATTATTAAAATAATGTGTTGGCAAAGAGATAAGATTCAGGTTATCGAAACACTAAATGCCACATTAACACATTTATTTTTTTTCTTACAGGAAATAAAAAAACCATTGGGGAAAGAATAGGCAGAAAAGTGATGGAAGTAAAGTGGTGTTTTAAGACCTTAATCTGGTAGCTGTGTATAGGATGAATTAGGGAGGGAAAAAACTAGAGAACCAATAAGGACACTATTATAATATCCCAGCCTTGAGGTAACAAGAACTGGACAGTATAGGGGGCATAGAAATAGAAAGGAAGGGATGTATGTAAGAGTATTTTTTTTTAAAAGATGAATCAAAATAACTTGAGACTGTCTGGATAGATTGAAGCACCAAACCTATATATAGCCAGTCTCTTGATCTCACCTTGCTAGATGAGTGGGGTAGCCAAGACTCCAAATTGTCCCACTTTAGGCATGCTGAGCATGGATCTATCTGGTCCCCTGTGTACTCAATCTTGACTTGTTATATCTATAACTTTCTCAATGCCTCACCTGACACGGTTGCTTCAAAGAGAAGTTCTAGTATTATCTCCACCAAAGTCCCATACTATTATCATTGGTTTGATTCTCTTGGTGCCAACCCCAGGCTCACCTGATCAAGTCTCAGGAGGTGTTATGCCCCATGTGTATTTTGGCTAAACTGACATTGGAAAGGGGTGAAAAAGATATAGATAGATAGATAGATAGATAGATAGATAGATAGATAGATAGATAGATAGATATAGACATATATATTTTGGAGAAGGCAGGAGGCTTGAATAGCTCAATTGCATATGAAGAAGCCAGCAAAACCATGAACTTAGGGTCCAGACTATTTTAATACCTTGTCCCTGGTCACTCATCTACATAAAAATCCAACTGGACTTTGGGAAGTGTAACTTGACTGATCACTATAAGTAAAGGTAGAATCCCAAACTGAGGGAAGCCACTTTTGAACAAGGGGATAGAAAAGATTGATTCCTCCACTTGTCCCTGCCAAGGGACACCTACCACATGGCAAATCTCAAAAGCAAGGCTCTAAGGGCATCAATGAAAAGAGACTCCTGTTAATTCTGGCCTAAGGCTTATTGCCATTGAAGACCATTTGAAGAGAGTGGTATGGTATTACTTGAAGAGAGGTGAACCAATGAAGTTGCTCAATAAAGAGTAAGCCCAGGGAACCCAGGATATTGACCCATCCAGTAGGCACCCTGTGAAGAGCTCAGTGGCTTAGTGACCAGTCTAACTCTGTCCAGCAGAACCTGCCTGTTCTACTATGTAAGTAATCCAATGACTGAGTGACCTGTCTGGTCCAATCCAAAAACATCTGTGCCCTTTGGGCAAACAACCTGCCCAGTCCAGCCTAGTTGCAAGCCCTATCAGGCAACTATCAGGCCTGGGAGGTCCTGTTCTTATGTTCTTATGTCTTCTGTATCACTATGGTCTCTCACTGGGCCTTCATCTCATTCCATCCCAATAGCACTGACTCTGGCCCTGGGACATCCAGACATTTCCATCATTACAACTCTGTAAGATTTCAGTTATTGGTTAGGCAGGTGGCAGTGTCAAAGAAACTAAGCAAAATTGAGGAATGTTGAAGTAACATTACCATTTTGATGACAGATTCATGTGTAATTTTTTTTATCAAAAAATTCTTTTAATTTATAATTTTTGTCAACCAATGTGCATGAATGGGTTTGTATGTAAATGTGTATAAGCAACATGGTTTTGACGGACAGTCTTAGAGTCAGAAAGACCTGGGTTCCCTGCCCCTGATGCATACTGGTTGAGTGACTACAGACAAGTCACAACCTCTGAGTGTCCCAGTCAGTGTTCTTAGTCTATAGGTTACAGACAAATTGTTGATGTGCATTGGCTTCTCTTTTAGGAGTCTTCTATACTGTAAAATCACTGTACTAGGCTGAAAAAATATATAGATTATAGTTTATATACACAAACACATATATGGAGAGATAATATAAATTTAATATAAAGATACAGATACAGATATATGGAATGGCAGCATGACATACTGGGTTGAGAGCTGACCTCTGAGTCAGGAAGACCTAGATTCAAGTCTGACCCCTGACATATACCAACCACCTGACCTCTCAGTGTTCAAAGCAACTCTCTAAGACTGTTAGTTGCAGAGAAGGTGCCAACAGGCATTGGTAGAAAAAAGTTACTCACCTGGAACTCCTCACACTGATGAAATTATAGGTCCAGAAAAAACAAGAAATAGAAATATGGATATATAGAAATATGCATATATACATATAGAGTCAAATCTATATGTATATAGAGTGCATAGCTAAATAGATAGGGATAAAAATCTATACTCTTATGTCAAATACTCTCTCCTGATATGAAGAGGCTGGATTTAAGGGACCTCTTGTGGGAATTATAATTGCCCAATCTGCAAGAAAAACCCCTAAGGCAGAGCTCTGAGCCAATGGCACTTTATTAAAAGGTCCATAGTCCTCTCTAATGAAGTAGATCCCAGACCCTCCTCATGGTCTGAGATACCCCTGGTCCCCAGGACCTTGTTTTTATAGGGTTTGCTAGCCAAATATGCAAAAGAAGCATGGTAAAATACAAAATCTCATTAGTTGATAGACCTTGCTCTTGAGGGTCAAAAATGACATATCAACAAGGAGGTCACAGGTTGGTTGAAGCACAGGGCATCTCCACTGACTAAGGGGTCATAAGATGGTCCTAAGATGGTCACCTGCTCATGCTGCACAAAAGAGAGCAGTCCAGAGGTACAAAAATAAGTTGAAGGACTTTCCGAAGAATGAAGGCATCCCACCCATGCTGGGTTTGGACATGGAATTTAAATGAAACTGGATGGAGATATCTTTGTCAGAATTTCTTGTGATTGTGCAAGTGAGCTTCATAACTGGTAAACAAGTAGTGAACATTACATTAAAGTCTGAAGCCCATTATAAAGGTCTCTTAAAGATAAGAACCTTTCTTATCTAATTATCCCTATGTGATTTATGTAAAATATCAAACTGATTAATACTGATTGGCATAGAGTAGGGGTCCAAATAGATAATTTCTCACATTCTCACAATTCCAACTCATTTGCACCCATTCAGGTGAAGACTGGGAATGCCAATATCTGGCACTTCTCTGTTCAGGGGTGGCACTATCTTCCCATTACAAGTAGTTAGGCTTACAGGCATCAGAAATTAAATTGTTTTTATTCACATAGTACAAACTTCGAATTGACTCATACTTGAATCTAAAGCAAGTCTAGAGACATCTTTCTCTTTCCATTGGGTCTCTACCTCCCCTCTCCCCAGTGGCCTATATATCTATTATAACTCACAGCACTACCCTGGGTCAGAATGCCAGGAAAGGGAAAGAACTTGGGGTTTCCTAGAGACTCCATTATCTCTTTGGTATAAACTTTCATCTCCTCCAGAGACCTATGTAAGTTTCCTAATACTGCTCTAGATGTTCTGCTGGTAAGGGATAAGGATTCAGGGTTTGCTTCCCACATTGGGGTTCTTTACTATGTTGTCCATGGTCTGACAGTAGCATATTCACTTTCTTGTTGGCATTTTTCACTCCGCTGCCCCAGTCATCCATTCCTAATTGATTTCTTAGGTCCATCTGGCATGGTTACTACCCTGTGTTCCTCACCAGTCTCACAGTCTTTTTTGCCACTGCATTGTCCTCAGTTAGGCTCTATGGCTCCATAGCTCCTGAATGTTGTTTTTTCTTTTTAGGAAAATAGTGTCAGCTTTGAAGCTTTATAATTTGGTTTTCAGAACAAAATAGCCAAAATTATTCTGAACCATTTAAGATTTAGTATTTTTTTCACCCAGGTCCTACAGGCTTGCCCTCCACATAAAAAAAATCACTAATTGTAAAAATGTTCTCTTGATTATATTACTCTAAATTATCTTCACTTTCTACTCTGAGTCATGGTGAATCCCTTGTTCTTAACTTCTGAGTCACTCAGTCAGCCAATAAGCATTTATTAAGCACCTACTATGTGCCAGGCACTGTGCTAAGTGGTGGGGATACAAAGAGAGGCATAAAGTAATCACTGTCCTTGAGGATCTCACCATCTGATGAGGGAGAAAACAAGCAAAAATATGTATAAACAAATTATATGCAGGATAAAAATGAAATAATTAACAAAGTGAAAGCATTTAGAATTAAGAAGAGTTAGGAAAGGCTTCCTGTAGAAGATAGGATTTTAGCTGGCACTTAAAAGGAAATAGAGAAGCCAGGAGGCAAAGATGAGAAGGGGGAGCATTCCAAGCATGAGGGATGCCTTCCTGCCCCCAAGGCTTAGACAATCTGCCTCCTCAATTGCTACCTCCCACTGGTCTTGTGGTTTAAAGAGGATCCTCCATTACCCCTCTTATTCGTCTTTTTTACTTTTCATCTTGTTCTATAGTGGCGGGGCCAGGGCAATGCAAATTAACCTAGGGAAAGGCATATCAGGAGATCCCTGAAAGTAGGGACAGTTCCTAGGTGATAATTCCTACTGTCAGCTCCCAGCATATGCAACTGTGACTTATCAAAACAGAAGTAACCCTGATCCAACAATTAATGATCCTCCCATAAGCATATTACACATACACGACTTGTGCATTTTTGTATACATATATCACGGAAATCATAGGTTTTAGAGAGGGAAGGTACAGTGGAGAAATTACTTATTTTATACATAATTTTCATCATTAACTTCTCCGTTTTGTTGTTTTGCACACTTTTTAATCCATGATCATTCCCCTAAAGAATAAAATCTGACAGTAGCAGCAATTTTTTTCCTTTGTACAATAACCCTAGCAGCACAAAATAGCATCTTTCGTGTGAGTCCAGTATGCTGAATATTTTGTTTATTTCTCGAAACCAATATTCTATCCATAGATAATCTCTCCCACAAATACCTTCTATTCAAAGGGATCTAAAGGAACTACAACCTTCAGGTTGGAGAGGTTGTTCAAATGCTTGATGTATTTCTCTCCTCCATTAAGTCTTCATTTAAAAGCATTGCTGAAAGACAGTGTTTTGTGGCATGAAACAGGACTGCTGGAGAAAATTGCTACTTGAAGCCTGTACAGTAAAAGAGAATTATAATACCATGCAGGGAGCAAAGAAATGGATGCTCTAGCTATGGGACATTAAATTCAAAATTTTCAGGAAAAACAGACAAGAAATGAATTTGTTTATATACCTATATTTCCATCCAGCATAATTGTGATTACAAAAACCCTCTTACACTCTACCTCATATTGAATGACATATCACATGCAAAGCACATGAAGCTGTAAACTAAGGAAAAATCCTAGTAGGTAGAAGAAAATAAATCAGTAACGTTATACCCATGAGCATTGTGATTTGGAAGCAAAGAGCTCTTTGAACTGAAGACAATGAAAGCTGTGTTGTTGTTGTTTAATCATTTTTCAGTCGTATCTGACTCTTCATGACCACATTTGGGGTTTTATTGGTTAAAGAAGTGGTTTAGAGTGGTTTGCCATTTCCTTCTCTAGCTCATTTTATAGGTGAGGAAACTGAGGCAAACAAAATTAAGTGATTTATCCAAGGTTATACAGCTAGTAAGTGTCTGAGGCCAGATTTGAACTCAGGAAGATGAGTCTTCCTGACTGAAGGCCTAGCACTCTATCTATTGTGCCACCTAGCTACCCTGTGTGAGGCTGTGTGTGACATTTCAACGACTCCCAGCTTAGAAAATGAACTGTATCACAAATCCATAACCGTCAGCACCTTGGGCACTTATGGTATGATCAAGCCTTCTCCCAGGATGCCTGACGACCCACTCTCATAACACCACTGCAGCTGGCAGCTGTGGGAAAAGTAGACCACTCAGCCACATAACAGCTGCTTTTGCATATCCATGGATGCACAGAGAATTTCCTTAGAGAGCAGGAAAGCAGTGCCTATGTCCATCAGGCACTACAAAAATCAGTACTCTGCCAGTTGACTGGCAGAGGCGTTATTTGTGTGGCATTGCTAAGGCCAGACTGCCTGCAGCACATCTTTGTGAAGGAACTACAGAGAATAGTCAGCATGTTGCAGCTGTGAATAACCTGCCCTTCTTCTTTCAATCCACCGGCCCCTACCAGGATTGGGAATTTTTGTCACAGACTTAAAACAGAGCTACCTTGTCTACAGTCCCTGGAGAGTGGGGCACTTTTTTGGGAAATGATCTTTCTTACTGATGTTCTTAGAGAAATAGTGTCTCACTCAGACTACTGCAAAATAAGAGGTAAGATGACCAGTAATAGGAACTAGATAGAGTTGGGGAAGAGAATAGGACCTTGGAGGCATACACAACAACTCACTCTCCTTTAACTCTCATCTCCAATCATTTGCCAATTCTTGTTGAATCGACCTCTATGACATCTCTTGCATGTACCACCATCTTTCCACCCACATGATCTCACCCTAGTTCAGATTCTTTTCACCTCTTGCCAGGACTATTGCAATAGCTTTTTAATGGGTCGTTGCTGTTGTTGAGTCATTTCAGTCATGTCTAACTGTCCGTAACCCCACCTTGGGGGTTTTCTTGGCAAAGATACTGGAGTGGTTTGCCATTTCCTTCTCCAGCCCATTTTATAGATGAGGAACTGAGGCAAACAGGGTTAAGTGACTTGCCCAGGGTCACATAGCTAGTAAGTGTCTGACACCAGATTTGAACTCAGGCTCCAGGGCTAGCACTGTATTCATTGTGCCATCTAGCTGCCCTTTAAGTAGGTATCCCTGCTTCAAATCTTTTGCCTCTCAAATGCATCCTCCACATAGCTGCTAAAGTAATTTTCCTAAATAGCAGGTCTGACCATGTCATTTCCTTGCTCAGTAACTACCAGTGGCTTCCTTTTACCTTTAGAATAAAATACAAACTCATCTGTCATTTAAAACCTTTCACAACCAGCCTGCAAACTATCTTGTCAACTTTATTACACATGACTCCTTTTCACACAGTCTTTTGGCTAGTCAAAAAGAATTATGTATAATAAGGGTTGACAAAATAGTGGGGAATCTGTGGCCTCGAGGCATCATGTGGCCTTCTAGGTCCTATAGTGTGGCCATTTGACTGAATCCAAACTTCATAGAGCAAATCCCCTTAATAAATCCCCTTAGCAAAAGGCCACACCCAAAGACCTAGAAAGCCCCATGTGGCCTCAAGGCCGCAGGCTCCCCACCCCTGGCACTAGCCAAATTGGCCTTCTTACTGATCTTCACACAATATTCCATTGCTGAGACTGTGTTCCAACCCTAGAATATACTCCCTATTCACCTTCACCTCTAGTTTCCTTCAAAGCTCTGTATAAATATTACCTCCTATATGAGGTCTTTCTTGATCCTCTTTCCTATCAATTACTTTGTATTTATTTTGTCTCTGCTTAGGTGTACACATGTTCTGTTTTGAATAGACTCTGAGATCTTTGAGGATGGAAAATGTTTTATTTTGTTTTTGTATCCCTAGATACTTGCACCATTCCTGGAACATAGTAGGTCCTTCATTTTCTTGTTGCTCATGATGAGTTAAAGTACTGAAAGGAGTGTTTGTGTATGTATGTGTTTATAGGCACACACACACACATACACATATACCAGCACACCACTACAGCTGGTAGCAGAACTATTTAAAATATGGAGTGAGGAAGCCAGATCAACAGAGGAGAAAGGAAATAGAGATTACAGCAATAAAACAGGGTCCAGACCAGGAATTGTGGAGCAGTGCAACAAATCAGGACAGCTGGCATAAAACATCAGAAATCCCAAAGTGAGCACAGAATGATTACATGGTGAGTCAGAAGAAGGGCCACAAGGATATGAAAAGCCAAGAGAAAGCTGAGATCAGAATGTTGGAGGGAATGTGCAGGTGCAAGAGTTCAGAGGGTCATGAGAAGTGACTATTTGTAATGACCAAAATGTACTCTGGCATGGCTACATCTTAGCAGTAGGATGGTAGATGCCACCCATGTTCTCTTTTATTTCTTAAAGGGAGCAGCCAGTCAGAAGTTAAGATCTAGTTAACAGGGTGATTGGGGAGGGTAGCTTAGAGTTTCGGCTAGGTGCTACAGCGGATTGAACGCTGGACTTGAACATCTGAGTCCAAATCTTACCCAAGACACTTCCTAGGCAAGTCACTTTATATCTCTCAACATCAGTTCTTCCATCTACAAAATGGGGATGATAATAGCATTTACCTCATAGGATTGTTGTATGAGGATCAAATGAAATAATATATGTAAAGTGATTTGTAAACTTTAATGCACTGTATTTTAACCAGGCTTCTACCCAAACCTATATGCTATGGAGACTTTGGAGGGCATGCAGAAGACACTACAGGGAGACAAAGGAAAAATACTTGGAAAAAGCAGACATGCTTGGGAAGCTGGTCTCATTAATGTATTTGTTTACTTGAAATTCTAGAGCTTGCTAGAATGGAGCTTCTCTGAGAAAGAGTGCTCTTTCTCTCTTGGTTTGAGCTGAGATTTTCTCTCTTGTTCCCAGTTAAAGGATTCATTCACCCTTCTGCATTCTTTGGTATATTCTAACCTATATAACTGCTCCAATTTCTATTAGTCGTTTGCTTAGATAAATCGATTTACTCAGTATATACTATTTGTGGTGGTCTTTGTGTAATTAAGATTTGGTGAGAAGAAGTTAAGCTGGTGAATATAAGTGAAGGGTTACCCTTTCCCTTAAGAATGATTAGGGAAGCAGCTTTCCTTCTGAAGCCAGATTTGTACCCCTAAACTGGATCAGACACTTGATTGAAGAAGATAGATATAATTCTAGTTTGATAACCCTTTCAAAAACTGGAAAAAAGAATACTTGGACCTGATGATGCTTCTGGGGTTTTCCTGCCTCTTCTGCCTCTACCACCTAGTACGTAGGCATTGTCTTTGGCTCTCCTCCTCTCTGCAGAGGAAAGCCAGCCCCTAGACCATATCTATCCATGCCAGCCATGCACTGTGTCTATACACTTAAGTGATCCATGTGACCTATATATCTTACACTAATATGATGTGCAGAGCAATGTTGATAGTAAGCCCACAGAGAGAGGCAGAGCCATTTGAGACCTCACCTTTATCTACTATTAATAGTAGGCACAAGTGGAAGCTTTGATTTATGAAGAATACAGAGAAAAGAAAGAGATGAATGAAATGAAATTTTAAAAAAAAAACTAATGAGCAGAACTAGCTAAAGGGGAGGAGAGGAAGAAGAAATCTACTTGACAAACTGAGAGGAAAAAGAGAAGGAAGAAATATATAACCAGATAAAAAAGGAGAGAGGAACAAATAAACAGGACCCCAAAGGGAAAGAGGTTACAAAAGAGAAGAGAACATCAGGATTGAGGGGAAGAGAACCAGTGGGAACAAGGACACCTTAAAAAAAAGATTATAGTAAAGTAACCAAAAGAATATAATTTATCTGTATTTACAATAGAAGGGGACAGGGGAATCATAACTTGGAAAAAAAACATACGATCTGTTGCTTATAAGAAACACACTTTAAAAACAAAAGATATAAATGAAATAAAATTGAAGGGATGGGAAAAAATTTACTTATATGAAGTGATCTAAAAAAGCAGAAATTGCTGTCATGCTATCAGAAGCAAAAACAAATATTGGGAAAAACAAAAAGGGACAAACAAGGAAATTTTATTATGCTGAAGGAAACCATAAACAACAAACCAATATAAGTAAATACACGTGCTCAAAATGCCTTAGCATCTAAATTCATAAAGAAAACATTATTCAAGTTTCAAGAAGTTACAGACAGTAATACAACAGTGACAAGAAGCTTCAATATCCCTCTGTCAGTTTTGGATTAGTCTAACAGAAAAATAAGCAAAGGGGGAAAATATGAAATATGAAATTTCTGGAGAAACTAGTGTTAAAAGACTTATGACATCTAAGCAGAGCAGCAAAATGAATATACATAAATATATATCATATGGAGCTTTCACAATAATTTTACAAAAATATTTACTTATTTATAAAGAGAAAATTAGAGTATTGCAAACAAATACAAAAAAAGGGCAGAAATAGTTAAGACATCATTTACAGACAATAATGGAATAAGAAGAGACATTAGTTCAGAGAACACCAACAAAAAACAGAGATCCAAATGAAGTTTTAACAATGAAACCATAAAGAATGAGTGGGTCAAAGAACAAATCATAGAAACAACTACACAAAATAAAACTATAATGAAGCGATGTACCACAAATTTTGGCAGCTAAAGTAGTCCTCAAGAGGAAAATCATATACTTACAACAACACATTAACAAAATAAAAGAGGATTAATGAACTGACTATGCGTTTTGAAAATTAGAAAGTCAACAAATCTAAAAACCAACAAACTTAAATAAGCACAAAAGAAGAAATACTAAAAATTGGAAGAGAAATAGAAAAATTAGAAATAAAAAACAGAAATTATAAATAAGACTAAAACTTTGAAAAGACTAATAAAATTGATTTAAAAATGAGCCTTAACTAATCTGATTAAAGAGATCAGAAAATCAAATCAATAAAATAAAATAGCAAATGAACAAGACCAGAAAGCAAATAAAACAAAACCAGAAGAAATAAAAAGAATAATCAGAGCATATTATGCACAGTCATATGCTAACAATCTGAAAACATAAAGGAAACAAAAGAATACCTTCAAAAACATAAAATACCCAAGCTAACAGAAAAATAGAGATCTTAAATAACCAATCTTAGAATAGGAAATATATCCAATCATAAAGGAATTACCAAAAGGGAAAATAATCCCCTGGTCCTGATGGAGTCATAAGAGAATTCTATTAAACTTTTAAAGAAGATGTAATATCCCTACTTCACAAATTATTCTCAAAAACTGAGAAAAAACTCTACCAGAATCCTTTTATGAGACATATATAATCATAATACCTACACCAGGGAAAGACAAAATAACAGAAAGAAAACTATAGGCCAATCTCATGGATAAACATTGACTCAAAAATTTTAAACAAAATTCTATCAAACAGACTATAGTGATATATCCAAGAAATCAATCATTGTAACTAAGTGGCATTTATACCAGAGAATAGAAGGATGGTTCAACATTAGGAAAAAACTCAATACAATTAATCATATTAAAAACCAAAGCATCCAAAGTCATAATCATCTCAATAGATGCAAAAAAGTCTTTGACAAAATATAATGTACTTCTTCAATAAATCCTACAAAGAATAAGCATAGAGGAACCTTTTTTAAATATCATTTTAAAAAAAACCTACCTAAAACCAAAAGCAAGAATCATATGAAATGGAAATACACTAGGATCTTTTCCAATAAATACAAGAGTGAACCAAATATGTCCGCTCTCCTCATTATTATTTGATATAGTTCTGGAAATGCTAGCAACAGCAATAAGGAAGTGAATGTAATGAAAGGAACCAAGATAGGTAAATAAAGGAAAAAAACTATCTTTGCTGATGATTGGATGGTTTATTTGGAAAGCCCCAGGGAATCAGCAAAGATACTAGTTGAGACAATTAATAGCTTTGGCAAGGTTACAGGCTACAAAATAAACTCTTAAAATCAACATTTCTATATAATAATAACAAAACACAAGAAGCAATAATAGAAAGATAAATCCTATTTCAAGTAACTACAAAACACATAAAATATTTGTACACAAAAACTTGTATAGAATCAACTGCAAAGGGCTCCTTAAAGAAATAAAGAAAACCTAAATAAATGGAGAAATATTCAGTGTACATGGCCAAGCCTTACCAATATAATAAAAACAACAATATTGTACTACCAAAATTAATTTATACTTTTAATGCTATACCAATCAAATTACCAAGGGGATACTTTACAAAAAATAATAAAATAGGGGCAGCTAGGTGGTGCAGTGGATAGAGCTCTGGCCTTGGATTCAGGAGGACCTGAGTTCAAATCTGGCCTCAGACACTTGACATTTACTAGCTGTGTGATTCTGGGCAAGTCACTTAACCCCAATTGCCTCACCACACACACACACACACACACACAAATGCTGTAAGATTCTAAATCTCTAGGGGCAGTTAGGTGGCGCAGTGGATAGAGCACCACCCTGGAGTCAGGAGGACCTGAGTTCAAATCTGGCCTCAGAAACATAACATTCATTAGCTGTGTGACTGTGGGCAAGTCACTTAACCCCAATTGCCTCACCAAAAAATAATAATAATAAAATAATAAAATTAATTTGGAAATGATGAGAGGAAGTAAGGATATAAGAGGAATAACACTTCCAGACCTCAAATTATATTGTAAAGCAGTAGTCATCAAAACCATCTGGTACTGATTAAAGAATAGATAAATCATGGAACAGAAAAACAAGGGAGATTTAAAAACAATAGGACTCATTAGCCAGTGTTTGATAAAGTAGAAAACATAGATTACCTAGGAAAAAACTCCCTATTTGATAAAAACGGCTGGGAAAACTGGAAAGCAGCTTGGCAGAAATTAGACATAGACCAACATCTTACACCACATTCCTTGATACATTCTAAATGGATACATGATCTTAATATTAATGACTCCATGAGACATTAAGAAACAGTATGCAAAGGAAACAAAAAAAAGGAAAAAAAAATAGAAGTGACACATCAGAAAAGCAACTGACCTATTTAAAAGAGACAATTTAATAATTATTGGACTAAATAATTATTGGACTAACTGAAAGCCATGATCAAAGAAAAGAGCATAGACATTATCTTTCAGGAAATTATAAAAGAAGACTGGGGGGCAGCTATGTGGCACAGTGGATAGAGCACCGGCCCTGGACTCAGGAGGACCTGAGTTCAAATCCGGCCTCAGACACATATCACTCACTAACTGTGTGACCCTGAGCAAGTCACTTAACCCCATTGCCTAGCTAACAAAAAAAAAAAAAGGCAGAGCCAAGATGGCAGGGGGAAAGCAGTGACTTGCTTGAGTTCTCCCCCAAACCCCTCCAATTAGCTATAAAAAATGGCTCTAAACAAATTCTAAAGCAGCAGAACCCACAAAAAGACAGAGAGAAACAAATTTCCAGCCAAAGACAGCCTGGATGGTTGATCAGAAAGGTATATTGCGCCAGACGGGGAGAGGAGCGCAGGTCGTTGTGGGCACACAGGCTGCAGTGATCCTGGAGCAGGCCTCAGAGGACTGAATCGCGGGCAGCAGTGGCAGTTTCCAGACTTCTCAAGCCACAAATACCAAAGACAACTTAGAAGGTCAGTTGGAAAAGTCTGTGACTGAGGTGAGAGAAGGAGCTAGGTCTCAGCCGCAAGTCTCCAGCTTGTCTGTTTCCTGAGCTTCCGGCCCACAGACTGAGGGGGAATCAAGTGACTGATCAGAGGGGGATTGCAAGGATCTCTTTGCCAGTGCTGAGGCAGGAATCTCTTGCTTTACCCATGCTTGGATCTGAATCACAGTTCTGAGAGGCGGTCCTAGGGCAAGAAGGAGCACTGGCGTGCTGGAGCTTGTTGTGGAGGTGGAGAGGAAACACTTCACCCCTTATCATACCACCTTGGAAGAACTGAAAATTTTCAGATCCCTAGAAGTATCTCTGAAAACAGCTGTACAAACCCCTGAAGCTTGGGACAGTGCATTCTCCACATTGGAAGCAGACTGTTACCTTAACAAAGAGTTTAAAACTCAAGTAATTGTCTGGGATCATAAGTAAGTAGCGCAAAAAGAGTCAGAGTATATTATCTTACTTTGGTGACAAAGAAGAGCAAAACATACAACCAGAAGAAGACAACAAAGCCAAAGCTCCTACATCCAAAGCCTCCAAGAAAAATATGAATCAGTCCCAGGTCTTCAAAGAGCTCAAAAGGGATTTTGAGAAGCAAGTAAGAGAAGTAGAGGAAAAACTGAGAGTGATGCAAGAAAATCATGAAAAACAAGTCAACAGCTTGCTAAAGGAGACCTAAAAAAATACTGAAGAAAATAACACCTTAAAAAATAGCTTAATCCAAATGGCAAAAGAGGTCCAAAAAGCCAATGAGGAGAAGAATGCCCTAAAAAGCAAAATTGGCCAAATGGAAAAGGAAGTCCAAAAGATTACTGAAGAAAATACTTCCTTAAAAATTAGAATAGAGCAATTGGAAGCTAGTGACTTTATGAGAAATCAAGACACTGTAAAACAAATCGAAAGGAATGAAAAATTAGAAAACAATGTGAAATATCTCATTGGAAAAACAACTGACCTGGAAAATAGATCCAGGAGAGAGAATTTAAAAATTATTGGACTATCTGAAAGCCATGATCCAAAAAAGAGCCTAGACATCATCTTTCAAGAAATTATCCAGGAAAACTGCCCTGATATTTTAGAACCAGAGGGCAAAATAGAAATTGAAAGAATCCACTGATCTCCTCCTGAAAGAGATCCCCAAAGGAAAACTCCTAGGAATAGTGTAGCCAAATTCCAGAGTTCCCAGGTCAAGGAGAAAATATTACAAGCAGCCAGAAAGAAACAATTCAAGTATTGTGGAAACACAATCAGGATAACACAAGATTTAGCTGCTTCTACATTAAGGGACCGCAGGGCATGGAATATAATATTCCGGAGGGCAAAGGAGATAGAATTACAACCAAAAATCACTTACCCAGCAAAACTGAGTATAATCCTGCAGGGGAAAAAGTGGTCATTCAGTGAAATAGAGGACTTTCAACCATTCTTGACGAAAAGACCAGAGCTGAATAGAAAATTTGATTTTCAAATACAAGACTCAAGTGGAACATGAAGAGGTAAATAGGAAAGAGAAAATCATAAGAGACTTATTAAGGTTGAACTGTTTACATTTCTGCATGGAAAGATGATATTTCTAACTCATGAGACCTTTGTTAGTATTAAGGTAGTTGGAGGGAAAAAATTATATTTATGTATATATAGATATAGATAGATATATAGAGGGCACAGGGTGAGTTGAAAATGAAGGGGTCATATCTGGAGAATAAAATTAAGGGGTGAGAGAGGATTATAGTAGGAGAAGGAGAAAGGGAGAGGTAGAATTGGGCAAATTATCTCACAAAAAATAGAAACGAAAAGGCTCTTACAGTGGAGGGGAAACAGGGGAAGGTGAGAGGGAATGAGTGAATCTTATTCTCATAGGATTTGACTTAAGGAGGGAATAACATACACACTCAATTGGGTATGGAAATCTGTCTTACCCTACAGGAAAATGGGGGGGAGGGGACAATGGAGTAGGGGGATGATAGAGAGGAGGGCAGATTGGGAAAGGGAGTAATCAGAAGCAAATACTTCTGAGGAGGGACAGGGTCAAAAGAAAGAATAGAATAAATGGGGTGGGTGGGATAGGATTAAGAGAAATAGAGTTAGTTTATCACAGCATGTCTACTATGGAAGTGTTTTGCATAACTGCACATATATAACCTACATTTAGTTGCTTGCCTTATCAATGAGGGTGGGTGGGGATGGAGGAAGGGAGAAAATTTGGAACCCAAAGTTTTAAAAACATATGTTTAAAAAAAGTTTTCACATGCAACTGGGAAATAAGAAATACAGGAAATGGTGTACAGAAATCCATCCTGCCCTACAGGAAAATTGAAGGGGAAAGGGATAAGAGAAAGGGAGGAGAAATAGAAGGGAAGGCAGACCAGGGGAAGGGGTATTCAGAATGCATGCCACCTTTGGGTAGGGGAGGGGAGAGATGAGGTCAAAATTTGGAATGCAAAATCTTGTGGAAGTAAATGTTGAAAACAAAAAATTTTTTTAAAAAATTAAAAAAAAAAAGAAGACTAGCCCAATATCCTAGAACCAGAGCATAACATAGAAATTGAAAGACTCCATTGATCACTTGCTGAAACAGATCCCAAAGCGAAAATTTCAAGAATATTATAGCCAAATTCCAGAGCTTCTAGGTCAAAGAGAAAGTACTTCAAGCAGCCAGAAAGAAACCACCCAACTGCCATGGAGCCAGAGTTAGGATCACACAAGAGTTAGTTGCTACTATGTTAAAGGAGTGGAGGGCTTAGAATATGATATTTCAGGAGGTAAAGGAGATAAGATCACAACCAAGAATAACATACCCAGTAAAACTGAGTAATAATCTTTTGAGGGGGAAATGATTATTTAACAAAATAAAGAATTTTTAAGCATTCCTGATGAAAAGAACAGAGATGAATAGAAAATTTGACTTTCAAATACAAGACTCAAGAGAAGCATAAAAAGGTAAACATGAATGAAAAATCATAAAGGATCCAACAAGGTTAAACTGTTTATATTTCTATATAGGAAGATGATACATGCAACTTCTAAGAATTTGATCATTATTAGGGTAGTTGGAAGGCATAGGACAGAGGACAGAGGAGTGAGTCAATTATGTTAGGATAATTCAAAAAAATGGATAGGTGAGAAAAAAGGATGTACTGAAAGAAGGGAGGAGGGAGAGGAAGAATGGGGGAAATTATATCACATAAAAGAGGCACATAAAAGAAAATGAGGTGGGATGAGTGATGGGTGATGCTTGAACTTTACTGTCATCAAAGAGGGAAGTATATATATTTATACACTCAATTGGGTATAGAAATCTGTCTTACCCAACATGGAAGTAGAAGGGAAGGGGACAAGAGAAAGGGGTGGTGGTGATAGAAGGGAGGGTGTATTAAGGGAGGCAGTAATTAGAAGCAAACAGACCTTTGAGGAAGGACAGGCTAATGAAAGAGAGAGAAAGAGAGAGAGAGGGAGAGAGAGAGAGAGAGAGAGAGAGAGAGAGAGAGAGAGAGAGGAGGAGGATAAAGAGAAGAAAATAGGATGGAGGGAAATGGACAGTTAGTCATCATAATTGTGAATGTTAGTGGGATGAACTCACTTATAAAATGGAAGAGGATAACAAAATGGATTAGAACTCACATCCAAAAATATGTTTACAAGAAACACAATTGAATAGAAACACACAGAGAATTAAAATGAAGAGCTGGCACAGAATCTATTATGCTTTGGTTGAACTAAAAAAAAAAAGAAAAGAAAAGAAAAGAAAAGAAAAGAAAAGAAAAGAAAAGAAGCAGGGATAGCAATCATGATCTCAGAAAAAAGCAAAAGAAAAAATATAACTAATTAAAAGAGATAGGAGCAGCTAGGTGGCACAGTGGATAGAGCACCAACCCTGAGTTCAAATGTGGCCTCAGACATATAACATTTATTAGCTGTGTGACCCTGGGCAAGTCACTTAACCTCACTGCCTAGCCAAAGGAAAAAAAAAGGAAAGAAAAAAGGGATAAGGAGTGAAACTACATTTTGCTAAAAGGTACCACAGACAATCAAATAATACCAATACTAAACATATATAAACCAAATGGCATGGCATTCAAATTCTTAAAGGAAAAGTTAAATGAGTCAGAGGAGGAAATAGATAGTAAAATTATACTAGTGAGTGACCTCAACTTTTCCCTATCAGAGTTAGATAAATCTAACCATAAAATAAATAAAAAAGATGAATAGAATTTTATAAAAGTTAGATATGATAGACCTCTGTAGAAAACTGAATGGGAATAGAAAGGAGTATACCTTTCTCTTAGGTGTACATGACACCTTCACAAAAATTAACCTTGTATTAAGGCATAAAAACATGAAAAACAAATGCAATAATGAAGTAGAAGATGTAAATTTTGGGGTTGTAACTCATTAAAAATTACATTTAATAAAGGGCTTTGGAAGCATAGATTAAAAATTAATTGGAATTGTTTTCACATGCAACTGGGAAATAAGATATATAGGCAATGGGATATAGAAATCTATTCTGCCCTATAGGAAAATAGAAGAGGAAGGGGATAAGAGAAGGGGAGGAGAGATAGAAGGGAGGGCAGATTAGGGAAAAGGGTATTCAGAATGCATGCTGTCTTAGGGTTGGGGGAGGGACAAGATGGAGAGAAAATGTGGAACTCAAAATCTTGTGGAAGTGAATGTTAAAAACTGAAAATAAATGAATTAATAAATCTTTTTTTTATTTAAAAAGTTGATTGGAAACTAAATAATCTAATCCTAAAGAATGAGTGAATCAGATATATTAAAGATAATGACAATAATGAGACAACATACCAAAATTCATGGGATGCAGCCAAAGCATTACTTGGGAGAAAGCTTGTATCTCTAAATTTGTACATCAATAAAAGAGAGAAAGAGTAGATCAATGAATAGGACATGCAACCTAAAAAAAAAAAACTAGAAACAGAAGAAATCTAAAACCCCAATTAAACATCAAAATGTAAATCCTGAAAATCAAAGAAGAAATTAATAAAATTGAAAGTAAAAAAAAATCATTGAATGAATAAAAAATCCAGGAGTTAGTTTTGTGAAAACAAAATAAAAGAGATAAACCATTGGTTAATTTTATTGGAAAAAAAAGGAAAACCAAATTATAAGTATCATAAATGAAAAGGATAAATGCAACATCAATTAAGATGAAATTAAAGCAATTATTGAGTTATTTAGCCCAATTTAATGCCAGTAAAGCTGACAATCTAAGTGAAATAGATAAATATTTACAAAAAAATTATTCAGATTAACAGAAGAAATAGCATACTTAAATAACCCAATCTTAGAAAAAGAAATTCAACAAGCCATAAATGAGCTCCCTAAGAAAAAATCCCCATGACCAGATAGATTTACAAGTGATTTCTATTAAATATTAAGGTACAATTGATTTCCAATAAAATTAATCCCCAATATTATATAAACTATTTTTTTTAAAAAAATAAGTAAATAAGGAGTCCAACCAAATTCTTTCTATGACACAAATATGGTTTTTTAATACCTAAACCAGGGAGATCAAAAACAGAGAAAGACAACCATAGGCCAATTTCCCTAATGAATATTGATGCAAAAAAATTAAATAAAATACTAGCAAAGAGATTATAGCAATGTATTACAAAAGTCATATACTATGAGCAGGTGGGATTTATACCAGGAATGCAGAGATGGTTCAATATTAGGAAAAGTATAAACATCATGGACCATATTAATAACAAAAACAACAAAAATTATATGATGACATCAATAGATGCAGAAAAGCTTTTGACAAAATGTAACATTCACTCCTATTAAAAACACTAGATAACATAGGAAACAATGGATCCTTTCTTAAAATAAATAGTATCTATCTAAAACCAAAAGCAAACCTTATCTCTAATGGGGATAAACTAGAAGCTTTCCCAATAAGATCAGGAGTGAAGAAAGAATGCTCATTATAACCAATATTAATCAATATTATATTAGAAATGCTAGCTATAGCAACAAGAAAAAGAAATTGAAGAAATAAAAATTGGCAATGAGGAAACAAAACTATCACCCTTTGCAAATTATATGATAGTTTACTTGGAGAACCCTAGAGAATCAACTATAAAACTAGTAGAAACAATGAACAATTTTAGCAAAGTTGAAGGATATAAAATAAACTCACATGAATCATCAGAATTTCTTTATATTGCCAACAAAACTCAGAAGTAAGAGATAGAAAGAGAAATTCAAATTAAAATAACTGTAGACAATATAAAAACTTGGGAATCTAATTGCCAAGACAAACCCAGGGACTATATGAACACAATTACATTCATGCAAATGAAGACATCTAAATAATTGGAGAACTATTAATTGCTCATGTGTAGGCTGAATCAATATAATAAAAATGACAATTCTGCCTAAATTAATTTACTTATCCAGTGCCATAACAATCAAATTACTAAAGAATTATTTTATAGAGTTAGAAAAAATAATAACAAAATTCATCAGGAAGAACAAAAGGTCAATGAAAACAAATGTGAAGGAAAGTGGGCTGATAATACCAGATTTCAAACTACATTAAAAATCATTAAAACAATCTAGTATTGGCTAAGAAATAAAGTGGTGGATCAGTGGAATAGATTAGGTACATAGTACACAGTAGTAAATGACCACAGTAATCTAGTGTTTGATGAAATCAAAGATCCAAGCTTTGGGGACAAGAACTCACCTTCTGAAAAAATTGCTGAGAAAACTGGAAAATAGTTTGGAAAAAACTTAAAGCATACACCAACATCTCACACCGTGTGCTAAAATAAGGTCAAAATGGGTAAATGATCTAGACATGAAGAACAATATCATAAATATATTAGGGGAACATAGAAAAATGTTCCTCTCAGATATATGGATAAGGAAAGAGTTTATGACCAAACAAGAGATAGAGAGGATCATGGGAAATAAAATACATAATTATGATTACATAAATTTAAAAAGTTTTTGCACAAACAAAACTAATGCAGTTAAAATTAGAAGAAAAGCAGAAAACTGGGGATAATTTTTACAGCAAGTCTCTCTGATAAAGGCTTCATTTCTCAAATGTATAGGGAACTGAGACAAATTTATGAAAAATAAAAGTTGTTCCCCAATTGATCAATGGTCAAAAGATATGAACAAGCAGTTTTCAGAAGAAGGAATCAAAGCTATCAACAATCACATGAAAAATGCTCTGAATCACTATTAATTAGAGGAATGAAAATTAAAACAACTCTGAGGTGTTACCTCACTCCTCTCATATTGGTTAACATAACCTCAAAGGAAAATGACAAATGCCAGAGGTGATGTGGAAAAATTAGGACGCTAATGCACTGTTGGTGGAGTTGTGAACTGGTCCATCCATTCTGGAAACAATTTAGAACTATGCCCAAAGGGCTCTGAGACCATACATACCCTTGATCCAATAATATCACTTCTAGGTCTGTATCCCAAAGAGATCAGTGAAAAGGGAAAAGGACCGAAAATACTTACAGCAGTTCTTTCTTGTGGTGACAAAGAATTGGAAATTGAAGGGATGTCCATCAATTGAGGAATGACTGGACAAGTTGTGGTATATGATTGTAATAGAATACTATTGTGTTGTAAGAAATGACTAGCAAGATGGTTTCAGAAAAACCTGAGCAGACTTATATAAACTGATGCAAAGTTAAGTAAAGAGAACCAAGAGAACGTTGTACACTGTAACAGCAATATTGTAAGGATGATCAACTATGAAAGACAGTTCCTCAGATCAAGACAACAATCCAAGAAAATTCCAAAGGAACCATGATGAAAAATGCTGTCCATTACCAGAGAGAGAACTGATAAAACACTCATGAGCACAGATTGAAGCATATTTTTTCACCTTATTTTTCTTGTTTTTTTTCTTGTTTGTTTTGTTTTGTTTTGCAATATAGCTAATATGGAAATATATTTTTCATGACTTTATATGTACAATTGAAATCATATTGCTTGCCTTCTTGATAAAGAGGGAAGGAGTGGGAGGGAGGCAGAGAATTTAGAACTCAAAATTTTAAAAACTGAATGTTGAAAATGAATGAATGAATAATAATTTTTAAAAAGAAAGAAAGAAAATCGAAGTACAATATGTCTGCAATATTCCCCTGACTTATCTGTCTAGCAATCCTGGGTTTAAAAGGAAATAAGATTATATTGCCAGGAGTTGGTCTTGATGAAGCCATATTGCCTCTTTGTGATCACTGTTTCCCTTTCCCAGAGCTCACCCACCAATACTTTAATAAGCCATATTAGAACTGTGCCAAAAATTAAAGTCAAGCTCAATGTTTTATTTCTTAAGGACTTCACCCTCTTCCGTTTTTGGAAAATTGGAATATCTGCCCCCTCTTATTTTATGACACCTCCCCCATTCTCCATATTTTTTGGCTCAGGAATCACATCTGCTACTTCTTTCAGTACCTAATGGCATAATTTGTCCAGGTCTGGTGATTTTAACTCACAGACAGCCCTTGATGCTTTCTCTTGCTATTTTCTCACTTACCTTGAGTTTTATAGCCCTGTTACCCATTTTTGTTTTATCCTTCCCAATCCAAAGGTCATTCTCCTTGGATGAGGAAACACAATAAAAATCCAATGGTTCTGTCTCTCTGGGGCTCAGTTTCCTCATCTATAAAATGAAAGTTTAGAGCCAGGTAATCCCTAATTTCCTGCTGGATCTAGCCCTCTGTGCTTATCCAATGTGTGGCCTCAGGGAATGCTGGGGAGCAGAGGGTTATGCCTGCAATGTGACCTCTTCCAGGGATTCTGTAGGGCATGCCGAGGGCTGCATTTACATGGAACATATTGAGGCATTAGCCTGAGGGTCTGGGGAAATGTATACCTTTTACATGCTTCCTCCTAGAGGAAGATGGAGGCAGCAGGGACTTGACAATTTTGATAATTCTGCCCAAATTCCTTGGCAGCTTGGTTATTTTTCTGGCTCTAAGGTTATTCTCCAGGCAAAGACTTGATTATTTTAGTGAATTAGGGAGGAGAAGCTCCTAGATATTAAGAAAAATATAAGTCCTTATTGAAGTTTTATTCTAATGTTATTTTTACTTTAAAAAAAATGTAGTCAGTAATTAAATAAATGACCTTACCCTCCTTCCAGTCACTGAAAGTATACATTATTCTATCCTCCAATAGAATGTAAACCCCTTGAGGACTGGGACTATTTTGTTTGTCTTTGTATTCTTAGTATTCAGAACATTTTCTGGTAAATCATGCCTTAATAAATCCTTGGTGACTGAGTGATTGTCTGCCTGACTGATTGATTGACATAAGTAGAGGACAGATGACCACTTGCCCAAGATACTCTAAAGTAGATTTCTGTTCAGATACAGGTTAGACTAGACCTCTGAGGCCCCTTCCAACTTTTAATGTTCGCAGCCTGATGGATGCAATAAACAATACATCCTCTCTTATTAAGAATATCATAAATAAGTCACATCTTTTGAGTTTTTTTCCCCTTTATCAGAGGCAGAGTGGCCAAGGGGGGAAAATGTCTGGAGCCAGAATCAGAGGACTTTAAATCAGTTCCCAGTTGCACCACATAGTATATGTGTGACCTTGGGCAAGTTCTTTAATCTCTCTGGGCCTCAATTTCCTCATCTGTAAAAGCAAAGAATTGGACTAGATGACCTCTAAGATCACTTCCAGCTCTAAATCTATGATCCTTATGTATAATGCAAACTGTCAACATATGAGTCATTTCTGCCCCAGGGACTGAAGTGACTCATCACACATATTCTAAAATGCTAAGGGTTGTTTTTTTTCTTTTTTTTTTTCTGGTACTCCTTCACTGTCGAAATGAACAGATGCATTCCACATCACATGAATCTCATGGAAACAGGCCAACCATTTTCTTAGCAACCAAACTCCTGTCTCCTGTGCTGTGCATGATGAGCGAAAACAGCCTGTTGATGGCTTAAAATAAACCTGCCCTTTTCTATTTAGTATTTTATCAAATGAAAGTAATTTCTTTTGCGGATGAATTTAGTTCAGCTCCAAAGGATTTCTTCTGTTCTTCATGGGGAGGCTGAAGAATCAGAATTGTCTTTGCAGAGAAAGGAAATACATGCTTAGAAACAAAAGGCAGCCAGCATTCAGGAAGCAGTCTGAGGTCTGTGCAGGTAAAGCCAAGATATCTTTGTCAGTTTACCCTCCCTCTAATGTTTCTTACACAGCAGAATATGAAATTAAAACCAAAGCCATCCCTACATTCCTGAATTGTTACTGTCATGTTGGTAGACTCCAAGGAGAATTCATTAAATGTCAATGACTGTTTGGGGGGATTCTGTAGAATTCCACATTTGCATTTCTTTGATATAGTACATTCTTGTCTCAGATTAGTTTATTTCCAGAACTTGGATGTGCCTAAACTTTGAATTGAACAACTCTACCACAGCAAGGTAGAGTTGGGACCTTTTCCTCCTGGGTACCAGAGAAAATGGGATGAACATTGCATAGGCTGGCACAGAGAAGGAGAAACAGCAAGGAAGGAAGATATCCAGGACCTTTCTTCATGACAACAATTAAATTCCTGAAGATGACTACACATCCAAGGTGAACTTGTATTACTGTGTTTCTGTATATATGTGTCTCTATACAATATGTATTACATATATGCATATATGAGAGATATACATGTACAGTCATGCAATGTTAGAGCTAGAAGGGAATTTAGCAGTCATTTTATCAAAGCACTGTCATTTTATAGATGGGCAAACTGAGGCCCAGAGAAGTGAAATGCACTCAGACACATTTAAAAAAAAAATGAAAACGTTGTGTAAGGCTTTTAACTTAGAAAGCAACAAGTTTATGTTGCTTGTGGCCAAAGCACCTCCTGAGGCAATAGAATGGAGTTAGTTGGTCTGTCTGTAATACAGTCGGATCAGGTTCTTCATTATCTTTTATTGGTACTTCCTTTCTGAAAAAGACAAGGAAAACTGCCATTCTGAGGGAGTGGCAGGACTACTTAAATTCCTGCTTTATCTCCTCCAAAGCCAAGTCCTAACTGTTCATTATCATTAAGCAATCCACTGGACAACATCCTGGCAGGGCAGTTTTTAAACACACCCTATGGGAATGAAATCACAACAAAATGTAAATTCCAGGTCCTGCTATCAAATCCTTCAGGTTTCTGGTCTCTCTGTGTTTTGGACGCAATGTACCATAGTAGAAGGAGCACTGACTCCAGAGTCAAGGGACCTGGGTTCAAAATAGCCTCCTTAAGAGGCTTATTACCTATGTGACCTTGGGCAAGTCATTTAAATTCCATGGGCTTCAGTTTCCTCATTGATAAAATTGAGGGAGGATTGAACTAGATAGCTTATGAAGTCCCTTATAGCTCTAAGTCTATGATGCTTTAACATTCTAAGCGGCAGCATGTAATAAATATCCTCAAACATATGTGATCATTTAATTTCTAGAATTATACTATGTACCATCCAGATAAAGTGGATTGGCCTTTCAAAGTAGATAATGTAAAAAGAGTTATTCCCATATTTTAGCATCTTCTGATTCCAAAGTGGCTAATTCATCAGGATTGCTTTGTGTTTACACTTGCCATGTGGCACTCTAAGAGACACCTCAGAAAACCGTACACATCAGTTCAGGCCATTGAGGAACTGTCACGGTACCTGAAAGCGTTAATGCTGCTTTTGCAATTATCTAACTTGATTCCAAGGATGATCACAGACACTCAAAGTCTGTCTCCTTTTGTCATCCTGGCTAACTGAGCTGTTCCTCCTAATGTCAGGAGGCCCAGATGACCAATGCCTGTTGATGATATCTACAGGGCATTCTTTTATACATCCAAGACCTCTCCTGATTGGCTATTTATTGCTTTGTAGTTTTGTGATTATAACAAGGGCAGGACTGAAGGGAACTACAGAGGAAACTTGGAGAAATTCTAGAAATCTGGCAGCTGGACTTGCAACAAGTGGCCTTCAAGAAAGTCAATTTCCTTTCCTTTCCCTCTCTTACAGTTTTCTTGTTCATCTGTTAATAGCAATAGCAATAGCAAACACTTTCTAAGTCACTTTCCCCTCTTTTTGGCCAGCCATGTGGCTTGGCATGTAGCACATATCATGACCAATTGCGAAAGAACCCCAACTTTAATTATAAGAATGCCCTTCCCATCCAGAGATGTAAACCACTTAAGGGTAGGGATGGTTTCATTTTTGTCTTTGCATTCCCAGTGTCTAGGACAGTGCCTGGCACATGGTTGGTGCTTAATAAGTACTTTCTAAATTGAATTAAATTGCATGAATTGAATTCTTTAAAAAAAAATCACTCCATCATACTTTTCCATAGCTACTATAAAATTTTTGTTGGTCCTAAAACATAGTTAGAAACTAGATGTGGTTGTCTACATAACAGTTTTAATAGTACTCTGACCATTTATTTAATTTTTTTCATCTTTTATTTATGATCTTTGGATTTTGGGGGGGGGGGCTACGTTCACATCCCAACATCTTCACTGACCTACTACTCCATTACTATCAATCCTTATAGCAAAGAAAAATAGTTAAGTAAAACCAAATGATACAACAATCATAGCTAATAGCATATACTCACTCCTTTTTGAAATTTAATGCTAGAATTTAGCCTTCTTCCCAATTTTTTTGGCATTTCCCAGGGCTTTTATGTTCTCTAGGTATAGTTAGAGTTTCATCTTCCATCTCAAGATCTCAGGAACGTCACTGATTTAGCAAGGTGAATCTTTTAGTGATAGGGTAAGGAAATTTCTTTTTCTTCCTTCTTTCTCTCTTTTTTTCTTTAAAAAATTTTTTTCTTACATTTCGAGTTTCTAGTTGTCTCTCTCCCTCCCTCCCAATCTCACACTAGAGAAGGCCAACATTTGACATATATATGTATACGTGTATATGTATATGTATATATATCTTCATATGTACATTTATATACATATATGTGTGAAACCATAAAATACAGACTTCCATATATCAGTTCTTTTGCTAGGGGTGGATAGCATCTTCCTTCATAGGTCCTTTGTAGTTGATTTGAATATTCATATTACTCAGAATAGCTTAGTCATTCACAGTTACTCTTTGAACAATATTGCTGTTATGGTATACAACATTCTTTTGGTTCTGCTTATTTCACTCTTTGTTTTTTCATAAAATTCTTTCTATGGTTTCCTAAAATCAACCTGCTCATCATTTCTTATAGCAAAGTACTATTCCATCACAAGCACATAACACAACTTGTTCATCCATTCCCTACTGGACTGGCATCCCCTCAGTTTCCAGTTCTTTGCCTTCACAAAGAGATCTGGTATAAATATGTTAGAATATATAGGTTCTTTTCATTTTTCCCTGATCACCTTAGGAAACAGACCTAATAGTGGTATGCTGGTTCAAAGGGTATATACACAGTTTTGTTTTGTTTTTTTTAATTCTTTGGGCATAATTCCAGATTGCTCTCCAAAATGGCTGGATCAGTTCATAGTTCCATCAGCAGTGTATTATGTCCCAATTTTTCCACATCTCCTCCAGTATTTGTCATTTTCTCCTTCTATCATTTTAGCCAATCTGATATGTGTGAGATGGTGTCTCAATGTTGTTTTAGTTTGTATTTCTCTAATCAACAATGATTTAGAGCATTTTTATATGATTATATATAGCTTTGATTTCTTCCAAAAAAAACTTCCTGTTCATATTCTTTGACCATTTATCAAGTGGGGAGTGACTCATATTCTTATATATTTGACAAATTCCCTACATACTTGAAAAACAAGGCCTTTATCTGGAAAACTGTCCACAAAATCCTCTATCCCAATTTTTTGCTTTCCTTCTAATCTTTATTACATTAGTTTTATTTGTACAAAAACTTTTTAACTTAATATAACTAAAATTATACACTTTATGTCTCATAATGTTCTCTCTTGTTTATTCACAAATTCTTCTCCTATTCACAAATCTGATAGATAATATATTCCATGTTCTTCTAATTTATATATGATATCTCCCCTTATGTCTAGGTCATGTATCCATTTTGACCTTATCTTGGTAAATAGTGTATATTGGTCTAGACCTGGTTTATGCCAGAATGCTTTTCAGTTTTCCCAACAATTTTTACCAAATAGTGAATTCTTATTCCATAAGCTTAGATCTTTACATTTATCAAACACAAGGTTACTCTAATCATTTACTACTGTGTATTGCATATTAACTCTACTCCATTGATCTACCATTCTATATCTTAGTCAGTACTAGATAGTTTTGATAATTGCCACCTTATAATACAGTTTAAGATCTGGTACTACTAGATCTCCTTCCTTTATATTTTTTCATTTTTTGATATTCTTGACCTTTGTTCTTCCAAATGAATTTTGTTACTATTTTTTCTAGCTCAATAAAATAATCTATTGGTAATTTAATTGAGGTGGCACTGAATAAGTAGATTAGTCTACTATTAGTAGATAGTACTACAGTAGATACTATACTATGGTCTTGGCCTACCCATAAACAATTCATATATCTCCAATTATTTAAATCTGACATTGTTTATATAAAAAGTATGTTATAATTATGTTCATATAGTTCCTAGGTTTGTCTTGGCAGGTATACTCACAGGTATTTTATATTGTCTACAGTTATTTTAAATGAAATATCCCTTACTATCTCTTTTTGCAGGGCTTTGTTGGTGATATATAGAAATGCTGATGATTTCTGTGGGTTTATTTTATATCCTGCTACTTTGATAAAAATTATTGATTATTTCAATTAACTTTTTTAGTTGAATCTCTAGGATTTTCCAAGTATATCATCATATTGTCTACCAAAAAAGATAGTTTTATTACCTCATTGCCCATTCTGATTTCTTTAATTTCTTTTCCTTCTCTTATTGCAATGGCTAGCATTTCTTTATACATACATATATATATATATATATATATATAAATTTATTTTTAGTTTTCAACATTCACTTCCATACGCTTTTGAGTTTTAAATTTTCTCCCCCTGTCTCCCCAAGACAGCACACAATCTGATATAGGCTCTATGTATACATTCCTATTAAATATGTTTTCACATAAGTCATCTTGTAAAGAAGAATTAGAACCAATATGAGGAACCACAAGAAAGAAGAAACAAAAAAAAACAGAAGAAAAAAATAGCAAATAGTATGCTTCTATCTGCTTTCAAACTCCACAGTTCCTTCTCTGGATATGGATAGCATTTTCCATCATGAGACTTTTAGTGATTTCTTAGATCCTTGTATTGCCGAGAAGAGCTAAGTCTATCAAAGTTAGTCATCACACAACGTGGCTGTTACTGTGTATAACGGTCTCCTGGTTCTGCTCACTTCACTCAGCCTCAGTCCATACAAGTCTTTCCAGGTTTTTCTGAAGTCCACCTGCTCATTATTTCTTATAGCACAACAGTATTCCATCACATTCATATACCACAGCTTGTTCAGTCATTCCCCAGTTGATGGATATCCCCTCAATTTCCAATTCTTTGCCACCACAAAAAGAGCTGCTATAAATATTTTTGTACATGTGGTTCCTTTTCCCATTTTTGTGATCTCTTTGGGATACAGCCCTAGAAGTGGTATTGCTAGGTCAAAGAGTATGCACATTTTTATAGCCCTTTGGACACAGTTCTAAATTGCTCTCCAAAATGGTTGGATCAGTTCACAACTTCACCAACAATGCATTTAATGTTCCAATTTTCCCACATCTTTGCCAACATTTATCATTTTCCTGTTTTGTCATGTTAGAATGGCTAGCATTTCTCTTGTTTTGTTGTTGTTGTTGTTGTTGGTTTTTGTTTTTCTTTTTGCTAGGCAATGGGGTTAAATGACTTGCCCAGAGTCACGCAGCTAGTGAGTGTTATGTGTCTGAAGCCAGATTTGAACTCAGGTCCTCCTGACTCCCGGGCCAGTGCTCTATCCACCTAGCTGCCCCTTAGCATTTTTAATATAATATTGAATAATATTGGTAATAACAGGCATCTTTGTTTCACTCCTGATGTTCTTGGGAAGGCTTCTAGCTTATTCCTGTTGCAGATGATGCTTACTAATGGTTTTAGGTAGATAATTCTTACCATTTTAAGCCAAAATCCATTCGTACCTATGCTTTCAAGAATTTTTAATAAGAATGAGTTGCATTTTGTCAAAAACTTTTTCTGCATCTATTGACATATAATCTTTTGATTTTTGTTACTATTGTTATTGATGTAACCAATTATGCTAATAGTTTTCTTTATATTAAACCAGCTCTACATTCCTGTTATAAATCCCATTTGGTCACAATGTGTAATCTTTGTGATATATCATTAGAGTCTCCGAGCTAGTATTTTATTTAGGATTTTTACATACATATTTGTTAGTGAAATTATTCTATAATTTCCTTTCTCTGTTTTGGTTCTTTCTGATTTAAATATTAGTACCATCTTTGTTTCACAAAAGAATTTTGATATTACTCCTTTCCCTATTATTTCAAATAATTTATTTAATATTGGAATTCATTGATTTTTAAATGCTTAGTAGAATTCACTTGTAAATATATCTAATATTTTTTTTCCTTAAGAAGTTCATTTATGGCCTATTCAATTTCTTTTTCTAAAATAGGTTAATTTAGATATTCTATTTCTTCTTTAACTAATCTGGGGAGTTTCTAATTTTTTAAATATTCTTCTATTTCAGTTAAATTGTTAAATGTATTCATATATAATTGGGGAAATTATTCTTAATAATTGCTTTAATTTCATCTTCATTAGTGGTGTATTCACCCTTTTCATTTTTGATACTAATGATTTGGGTTTTTTTCTCTTTTTTCAATCAAAATAATCTACAGTTTATAATTTTTCTCATAAAACCAGCTCCTACTTTAATTTACTAATTCAATGGGTTTCTTATATTCAATTTTATCAATTTCATCTTTAATTTTTAGGATTTCCAATTTGGTGTTTAATTGGGGATTTTTAACTTGTTCTTTTTCTAGTTTTTTAAATTGCATATCCAATTCATTAATCTGCTTTTTCTCTCTCTTTTTTTTTATTAATGTGAGCATTTAGAGATATAATTTTTCCTGTGATTACTGCTTTTGATGCATCCCATAAGTTTTGGTATGTTGTCTAACTATAAGCATTCTTTTTTAATGAAATTATTTATGGTTTCTACAGCTTGTTCTTTAATCCACTCCTTCATTAAGATTAGCTTATTTAATCTCCAATTAATTTTTAATCTGTGTTTCCATGATCTTTTATTAAATGTAATTTTAATTGCATTATTATCTGAAAAGAATGTAATTAATATTTTCTGCTTTTATTCATTTAACTATAAAGTTTTTATGACTTATTATATGGTCAATTTTGAAAAGATGCCATGTACCACTAAGAAAAATTCCTTTCTCTATATTCCTTTTTATTCCCATTTAGATCTCTCCAGATGTCTATCATACCTAGTTTCTTTAAGATTCTATTCATATCCTTGACTTCTTTCTTATTTATTTTGGATTAGATTTATCCAGTTCTGAGAGGGGAAAGTTGAAGTACCCCACTATTATAGTTTTGATATTTATTTCCACCTGTAATTCATTTACCCTTTCCTTTAAAAATTTGGATGCTATAGCATTTACTGTATATATGTTTAATATTGATATTGCTTCATTATCAATGATACCTCCTAATATAATGTAGTTTCCTTGTTTATCTTTTTTAATTAAATCCATTTTAGCTTTAATTTTGCCTGAGATCATGATTGCTACCCCTGCTTTTTTTTTTTTACATCAGCCAAAGCATAATAAATTCTACTCCAGCCCTTTATTTTTACTCTATGTGTGTCTCTCATTTTTAAATGTCTTTCTTATAAACAACATATTTTAGGATTCTGGTTTTTGATCCATTTTTCTGTCCATTTGTGTTTTATAGGTGAGTCCATCCCATTCACATTCAAAGTTATAATTACTAGTTGTGTATTTCCCTCATCCAATTTTTCCTCATTGTTTATCCTTCTCTTTCTCTCTTCTTACTCTGTCCCTCCTCAATAGTCTAATTTACTTCTGACCACTACCTTCCTAATCTTCACATTCTTCTAAGAATCCCTCTCTTATCTCTATCCTCTTGCCCTCCTATTTCTCTGTAAGTTAAAAAGATTTTTATACCCTATTAGATATACGTGTTATTTCCTCTTTAATCTAGTTCCAATGAAAATAAAGTTCCCACACTACCTGCCCTCCACAGTTGGGAACAGTTTTTCCATCCAATCCTCTTTTGTGTGAGAGAATTTACTCCATTTTACAGAATTTTCCTTACCCATGTTTATTTTTTAGGATCATCCCATCATAATCAACTTAACCCCAGACCTTCTATCTATGTATATTCAACTACTCTCATATAAGAAGTAAACAGTTTAACCTCATTAAATCCCTTATAATTAGTCTTTCATGTTTACCTTCTTGTGTTTTTCTTGATTCTTGTAAGTCAATTTTTCTGTTCAGTTCTGGTCTTTCCCTCAAGAATACTTAAAAGTCCTTTAGTTCATTAAATATCATTTTTTTCCTTGAAGGATTCCATTCAGTTTTGCTTGATAGGTCATTCTTGTTGCAAACCCAGTTCCTTTGTTCTTTGGAATATCATATTCCATCCCCTTCAGTCTTTTAAGATAGAAGCTACTAAATCTTGTGTTAACCTGACTGTAGCTACGAAATATTTAAATTGTTTCTATTTAATTTCTTGTAATATTTTTCTTTTCTTTGACTTGGGGGCTTTGCAATGTAGCTATAATGTTCCTGTAACTTTCATTTTGGGATTTCTTTCAGGCAGTGATCAGTGAATTTTTTTTTCCAATACTATTTTATCCTTTGGTTCTAAAACTTCAGGGCAATTTTTCTTAATAATTTCTTGAAGTATAGTCACTGGAATTTTTTAATCATAACTCTCAGGTAGTACAACAATTCTTATATTATCTCTCTCCAATTTATTTTCCTGGTCAGTTGTTTTTTTGAATGATATATTTCACATTCTCTTCTGTTTTTTTTTCCATTTTTAAATTTTGTTTTATTATTTCTTGGTGTCTTATGAAGTCATTAATTTTCCCTTGCCCAACTTTAATTTTTAAAGAGTTACATTTTAACTTAAGTTTTTGGATCTCTTTTTTCCAATTGATTGACTTTCTTTTCATAATTCTTGATTTTCTTCCATTATTCATTTCTTTTCCCAATATTTCCTCTACCTCTCCAATTTGATTTTTAAAGTCCCTTTTAAGGTCTTCCAAAAACCGTTTTTAGGTTTGTGGCTATTTTACATTTTTCTTTGAAGCTTTAAAAGTAGCTGTTTTGGCTTCATTGTCTTTTGAGTTTGAACTCTGATCTTCTCTATCACCATAGTAGCTATCTATTGTTGGGTTCTTTCTCTGTTTTTCACACATTTTAATGACCTATTTCTTGGCTGTTAACTTTCTGTTAGGGTCAGGCTCTGTTCCTGAAGTGTGGGGAGTAATGTTGCAGGCTCCTGGTTTCTCATGCTATTGTTTTCTGAGCTCAGTATGGGGGTTTTAGTTCTTCCAATAGTCTATGATTCAAAGTCAGGTGTGGTCACTGCTCCTCCAGTTCAAACCTTGGTCTTTAAGTGACCTCAGGTATTCCTTTCCACCCCGAACCCACACAGGGGCCCCCAGCACCACTACCACCACAAACACTCTTGTTCCCTATGGTCCCTCTGGGGGCTGTAAGTGTCAGCTCATTCCTTTTCCCTTTAATGAAAACCAGGGACTCCACTCTCTTGAGAGTTACCACAACCAGGAGAGCCCCCACCCCCCTGTGACTGCACTCACTGGAGTGTGCTTGCTCCTCCTCCTGCATCTCCACCACAGCCTGAGACAGAGTACAGTCAATTTGCCAGAGCCTTAAGTCCAGTGCCAGTGAAGGGCCCCACTCCCTCCCCTTTCTTCCAATCTTCTCTCCCAATCTTCTCATGATCAGTCACCTGACCCCCACACCATCCATGGGGCAAAAGTTCTGGAAGCTAAGGCTGCCACTGATACGACTATCCCCAAGGCTTGCTGTCAGTTGACAACTGCTTTACCCAGACTTTTAATTATTTCTGCTGCTTTAAAGTTCACTTTGAAGCATTATTTTAAGATATTGGGGGAGGGGCTGGGAAAGCCAGGTTATTGCCTGCCTTATTCCATCATCTTCCCACCCCTTCTTTCTCTTGAGTTAAATAGTGACATAAAATCTGAGTTCATTTTTTCTTAATCTCTAGGGACAATACAAACTCAGTATTTAAGGGCCTAGGGGACTAATTACATGCAGGAAAATGGAGAGATAAAGTAATCATTTCTCTGGAGACTTTAAGAATAAAAATGAAACCCTTCAGTCCAGGATAGTTCAGGAACAGCCCTTCTTAGCAGCAAGGAATGGAATGGATATGATCTCTTCTGGCTTGTGATTTTATGATATGCCTCTCCCCTTTCCAAAGCAGTGAAATCTGGAAGCAATGTTCTATTCTAAGACTTTTGTCATTAAGTAAGATTAGATTTCCACTAGGAATTTACATATGAGTCTAGAAGAAAGAGGCCTCTCCTCCTCCAGACTCACACAGTGACATAGCTTTTCCTGCCTTCTAACCAGAGTAGACTTGGCAGGGCTGTTGGGGCTGAACTTAGATAGGGTTTTAAGGTCTTCCCTTCAGCATTCTACAGTGGAATATAAATTGCATTTCTAGTTCATGGGGAAAGGACACTATTCCAATCAGGGACCAGAGGTTAGGAAGAAATTTTAAAATGCATCTAATTAGAGTCTCTTCACCTTATCCTTTCAATGAACTCTTCCCCAAACCAATTTCTGTTGTAGATTATCAAAAGCAGGCTCTTCTATTATGCGACCCACATAGTGGTTCAATTTCTAATTAGAAGTTGATGAAGTTTTTTCATTTACTACAGTATCATTTGCACCACATTTTCCAACTGCATTAAGAAGGTAAATTATCTCACAGAAGATAATAAAAGACAGGGGAATTTACTCAGCAGGCTAGTAAAAAAAAAAAAAGCATATTTGAGCCTGAATTCACTGTTTCTTTCTGCTACATAGAACAACATTTCAGTAAATCCCTCGGGAAATGAGGACACAGAATCACTAACAGGGAATAAGTATGACCTAGTTAGCAAAGAAGTCAGGAGTTCTTGGCTTTATTTAGAGCCTCCCACTCAAGTCTGGTCTGACTGCACAGAGAATCCAAGGGGCTGGTAGGTGGGGCATTGGCAAAAATTCTGCCCAAGCAGTCTACAGAAAGAAGGGGGAGATGGAGTGAAAGAAGAATGTATTAAAGAAAAGCAGACACATGACCCAGTGAGGCCTCAGGTGGGAAAAGAAACTTAACTGGAAGAGATCTGATATGGGGAAATCTATCCACATGGTCAGAAGAAAGCTGCAAGCCACATGACCCCCACCAAAAAAAATTAAATTAATGAATTTTAACACAATTTTAAAGTTATATAAGTAGCAAAGGATTTTTTTTTAATATCGTTTTAACTTTATCATTCATTCTTCACTCCCTCTCAGTCCCAACATCCTATTGATCGTATAAAGGCTGTTGGAAAGCAGAGAGAAATTATTTGGCAGGGAGGGAAATGGCTTTGCAAGCTTTTTTCCATAGAGGCCTGGATTTTCAACTTACATCTCATTACTTTTGCATGACTATAAAAGTAAAAAGACTGATTTTCCTGTGTGGTTTATAAACTGGTTGTTAAGGTAATTCCCAAAGAAGAGTTACAGAAACAATTACTTAGAAGGGGATGACACTTGTTGGACCATATAAGATTTGGTGAGTTGGGTGACATGGCATGGTGGATGGTGAGCTGGTCTTGGAGCCAGGAAGACTTGAATTCAGGCCCCATCTCTGGCAAATACTGGTTCTGTCACCCTGACTCAGTTACTTAACTTCTCATTTCAATGCCCTTAGGCCAGAGGTATCAAACTGGAGTGGCTTCAAAGAGCCTGCAAAATTTTGCAGGAATTAGATTAAAATATAATTGGGAAATATTTAACAAAATGAATGAAAATATAATACAACATAGACAATATTAACTTGTGGTTTTCTAGTTCAAAATGTGGCCTACAGGGATCTGTTTCTATTTGAACTTGACGCCACTGCTCTACATAAGTCTCTGAGGCCATAGGTTTCAGTAAAGGTGCCAACCTACACTAGTAGAGGGATAGTTCCTTATACCAATGAAACCTCAGGTCCAGTTCCTATCTCCCATTCTCTCTGTGGCTAACCCTCACTAATATTATGGTCTGACTCCTCATCATAGCACAGAGGTGTTCCTGGGCTCTTAAAGGATGTGAACATAAGCTTTAGCACATCCTACCAAAATGGAGAAGCTTCAGGTATGGGCTTATTGATTTTCATCTATGAACAATTCTAGCTGAGTGCAGACATTGGCAAGGAGGTAACGAAAAAAGTTTTAGCTGCAGTAACTCACAGAGTTTGTAAGTAGGGGTTTGTGATCTGAGTATGTGGAGGGAGTACCCATATTGATGAAATCACAGATTTAATAATAATAATAATAGTAGCTACCAATTACATAGTGCTATAAGGTTTTCAAACCATTTTACAAATTTTATCTTTTTATCCTCACAATAATCCTGGAAGATAGGTGTTATTATTATCCTTTTTTTTTTTAAAGGCAATTGGGGTTAAATGACTTGCCCAAGGTCACACAGCTAGTAAGTGTCAAGTGTTTGGTATGAGGCTGAATTTGAACTCAGGTCCTCCTGACTTCAGGGCCAGTGTTCTATCCACTGTGCCACCTAGCTGCCCCTATTATCCCCATTTTACAGATGAGAAAATTGAGTCTCAAAGAGGTTAATAATTTGCTCAAAGTCACACAACTAGTAGGCAATTGAGGCCAGATTTGAACTCAAATCTCCTTAACTCCAGATCAGTGTTCTATCCATTGTACCACCTAGCTACCCATGTTATATACCCATGTATATAAATACATCAGAGTTATTATTTTAAGGTTACACTTTAGCTGCTCTAATTAGATGGCATCTTGGATGTGGTATCTTCTTTCCTGACCTCCGTTTCCCCCTCAGTACTAGAAGTCCCCAAATTGCCTTTTTATTTTGGTTTTCAGGGTATTCTGACAGAGTAAGTCACTTTGAAATTCATGCTTCCTCCAGTCTTGTGGCAGGGTCGGTTAAACTATGAGTGCTGCAATTCATTGCATCATGCTTTGTTTATGATGGCTCTGACCTTTCCCTAAAGGATATGTTTGTTATTTCTAATTTTTTTAAATGTTAGTGGCAATTTTGTAAATATAAACAAATTTAATTGCTTACTAGAAAATATAAACATACAAACACACATTAGCAGTTATTTGCAGACCTGACTCATAGATGCAAGGTATTGCAATGTATGAGATACTTAACAAAAGGCCCTGAATGACCCTGTTTAGTGCACCTGTAGTATCCTGTACAGTTCAGAGACTGGGTTAAGGGACTTAGGAATTAAATCAAAAATTCAATTCATAAACAAACTTAATGATACCTTTTTTCTTCCTTCCTTCCTTCCTTTCTGTTTTTCTTTTTTTTTTCCCCAAAGAGGTTCATTATGAAATAATCACCACATATGCAAGGGGTCATAGGATCACAGATGTAGAACTAAGGGACCTTGAAGTCATCTAGTACAACTCTTTTATTTCAGAGGTTGGGAAACAGGTCCAAAGGGATTGAGTAACTTGTCTAAAGTCATGTAAGCAGTTAGTGGAAGAGCCAAGATTTGAGCCCTAGGTCCTCAGAAGGTTCCTCTGTGTTGACCCAAGGACATGAGAACCAAAGCCCCTGTCTCTAAGAAAGCAGACCCAAAGTCAGTCATGATGTGACTCTACCTTCCTTTTCTCCCTCCTTCACCACCTCAACCAATTATTATACTTAAATTATTCCAAAGCAGAAATTCTTGAGAAGGAACAACAGCTAATACCTTGCAATTATTGCACTGGGAAGTCAGGAAAACTAATAAACATCAGAAATATAACCTTTCCTACATGAAAAGGAAAATCTTGGAAGCCATTTAATTCTGCTACTCTTTTCCTGCCTAGCCTCACTTCAAGTTAGTCTCACATAGAAATCACCCACATAGCTAATGGAGGCCTACTTTGAAATGCAAACCCAAGAACTTAGAGCAGTTGTCTCTCCTTCACTTAAGACATTAGTTAGCTATAGAGAATATGCTCATTTTGAATACATAAATTTTGTGTGTGGGCTCTGTCTTTTCACTTTCCTAGCATGAATGCTGATTTACCACAAAAATTACTCATTTGAAGAGGCATTTCTCATCAAATGTAGGAATTTAAAAGGTCAGGACTTGATAAATTCTCTTTTCTACTTTAAGAAAAGTCCTACAGATCTAGAGAAATTACGTTAATTCACCCCTAACCACTTGTATTCTCCACCTGGAAAAAACAGAGATACCTGAAACAAGAAGAGAGGCATTTCCTGGTGTGAGAGATGGAGAAAGAATTTAAAACCAAGGTCAACAATTTCTTAGCTTAGCTTCCTTTCAATTCACCTACTACATGACCTTGAGCAAAACACTAAACAACTTTGTTAATTGTTTTTGTTTGGTTTTGTTTTGTTTTGTTTTGTTCAGAATGTAGCTTGAGAGAATTTGCCTTGCCATTTTACCTCTTTAAATTATTATTTTCCTCTGAATCAAAGGAAATTATTCTGAGAGAGACAGAGAAAAACCTGACAGACCAAGAGAATGAAAGATCAAGAGAAAAAGGAAGGAAAGAAGGAAGGAACTGCTTGGTGGGGCTTTTTCTGAGATGCAGACAGGAAAAAGATTGTCTCTCTCTCTCTGAGATCAAGATGATCCTCTTCTTTTTCCAACAGTAGCAAATATTATCACAACAGGATAAAAGGACAATACTCATGTTTGGCATCCTCTTTTCTCCTCACTCTCTTCCTTCTTTCCCTGAGATGGCAGCATCAGGGTATGATTAGTGAACTTAACTGGAAAGTGGGAGCAGTCAGGTCCAATATGGGCAAAAAGGATTAGAACTCTCCAAAAAACATAACCCAATATCAACTGAGGTCTAGCAGCTACTAGGATTTCAATTTGCCTAAAGGTTAGTGAGTTGGGGAAAATGTCATCTTTTCCACTTTTTCTTAGTCTATGAACCTGAGATAAAGGTGGAGGTGGGATGAATATCCCTTCTTGCATTCCTTTTTCATAAGCTATGGGTATGTGGATTCAAAATTTTCTTATTCGTATCGAAGAACAAGAGGCATGGGTTCAAAGAGAAGAATTGATTTATTTCTTTTGCATTTCATTTCATGTTATTGAAAACTATATGATCAAAACACTCTAAGTGTCTGAATCTATGAGTGTCATGAAAAATGACCTAACAAAAAAAAGTTGTCACTGTCTACGGAGTGAAAGTCACAAGTCAGTTAAAAATAGTAGATTTCATCTTTTAATATTTGATCAATATTCAATTTCTTCTCTTACACTAAATTAGAGCCCTGTCTTAATTGGATTTTTAAAAGGGACTTTTCTGAGCCAAGCATGCCAAAGTCAGGTTAGGTAGAACCACACAGGCTACAAGCTATTAGCCCAAGAACATGCTCCCGGAAGCTTTTAAAGAATAGCTGGAATGGTGTGCCACCTGGTGGTGAATTCAGATATTATATTCTGGGCTAATTTAAACTCTCTTGGCTGGATAATTATTAACTCAGTCAATCAATCAATCAATAAAGGTTTATTAAAAACCTATGTGCCAGGCATTGTGCTAGGCACTGGGGATACAAAAATAAGCAAAAGACAGTCCCTGCCTTCAAGGAGCTTACACTCTAATGGGGGAGATAAATCACAAATACATAAAAAGCATGCATATACTGGAGAAATAGGAAATCATTAACAGAGAGAAGGCACTGGAATTGAGAGCAGTTAGGGAAGGCTTCTTGTAGAAGCTGGATTTTAGCAGGAACTTAAAGGAAGTCATGGAGGTCAGAGTGGAAAAGGGAAAGCATTCCAGGAATGGAGGGCAGCCAGAGAAAATGGTCAGAGCTGAGAGACTGAGTATCTTGTTCATGGAACAGCAAGGAGGCCACTATCAATGAATCAAAGAGTATATGTCCTAGAGTAAGGTGTGAGAAGACCAGAAAGGGAAGAGGGGGCTAGGTAATGAAGGGCTTTGAATGCCAAACAGAGCATTTTGAATTTGACCTTGGAGGAAATAAGGAGCCACTGGAATTTATTGAGGGGGAAGAGGTCTGAGGAAGACAGACTCATCAGCAGACTATTGCAATAGGCCAGACATGAAGTGATGAGGGCCTTCACCAGCATAGTATGAGTGTCAGAGGAGAGAAGGAGGCATACACATGAGATATTGCAAAGGCGAAATCAACACACCTTAGCAACAACTTGTGAAGAAAGTGGGTAAGAAATAGTGAGAAGTCCAGAACAATTCCCGGTTATGAGCCTAAGGGCTTGGGGAAAATGGTATTGCCCTTTACAATAATGGGGAAAGTAGAAGGAGCACAATGTTTAGGAGGAAAGATATTGAGTTCTGTTTTGGACATAACGAGTTTAAGATGTCTGACATTAGACATCCATTTTGAGATGCTGAAAAACTGTAGAAGATGCAACATTGAAGGTCAGCAGATAGATGGGAGCAGGATAGGTAAATCTGAGAATCATTGGCATAGAGGAAGAAGAAGGCCTAGGACAGAAGCCTAGGGGACACCTACATTTATAGGGCATGGTCTGGAAGAGGATCTGGTAAAAGAGACAAGGAAGGAGTGGTCAGATAGGTAGGAGGAGAACCACAAGAGAATGGGGTCAAAAATTCAGAGAGAAGAGATTATCAAGGAGTGATCAAAAGTGTGAAAACTGCAGAAAATTCAAGGAGAATGAGGATTGGGAAAACACCGTGGATTTGTCAACTAAGAGATCATTAGTAACTTTGGAGAGGGCAATTTTAGTGTAATGATAAGGTTAGAAACCAGATTGTAAAGGGTTAAGAAGAGAGTGACAGGAGGAAAAAAAAGGAGCACCTATTACAGACAGCCTTTTCAAGGAGTTTAGTTACAAGGAGCAGCACAGAAATAGGACAATAGTTAGCAGGGATGGAAGGATCAATTGAGGGTTTTTTTCAGTATATGGGAGAAAATGGGTATTTTAGTAGGCAGTAGAAAATGAGCCTATAAACAAGGAGATATTGAAAATAAGTGAAAGCGTGGGCATGACAGCAGGGGAAATCTGTTGGAGGAAATAGGGGTTATCCATGGTAAGGAGTAAGGCCACTTTTTCATGTGAGACAAGGGTGAAGGAAGAGATAGTGGCAGAAGGCATCTGAGTGATCGAAAACGAAGAAGAGGGAAGAAGAAGATCACAGTGAATAGCTTCAAATTAATTGAGAGGATGAGGGGAGGTGGAGCCATTGGAGGCTTCAGGAGGGGTGGAAAAAGTTTGGAAGAGCTACTGTGGATAGTGGTTTAGTGAGTTGATAAGGGAGGCATAGTAGGATTGCCTAGTAACAGTGAGGGCCCATTTGAGATGTTCAGTGATCAGTAACAAGCTCAAGGGAGGAAATATACCTCAATCTGGTTTTTTGGGGCTTTGGGGGTTTTTTTGGTTTTTTGTTTTGTTTTTTATGGTGAACTGCCGGATGTAGCCAACAATTCAAAAGTACCTCATGTAGCAAGAGTACAAGATGGTACCTGGAAAATGATCACTATATACAGGAGAGTGCTGGCAAATGTTTAACAACTAACTCTCCCCCCAAAAAAAGGGCAAACAATACACTTTTAAACTTCATCTGCATTATTGTCATTTTGTACATCACTTTTTAAATTTTTTTTTTTGCAAGGCAATCAAGGTTAAGTGACTTGCCCAGGGTCACACAGCCAGTTAAGTGTCAAGTGTCCGAATTTGAACTTAGGTCCTCCTGAATCCAGGGCCACTACTCTATTCATTGTGCCACCTAGATGCCCTGTCCATCACTTTCTTAAACCTAGACCATCAACAAAACAATAAATCAAGCCCTGATTTGTAGTATCTGCAGATTTCCAAGGTGTAAATGCTCACACTGAAAATTTAAGGATTGGTGCTCAGGAGTTGTTCAAGCAGAATCCAGAATAGCCCCAACTATATACCTCCCTTTAAAAAGGAGGGACCGAGCAATAAATTTGTAACAGCAAGAGTGGAAAGACTGAAAAGCCTGGTAAATTCAGGAAATATCACAGGATTATAGATTTGGAGCTGAAAGAGATCTTAGAAGTTATCTAGTCCAACTCTAAATTAAAACAAGTGATTTGCCCAAGGTTATACAGATTATTAAATAACAGAATTCTCTAGATTTCAAATACAATGACCTATCCGCAACAGCACAATGAAAACCCAGAAATAGCCTTGGGTCTAGATCTCCCACACCATAGGGAAATAACAGGGAGCTGCTAAGCCATACATATTGCCCAAGAGCAATAGGAAAGCCAGTGTACTTACTCTACCACCACCTAACAACCCACCCCATCCCCCATCTCCCTACTGCCCATCATGCAAGGTAGCCTTCCCGGGAAGAGAAATTGACAGGCACACGTGAAGCCTGTGAGACTGTGTTGGGAGGCAGTAAGAACTAAGGGCTCTCCTTTAAAAGCATCAGGATGATCAGAAAGCACCAGAGTGGGGACCTTGAAGACTCCAGAGAACATCAGGCAGCTGATCCACTTGGTGCCTCTGTAGTTCTTGGACTGAAACACTCAGCCTGGGACAGCTCAGGCCCAGGGGCTCTGAGGTCCCTAACACTTTGTTCTGAAATGCCACAGAGGTCCCTAAAGACTCAGCACTTTGAATCTCAGTGATCTAGGAAAGCTTAACTCCAGAAAGTGGAGGCCAGCACAGTATCCCAGGGTGAAACTAAACAGGGCTTATCACCTTACCCCAAGTGCAACAGTGCCCTGGCACAAAGCCTCAATTTTGAATTAAATCTGGAAAAATGAGTAAATCAAAGAGAACACCAACTAGTATCATAATTATTGCAAATCTAACTGCATAACAAATTTAAGCAGAGAATCAAAGGGGAAAAATGAGTTTTTCACAAAGACTACATGAATATCTAGGAGAAATGAAGCAAGAGATTTAAAAAATGAAATAAAAGCTCTGAGGGAAAGAATTGGAAGGAGAATTAATAGGTTAGAAGAGAAAGTGGCAAATCTTGTCCAAGAAATTGAATCCCTGAAAACTAGAACAGAACAAAAAGAAATCAGTGACAATATGAGAGGGGAAGAAAAATTAAGACAAAGTCAAAAGACTGAAAAAAAAAAGAAAAAAAATGTATGATACCTAATATCAAAAGCAACTAACTTGGAGAACAGGTCAAAGAAAGATAATTTAAGAATTATTAGATTCCTTGAAAAACATGATTTAAAAAAACTGAACATTATATTTCTTTTCTGAATTATATTTTCTTTTTATAATAGGGGTTTTTTTGTTCTTATTTTTTCAATTAACTAGTTTTCTTTAAAAAAAATTTTTTTAGTCCCTCCCACTACTTTTCCCACAATGAACAACAAAACCTGAAAAATAAAGCCCTCAATATATAGCTTCATGGTGTGGCAAAACAAATTTCTACAGAAGCTATATCTGAAAGTGCATGTTTCTTTCTGTATTTTAAGTCCATCACCTCACTGTTAAGAAGTGAGTAGCATGTTTTGTCTTTGTTCTTTTGGACTCATTATTTATCAATTTTGTTTATTTATCAGTTTTAAAGTCTTTCACAATTGTTTTTCCTCCATAATGTTGTCTCTTTATGAATTATTTCCTTATTTCTGCCCACTTTGCTCTGAATTCATTCAGAAAGATCTTCCCAGTTTCCTACATTGTCCATTTCATTATTTCTTATGGCACAAAAAATAGTCTATTATATTCTCATACCACAATTCATTTCGCCATTGCCCATTTGGAAGACATTCTCTTAGTTTCTAATATGAGGCTACCACCAAAAGAGATGCTATTTTCTTCTTTGTTTTCTTCTGAGTATAGTCAGGGATGTGCTAACACCATTTTGGGTTACTTGTAGCAACTTGAAAGAGTCAATTGTTAAATTTTTCAGTGTGAGCATTTATACCTCAAAAATTGGTAAATGCTACAAACCAGGGCTAAATCCACTGATATGTTGATTGAGAAAGTGACGGAGAACATGTTAATAATTAAGATTAAATGTAAAAGCATATCTTTTCTTTTGGAAAGCTGGCTGTTAACATTTACCAGCATACCCCTGGATATAACTGGGTCAAAGGGTAATCAGATTTTCAACTGTTGGGGCATATTTCCGAATTGCTTTCCAGAAAGACTGGAGCAATTCAAAGCCCCACCAATAGTGCAGCACTGTACCAGGTTTCTCCTAGTTCTTTCAAAATTTGTCATTTTCCTCTTTTGTCATCTTTACCAGTCTGATAGATAGGAGGTAGAACCTCAAAGTTGCTTTATAATGTATGTTTCTCTGATTACTAATGATTCATTACATTTTTTTCATATCATTATTGATAAATTGGATTTCTTCCTTTAAAAACTGCCTTTGACCTTTGTCTATTGGGGAATGGCTCTTAGTCTTAGAAATTTAAATCAGTTTCTTATGTATCTTATATATCAGAACTTTATCAGAGAAACATGTTCCAAAGATTTTTCCCAGTTACTTATTTCTCCCTTTGTCTTTATCATATTCAATTTATTTGCGCAAAACCTTTTCAATTTCATATGGTCAAAATTGTCCACTTTACCTTGTGACTCTTTCACTTATTTAGTCATTAACTTTTCCCTTATTTATACATCTATTATCCTCTTCTTAGAAAGGTAATTGGGGGTCAATAACTAGTCACAATGGTTCCTTTCAGGCCCAGAAGTATCCATGCTTTCAGTTCTTTAACCAAGGTGCTACAACAGTGCCATAGTATTCTTCATTGTAGTGCTGTTCAAAACTCCATGCACATTACCTGGGACTTTGGGAAACCTGGCTGGCATCATATACAAATTCATAAAATTCTGTACCAGGGCAAAGATCAGTGTAAACCCTTGTCAACAGTACAATATCCAGTCAGTGGGCTTTCTCCATTGGGTATTTAAAGGTCACCCTTTGTGACCTTTCTGGTCTTCTTAGAATTTACTCCCTTCCATACCTTCTAGTTATAATGATCTACGTGTTGTTCTTTGAATATGGAGCCTCCATCTCTTGATTCCAGGCCTTTGCATGGACTGTCCTCCATCTCTGGAATGAGCTCCGTCTTGCCTTATGCTTCTTAGATTCCTTGAATTTCTTCAAAACTCAGATCAAATCCTATTTACTGCAGGAGTCCTTTCCCAGTCCCTGACACTTACCCACTCCCCCAGTATCTTTCCGCTAAGATTTTCTCCCATCAACTTTGAATATATCTTGCATTTACATGGTAATTTACATATTGTCTCCCCCATTAAAATTTAATTTCCTTGAGAACAAGGACAGTGTTTTTGCCTTTTTTTGTATCCCCAAGAGCGTCTGGCACATAGTAAATGTCTGTTGATTGACTGACTTGTCCCCATCCAACATCCTGACGCCATCCTGATCACTGGGTAAACCTTCATGAAGATGGATCTCTCTGTATTCTTCTCTGGGAGGATTGTCACCACTAAAGTCATTCACATTTCCTCCATTATACAGAGTCCCAAAAGTCTTAGTGCAATTTAAAAAGAATTATTAAAGTAAGAAATAAAAATGTAAATCATTTAATCATGAAACAACCACCACAAAAAATTACTTCTGTCCCAGAAGCCCAGTTACCAATTTTTATTAGATCAAAATTTCATCTTAAGCACATTTATTTTTAATATAATCCAGTTGGAGCAAGTTTATAATTAAGCTGGTATTTACTACATGCAGTGTGTTTCATGCTGACTATATAGGATTGTGTAGGCCAAAGAAAGGCTCTAGACATTTGGGAGTATCCAAGGTCTTGATCACTTGATGGAAACAGTTAAGTAGAAATCTAACTTTGGCAGGAGATAGATCAGTCTAAGTGATAGGTATTTTTAGATTGTGTGCCAAATCAAAATCCAGGAAACTTACCTCATTGTGGAGTCATGCAGTGTGGAGAGGCTCTGTTTCACTTATGTAATCAACTGCCCCTTGTTGGAGAGAGAGAGAAAAAGAGAGACAGAGACTGAGAGAGGATACAGAGATAAAGATAAAGACAGAGACGGAGAGAAAATAGACTAGACCAGAAAATTCCCAGAATAGCTAAATCACACTTACAGGCAATCTGAACAAGTATTCTATTAGAAGAATAAGTAATCATAATATAGATTTGTGGGGTTTACTTTGTCTGTAGACTTAACTCCCTTTTGTGGAATTCACCTCTTCCCCAGATTTCAGACACTACCCCCTATCAACTCAAAACCCAATCCTTTTTTATTAACTTGAGGGTGTTGGTAAAGAAATAGCATCTCTTAAGTGCTTGCACTTCTTTTTCTGTTCTCACTGCTGCCATCACTCCTAGGCTGCATGCCTCAACATTCTTTCTTGGTTCATAGTCACTAAAACTCCTGATTCAGTTTTCAATCTGCATGTACTCTCTCTGTCTCTGGAACATAGTCATTTTTACCTGGGTGGCTCCTGCTTTCTTTGAGGTAGCATCGCCAGTTGTCCTAACCTATGTCTTGCCACTGGACTCCAATGACTCTGGAGGAGAGAGTAAGGCTAATGACTTTGCACAGCTCTGTCTCACTTAAATCCAATTCATTTGCAAGTCAAGACATCACCCTCCTGATGTCATTGGTCCTCTTCTAGAACAAACAACAAACAACAACAGCAACTCTACTAGAGCCCTGGGGTCTCCAGTGGTATTGTGTGTCTTTCTGCCAGCCTCAAAGTCCCTCACAAAGAAGGGTCAGATGCCCCTGGCCCCAGTGAAAGTGCATGTCTGCTCTACATTTAGAATGACATGATTTCAGAGTTAGAAAAGACCTTAGTAGATATGTAGTCCAACCTGTATATGATCGAGAATCCTCTATACCATATGCCTGACTAGGAGGTCATCCAACTTTGCTTACCTATTCCCACTCTGGAACCTATTCCACTTTTGGATTTCTCTAATTATTAGGAAGTTTTTCCTCCTATCAAGCCTGCATTTACCCTTTTTTTTTTTTTTTGTTGCAACTTCTACTCATCACTCCTGGTGATGCCCTAAAGGGACAAGCAGAAAAAAAAAAGTCTAATCCCTTTTCCACCAGTCAGGAATCACTCATCTGAAGTCTTCTGTCAAATGACTGCTTCAAATGACTGCCACAAGTTCAACAAAGATGCTTTGTCGCTCCCTTTGTGTGTTTTCCATTATTCTCCTCAAGTTCCCATACTGGATTCCTACAACTTAAATGTAAGCCTCCCAACTCTCAGTGATTCACCCTTTACTTAAAAAGGCCCAACTCCTCAGATTTCCCCTGTCAAATTGATAGTTCTTTTTATATTATGCCTCAGTCTCCAAATGTTTGTGATTTTTCACTAAGGTTTGCCCTCCTTCATTATAGCCAAAGTACCCATAATGCTTTGCAGCTTTGAAGTCTTCAACATAATCATTACTTTGGTGCTCTCAAAATTGTGTTTCTTTATACTCATTTTCTCTACTATTTAAATTAAAAATTCTTTCTCTGCCTCTTTGTAACACTAAATTGTTCCCACATAACCAAGGAATCTTTTTATATTATTGACAAATATATTTGAGTCTTTATATTTTATGCCACAGATCTTTTTCTCTCCAAAACTGACCAAATCCCATCTGAAATCTGTATTTCTTCATACTGTATACTAAAACTGTATATTGGGGAAGCTAGGTGGCGCAGTGGATAGAGCACCAGCCCTGAAGTCAGGAGGACTTGAGTTCAAATCTGGCCTCAGACCAAACACTTGTACTAACTGTGTGATCCTAGGGGGCAAGTCACTTAACCCCAATTGCCTAAAAAAAAACCAAACCCAACAACTGTATATTAAAACAAAGTTATTTTTCTTTTAAAATTTTTTATTAATTTATTTTTATTTATCAACATTCACTTCCACACAGTTTTGAGTTTTAAATTTTCTCCCCCTCCATCCCTAAGACAGCATGCAATCTGATATAGGCTTTACATGCACATTCCTATTAAACATGTTTTCACATTAGTCATGTTGTAAGGAAGAATTAGAACCAATAGTAGAAACTACAAGAAAGAGGAAACTAAACAAAACAGAAGAAAAAAATAGCAAATAGTATGCTTCGATCTGCATTCCAACTCCATAGTTCTTTCTTTGGATGTGGATAGCATTTTCCATAAGGAGACTTTTGGAGGTGCCTTAGATCCTTGCATTGCTAAGAAGGGCTAAGTCTATCAAAGTTAGTCATCACAAAACATGGCTGTTACTGTGTACAACGGTCTCCTGGTTCTGCTCACTTCACTCAGCATCAGTCCATACAAGCCTTTCCAGGTTTTTCTGAAGTCGGCCCGTTCATCATTTCTTATAGCACAATAGTATTCCGTCACATTCATATACCGCAACTTGTTCAGCCATTCCCCAATTGATGGGTATCCCCTCAATTTCCAATTCTTTGCCACCAAAAGAGCTGCTATAAATATTTTTGTACAAGTGGGTCTTTTTCCCATTGTTATGATCTCTTTGTGTTACAGCCCTAAAAGTGGTGTTGCTGGGTCAAAGGCTATGCACATTTTTATAGCCCTTTTGGCATAGTTCCAAATTGCTCTCCAAAATGGTTGGATCATTTCACAACTCCACCAACAATGCATTAGTGTTCCAATTTTCCCACATCTTCTCCAACATTCAAAGTTATTTTCCTACTACTATTAGGTAACAGTGGCAATATTTTACATCCTTGGACAATTAATATAAATTTCTTCCTTTATACAAATCCACTTTTTATGTCTCTTTCACCACTCCATTTATCTGAAACAGTATACCAGATATATGCATATATACACAATATACTAAATAAATACAAGATAATTTAGTAGGGAAGTCATTAACAGCTGATGAAGATAAGGCTTCACGTAAAAAGTGGCATTTTAGCTGAGGTTTGAAGGAAACAAGGAATTCTAAGAGTTGGAGGTGAGGAAGGAGTATGTTACATGTACATGGGACAACCTTGTATTTAGTAACTGTGAGCTTAGTACATTGCCTAGCACATAATAAATGTTTATTGAATTATTGAATTGAATCTGTGAAAAGACATAGAAATGGGACATTGAGTATTATATTTGTGGAACAGTCAGTTTGGCTGGATTATGGAATGCATGAAGGGAAGTAATGTGTAATCAGAATGGAAAAGTAATTGACTCAGGTTCCATAAAGAGACATATGTTTTGGGGTATGGCCAACATGGGAATTTGTTTTACCTAAATGTATTCATTTGTTATGAGGGTTTTCTTTTTCCTTTTTTTAAAAAAAATCAGTTTGGGGGTTTGCTATGAAGAAATAAAGAAAAAGAAAAGAAAGTAAAAAAAAAGTCATTAAATCATTTTTCAAATGTACAGAAGAAAACGGAAGGAAAGCCAAAAGGAATCATAGACAGGCAAAACAGCTTTGAAAGTTACACATAGAATTTATTGTATGCTTTTTTTTAAAAAAGCAAGTTGTCCATAATAGAGATTTGCAACTTCATGTATAATCTTCTTCTTTCTTACCACGTATATAGAAATCTACACCTTATTTGGTATTAAGTTCAGAATGAAATCAGAAAGGAAGGAAGGAAAAAAAGTAGGTTGGGTCCAGGTTGTGAAGCATTTTAAGTGGCAGAGGAGTTTGTGTTTTATCCTAGAGAAGGAAGAATCTACAAGACTTGGCAAGTTGACCAGATCAAGAAACCAATCAATATTTATTAGGCATCTACTATGTGCTCTGAAGCTCACAATCTAATCTGTAAGATGAAGAGTCAAAGATGACTCCTTCACAACAGAACTATAGCAATACCCATTCTTAATAAGGCACTACAGAAGTACAGAACTATAGCCATGCTCAAACAAGGGCATCTTTCCATTACCAACCAAACTGCCACTTGGGCCTCACAGAAGAACAAGAATTCTTGCCATTCCTTTTCATCTTGGGCCTCTTCTACCGTGTTGGTTTGACATTTTTGTAATTTCCTCTAATTTCTGTTTCAACTTCTTTAATTTCTTTCTCTAACATTATGCTGATCCATCTCATGGATACAATGTACTCCACTATGTGACACCTTAAAATAAGCCTTGTGTAATATATATATTTTAGGCAATTGGGGTTAAGTGACTGGCCCAGGATCACAAAGCTAGTGTCAAGTGTTTGGTCTGAGGTTGGATTTGAACTCAGGTCCCTCCTGACTTCAGGGCTGCTGCTGTATCCACTGTGCCACCTAGCTGCCCCCTTGTATAATGTATAAATAGAATTCATTAAGGAAACATCTATGACTCTTACATTGCAGAATAGATGAAATCTGCATTGGTGGAGGAGTTTCCTCACTCAGGGTTCTCTATACCAATAAAATTGCAGGTCGAGTTTCCCCCCCTAAAAAAAAACTTATTAACAAGTAAAGAAATACTCTGTAAATCCTCTGTTTGCCTCAGTTTCCTCGTCTATAAAAATGGGGACAATAATAGCACCTACCTGCCAGGGTTGTTGTGAGGATCAAATGGGATAATATTTGTAAAGTGCCTGGAACCGAGTTTGTGTTATATAAATGTATGGAGCTTCTGGAGCTCATCTTTAATATTCAATCTCAGCCAAGCTGCTCTGCCTTATTGCTAACTTCATGTATAGGAATCTTAACTATTCTCTAAGTTTTCCTTTCTCCATTAATCCTTTTTGAGTCCTTAGTGATGTGTCATTCTCTTGAACTCCTGTAAGACTTATCATCTTATTTATATTAATGTCTTGTCTGGCACTTAATATATTGCCTTGTATTGTTAGTTAACTTTTTAAAATATTGTGTCAAAAATACCTATGACACAGGGATCTGAGTTACTGTATGATGACACCTGTTACCATTTCTCTTCTGGGGGCAGGGGCAACCTCAGTTATGAACATATTTTAACGCAGAGTATAATATGAGAATATTATCCACATCACCACTTCGTGAGAAAATTGACTCAGAAAACAAGCCCACTCATCTCAGTGATATTCTAGATATTACTGCCATTAAGGAAGGGAAGTCTGTCAGCTCCCAGAGTCTTAGCCTTTAAGGGCCAACCTCTTTCGAAATAAGAATAGCCAACCAACTAATTGGAGTCTGAAGGCATTTGGTTTGATTTTGATCCTCCTTCCTCTTGCTAAATGGATCAACATCTCTGCCCCAAGCTTCTAAGTGACTTAGGGTTAGAAAGTCCCCTTTAGGATGGCTTGCTTTTTGGGAAGGATTAGGGATAGATTTGGAAATAGTAAAGATAACATAAAAACAAAAGATATTAATAATGATTAATTTTTTAAATTCCTATAAATTCTTGTTTGCCAACAGGCATCCCCCTAAGTCAGTTCAAGAGCTAACTTCCAACAAACTACAAAGAATTATCTGAATCTAAGGCAATGAATCAATCAACAAGCATTTTCCAAACAATTCTGAGGATACAAAAGCAAAAACAAAACAGTCCCTGTGCATTCTCTTAAGGTACACAACATATGAGTGGAGGGATCAGGAAAACTTCAAGTAGAAAGTGGTATTTGAGCTGAGTCTTGAAAGAAAAGAAGGATTCTAAGAGGAGAGGCAGAGGCAAGAAAGGAGCACATTTCAGGAAAGGGATGGCAATGGATTGTCCTATATAAGGTACAGGAAAGAAGCTGATTTTGCTAGATTGTAGATGGGAAAAGACATAAGATACATATACTGAGACTGGAAATGTAGGTTGGGGCCAAGTTTTGAAATTTTCCTCAACCGCTCAAAATCCTGTGGGTCTTGTCTTCTAAATGAATCTGAACAAACAAGTTAAGCTTAGACAGCAAGGTAATCTTCCAGGTTGGCCTGTATATGTCTATGTGATTATGCATATGTCTATGTCAGGGGTGGGAAATCTGTGACTTCAAGGTCACATGTAGCCAAATTGTGGTCAGCAACAGGCTCCCTAGATTTTGAGGGGGGCCCGTTCTTATACTTATCTACCTAAAACTTCTCTTGACTATTGCAAATTTATAATCTGATTGCATAAGCTATACAATACATTGATTCATATTTGGCCTTAGGTAATCAGAAATCTCTCATTTTTTCCATCCTGTTTTTCATGAAGGATGATCTCAAGAAAATTTTCTCTTATAGCTTTGGAAGAGAATTTAAAACTCAGGGGTGGGGAAGGTAATTTGCCCCACCACAAGCAACTCAGTCCATGATTTGTGTTTTGAGATCTCCTCATAGAGACTTAAGCAATTAGAAGTTAGAAGCCCTTAATTAGGATAGAAAAGAATCAGCTGTAGCTGGCTGGTAGTCTGATGAATCCCAGAAGGGATCTTTGTATATTAGAAGAGTTCCATAGTCTGTTCAACTACAACAAATCTAAGCTGTGTGGAATATTTCATTCTGAAATGCTTTAATCATGCTCCAAAGCCTAAACGGAGCTACTCTTGCTGCACACTCCTGACTTTTAGTAGCCTGCTTCCTCTGGTGTGGCCTTTGATGCATTCAGAGAGGGAAAGGCCCTCTTTCTCCTACTTGCATTGCACGGTATGTCTAGGGATGCTCTGGTGAATGTTTAAGAACCAGCCCTCCAGCAGAGAAAAATGTACCCATAATATACTCTTTTTTTTTTCATTTGGAGGCAATCAGGGTTAAGTGACTTGCTCAGGGTCACAGAGCTAATAAGTCTCCAAGGCCAGATGTGAACTCAGGTCTTCCTTACGCCAGGGCTGGTGCTCTATCCACTGTACCACCTAGCTGACCCGACAATATACTTTTAATCTACGTTATTGACATCTTCTCCATTACTTTCTTAATTCTAGGCAATCATTAAAACAATAAATCGAGCCCTGATTTTGTAGGTTCCTGATTTCCAAGATGTAAATGTTTACTCTGAAAATTTAATAGTCACCTCTCATGACCCAGTTCAAGCTAGCTCCAACATTGTTTATCTAATACAATAACTTTCAGAGCCAGGTTTGCCTTGCATCAGCAAGACAGGATTCATGATCACCTATCAAAAGTGAAAGAAGACTCTCTCTCCCATGATGGAATAGACATCACACCCTAGTTCCCAAGTTTTTCTTTCTAAAGCTATGGGACTAATGTGGTATAATGAAAAAAGCCTTGGACTTGGGGGCCAGAAGATTTAGGTTTAATTCCCTGTTCTACAGGCACAGTTAACAGAGCATTGGATTTGGAGTCAAGAAGATCTGAGTTCAAATCCTGCCTCCCACACTGATTAGCTATGGGACCCTGGCTAAATCACTTAATTTCTCTCAGTTTCCTAATCTGTAAAGTAGGGTAACATGGGATCATTGTTTTAGAGCTGGAAGGGACCCCAGAGGCCATCTAATCCTACACCCTCATTTTATAAGTGAGGAAATTGAGACCTGGGAAAGTGTTGTGACTTGTCCCAGGTCATTCATCCAGTAAGGGCAGGAGTAGGCTTTGAATCCACATCTTCTGACTCAAGGAGCCAGTGCTCTTTCTACAGCACCACATTCCCCCTTCCCAGGTTTCATGAGAAAAGTGTTTAATGGCAAAGTGTCAGATAAATTTGAGTTAATATTATTATTTGAGTCCTCATTCCAGTTGTCTTCTCTGTTTAGGAAAGCTTCTTCTACTTCAGTCTACTTAAAGAATATGCTGGTAAATATTTAACAACAGGCTCTGGGGGTGGGGAGGAAATGTGTACTGAACACACTTTTAAGTTCAATCTGCATTGCTATAATTTCCTCCATCACTTTCTTAAGTCTATACAAACAACAAAACATTCAAGCCCTGATATGTAGTGTGCCAATTTCTAAGGTTAAATGCTCATACTGAAAATTTAACAATTGGCTCTAAGAACCAGTAGGAGCTGGCATGTCCTCTCTCTCTCTCTCTCTCTCTCTCTCTCTCTCTATCTCTCTATCTATCTATCTATCTATCTATCTATCTATCTATATATACATATATATATATCTGTCTCTCTCTTTGAACAGAGATCTTTAATTTCACCTCCTCCGTTCATGTATAGACTTACTTGAGGACTAACATTCTTTGTCTGCTTGTCTCGTTTCCTCATTAAATGATAAATTCCTTGATGGCAACAGCAAAGTTTTCTCAATATTTTGTAAACCCCAGAGAAGTAATGACAGTGCTTACAATGGTACTGAATTAACACTGAAATGGTTATGCTACATATTTGTAATATTGGATGTTTGAGTTTTTAGGGCCAGCAAATATCTGTTAGGGAAGTATGTGTGTGTGTGTGTGTGTGTGTGTGTGTGTGTGTGTGTGTGGGTAGGGTTCAATATGATTGACCCCTAGATCAAAGGTGTCAAATACATGGTCTGAGGGCACATGGGACCCACAGGACTACTGAGTGTGGTTCCAACCAGATTAAAATGTAATTGAGGAATATTTAACAAAATAAACTAAAAATGCAATAGAACATAGATAATGATAATTTATGGTTTTCGAAGTCAATATACAGCCCACAGGCATCCTTATACATATATATAATATGTGTGTGTGTGTGTGTGTATATACATATATATAATGTATATATATACACACACACATATAGTTTATATATGTATGTGTGTATATATGTATATATGTATAATATGTATATATGTATAATATTTATATATACATACACACATATATACATATGTATAATATGTATGTATATGTGTGTGCATATATATATATTTATACACACACACACACATATAGTGGGGCCTCCATTTCTTCTTTTTTTTGGTAAGGAAATTGGAGTTGAGTGACTTGCCCAGAGTCAGAATAAATATTATGTGTGTGAGGCCGAATTTGAACTCAGGTCCTCCTGACTCCAGGGCCAGTGATCTATCCACTGTGCCACCTAGCTGCCCCTACTGGCCTCTATTTCTATTTAAGTTTGGCACAGTTGGTCTAGATCATAAGTTCATATCTCAGGGTCTATGAAGACAGATTTTAGTGGTGTCTGTGAACTTGAATAGGAAAAAAAATTACATTTTTATTTTCACTGACCTCCAACTGAAACTTAACATTTCTTTCAATTATGAATGGAGGCAACAACACATTATCCTGAAATTGGTCCAAAGGCTTCATCAGTCTGTCAGAGGGATTCATGACACACAAAAGCTCAAGAACCACTGCTCTAGATCAATCCATTAACCCCCATTTATTAAGAATGTAGTATGTGCTAGACACTGTCCTAGGTGCTAGAGACACAAATAACAATAGTAGCATTTATTATTATGATTATTGTTATAGTATTAATTACATCATAATTAGCATACACATATCTAAATATATCACATTGTTAATATATTATATATTGTATTACAATGTTAATATATTATTATATATTATATGTTCATTATATTATGCATATTATGCAAACACTTTAAGGTTTGTAAAGCATCATATATACATTATCTATTTATCTATCTGTCTGTCTATCTATCTATCTATCTAAAATTTCATTTGATCCTCACAGCAACACTGGGGGGGGGGAATGTAGATGCTATTGTTACCTCATTATACAGATGAGGAAACTGAGAAAAATAGAGGCTAAGTGACTTGCTCAGTTTCACACAATTAGTACAGGTATACCTTAGAGATATTACAGGTTCAATTTCAGATCACAGCAATAAATCGAATATTGCAATAAAGCAAGTCACATGAATTTTTTCATTTCCTAGTGCATATAAAAATTGTTTACTCTACACTGTAGTCTATTAAGTGTGCAATAGTATTATGTCTAAAAAAAACTAACATACACACCTTAATAAAAAATACTTTATTGCTTAAAAAAATGATAACCATCATCTGAGCCTTTGGCGAGCTATCACTGTTTTGCTGGTGGAGTGTCTTGCTTCAATATTGATGCTGCTAACTGATCAAGGTAGTGGTTGCTGATGGTTGGGGTGGCTGCAGCAATTTCTTAAAAGAAGACAACAATGAAGTTTGTCTTATAGATTGAATCTTCCTTTCACTTAAATGTTTAGAGGCCATTGTAGGGTTATTATAATTGGCCTAATTTCAATATTGTTGCACCTTAGAGACTAGGAAGGCCCAAGGAGAAGGAGAGAGTCAGGAAACAACCAGTTAGTGGGGCAATTAGAACACATAGACCATTTATTTATTAAATTTCCTATCTTACATGGGCACAATTCAAGGCACTCCCAAACAGTTACAATAGTAACATCAAAGATCACTGATCCCAGATTACCATAACAGATTAATGATAATGAAAAAGTTTGAAATAATGTTATAATTATCAAAATGTGATAAAGAAACACGATGTGAGCAAATGCTATTGGAAAAATGGCACCAATAAACTTGCTCCATGCAGGATTGCCACAAACTTTCAAGTTGTTAAAAAAATGCAATTATCTGTAAAGCTCAATAAAGCAAAGTGCAATAAAACCGTGTGCCTATAATTGTCTAAGGCAGAATTTGAATTCAGGTCTTTCTGATTCTGACTTCAATGCTCTATCCACTGCACCACCTAGTGGCCAAAAGTGAAACAGCACCTGATTTCAAGCAGCTAAGATCCTTTAATAGTCAAGACCTAAAATTCAGGGAAGGTTTGGGAAGCTTAAATACTTTCATATCAGTTACATTTAAATACACAATCTCTTGTACTAGGAAATCAGAGTCAAAAGGATTGAGCTGTCACGCTAGAGTCAAGGAGGAGACCTGGGTTTGCCTACTGGTTAAGATTGGGGATGTACCCAGGAAGTCATTTAACATCTCATATTTTATTTTCCTCCCCTGTAAAATGGGGATAATAATAGCCCTTCCCTCAAAAGATTGTTGTGAGACTCAAATGAGGTAATGTATATAAAGTTCTTTGCAAACCTTGTTATAGAAATGTTAGTTGTTTTAATTAAAAAATAAAGGTCTTTTAAAAATTAACTAAAAGGCTAGGCTTAAATGACAACTCTCCATTACAAAGTACCTTAAAGTTTACAAAATATTTTTCCTGACTAAGTAGGTATTTACTAGTATCTAATAACCCAAGAAGATTATCTCCATTTTATAGATAAGCAGCTGAGGGTCAGAAAGGGTAAGTAACTTATAGCATCATAGTCAGGATCTGAAATTGGGATATCATCAATTTACATTGTCTGATGGTCATGGTCATGAGAAATTAGACAAAAAAATTTACATCAGCATTTAGGATCTACCTTCAAGCTCTGATGAGTCTGTCAGACTTGACTACTTTCTGTCTTCTAATTTTTTGAAAATGCATCAACTTTACCCAAAACTATTTTCACTAAAACTTACTACACATATGGTTGTTATTGTTTGTTGTTGTTCTGATTATTATTGTTATTACTATCATCATCATCTCACTAAGAATAATTTACCTAAATACTAATTCTGGTAATTAAAATATAGTATTGTCTAGGTCTACTTTTAAACCTCCTTTTTAAAAATTACTTGTATTATGTTTTCAAGTTTCTTGGTTTTTCATCTTCTTTGCAATATAATTAGAAGTGGGGAAGAGGGCTGATACATTCATTGCAGATGTCCTAACATGCATGTGGTGACTGCTAATGGGGCACATATGTAGCTTCTTCCTTCCCCACACATTCTAGAAGAAGGAATTTTCTTTTTTTTCTTTTTTTTAAAAATGTTTTTTCCCTTAATTACATGTAAAAAAATGTTTTAGCATCTTTTTTAATTTCGAGTTCCCAATTCTCTCCCTCTTCCTTCCCTCCCTCCTTCTTGAGAAGGCATGCAATTTGATATAGATTGTGCATATGCAGTCAAGAAAAAGAGGACCAAAAACAAACAAAAAAACCCCAAGGAATAATAAAGCTTTGAAAAAAAAAAGTATGCTTCAATATTCATTCAGACTTCATCAGTTCTTTCTTTAGAGATGGATAGCATTTTCCTTACAAGACCTTTGGAATTGGCTTGGATTGTTGTCTTGATCAGAGGAATTGTCTTTCATAGTTGATCATCCTGGCAATATTGCTGTTACTATGTACAGTACTCTCCTGGTTCTGCTTACTTGACTTTGCATCAGTTCATATAAGTTTTCTCAGGCTTTTCTGAAACCACCCTAGTAATCATTTCTTATAACACAATATACCACAACTTGTGCAGCCATTCCCCAATTGATGGGCATCCCCTCATTTTCCACTTCTTTGTCACCAGAAAAAGAGCTTGTATAAATATTTTTTTCCTTTTTCTCTGATCTCTTTGGAATATATACCTAGTAGTAATAGTAGTAGTAGTAGTAGTAGTAGTAGTAGTAGTAGTAGTAGTAGTA
>NW_020940360.1:1337729-1419049 GCF_900497805.2 Vombatus ursinus
GTAGTAGTAGTAGTAGTAGTAGTAGTAGTAGTAGTAGTAGTAGTAGTCAAAAAGTAGTAGTAGGGTCAAAATGTAGGCATAGTTTTATAGCCCTTTGGACATAGTTCCAAATTGCTCTCCAGAATGGATGGATCAGTTTACGGCACCACCAACGTTGCATTAGCGTCCCTATTTTTCCACATCTCCAACATTTGTCATTTTCTTTTTCTATTATATTAAGCAATGTGATAGGTGTGAGGTAGTATCTCAAAGTTGTTTTCATTTGTATTTCCCTGATCAATAGTGATTTAGAGCATTTTTTCATATGACTATAGACAGCTCTGATTTCCAGAAGAAGAAATTTTCAAGGAGTGTTTGTTTTACGCACCTTTGTAAAGAGGTGTGTCATTGACAAGGTAGAAATTAAGGGAAACTGAGGCAATAAAGTTCCAAGCATGTTCTCTTTATTAGCAAGGCCAGCCAATAAAAGGGGGTAATGGCACCTCAGTAGTCAAAGGCCCCAAGTGAGGGGTGATAGGATCTTTTATAATGTTTAACAATATGACATAGCAAAATTTTGAGCAACATGTTGTTCAGTCATATCTCACTCTTCCTGATTCCATTTGAGATTTTCTTGGCAAAGACACTGCCATTTCCTTCATTGTACAGATGAGGAAACTGAGGCAAAGGGGGTTAAGCAAGTTACCCAGAGTCACAGAGACAGATTATGTCTGAGTGCCAGATTTTAACTCACAGTAGATGAGTCTTCCCAACTTGAGGCCCAACACTCCTTCCACTGCCCTACCTAGCCTTCCCTACTTTTCCATACCCTCAAGCAACAAAGGCATGTCTTCTTCTGATTGGCTAGATATTTCAATGAGGAGGTGGGATGGGTGTCATTTTAGCTCTTCCCCATTACATCATTGGGAAATGAGTCAGTTCTCAAGTGATGGGAGTAGTCCTCAGGTGATGAGATTAGTCTGCAGGTGTTGGGATTGCTGATAGAGCACTCCTCTTCTAGATCCTGCCTGGGAAACTTCTTAAAAATGGAATAACACTGAAAAAATTTGCAATAGTTAAAAGAAATCTCAATAGTCAATTAGAAACACCGATAGAAGCAATTTGATAGTGCACTTACATTCTTTGGAGCTCTATTTCTAACAGCTCTCATTAGAGAGCCTACAGATCCACCAGCTCTTTCTAAAGGTCTTACAGATTTCACCAGCTCTTCCTATAAAGAACCCACAGTATCTTAGCTCAGAAGAAGTTGGGTGACACCAGGGTGGCCCTCTGCAAAGAGGTCCCTTGGTAAAAATTCACCAGAGCATTCCAGGGAGCCTTTGAAGAGGTTGTCCCCAGGTCAGGATCCTTTAATGATTGCCAACTGTCACTTTACAAATTAAGGTAAACTGAGGCAATAGAGTTCTGAACAGGCACATAGCTGTGTCTTTTTCTGATTGGCATATGCAGCCCTCTAGTTCCTCAAGTGGGGCCCTTTGACTGAATCCAAATTTCACAGAACAAATCCCCTTAATAAAAGGATTTGTTCTGTAAAACTTGGACTCAGTCAAAAGGCCACACCCAAGGACCTAGAAGGCCACAAGTGGCCATGAGGCCACAGGTTATCTCCACCCCCCCTGGGCTAGATGTTTCAATGAGGAAGTGGGATAAGTATTATTTAAGCACCTCTCCATTACATCATTAGGAGTCTAGATCAGTTCTCAAGTAATCAGAGTAGCCCTCAAGTAGTAGGATTGGTCTTCAGGTGTGGGAATTGCTGTTTAGATTGATGAGATTGACCTTTAGGCAAGTTTCTCCAAACTGGGTGAAGTTACAAGGGTTATAAGTCTTAAGGATAGAATCTAGACCCAAGTGACCTGAGGTTACCTGAGTACACTTGCAGGGGTATGGGATTTAGACTCACCCGGGGAAGAAGGAAGTTAAATCTAGTTTGATTAAGTCTTAACAAATAGAATTAAAAATCAATTTTCAATTTCATATCACATATAGGAAATCATAAGATGAGGGAACAGGCCATGTTGGAACAGTGTATTTTCAAACTTCAAATATTTAATATTTCCTTACTTGGAGTTTTTTGGTTTTTTGTTTTTTGGTCAAGGGATTTGCCTGTTTTTGTGTTTTTTAGGTAGGGGAGGGTTATACATTTAACATTTCCTCTTATGCATCTGGATTCTTTTTCTTCATCATTTTTGATGTCAAGGCACAAAAAAAGAGATTCCATTGTCGAGTTGCTTGGCTAGACAACTGAGAGACAAGCAGAATCAGACGGGTTTCCTTCATAGGACTGAACAGAACAACAGGCAAGCTAAAAGCTAGCACATCTATGGTGCGATCTTTCAAAGCATGATTTAACTCTGTTATACACAGCCCAAACACAAAGACACTGTATTTTGGATCCTTCCTTGCAAATCAATAGCCATGGGTATTGGGGACAGTGACTACTACTCATTAGGAATCTATGCAGCCACACAGCAAGGAGATTAGAAGCTTAGGCATTACCAAGTGCTGATAGTATCTGAAACAGAGAATATGCACCCCTGCTGCAACCCCACCACCTCTCATCATCTCCCCCTTGCCCCAAACCAGCGTATGTACACACACACACAAACCAATCTCTGTGCTCTAAGCAAGGCAGTTATCTGCAAAGCAGAGAGCTTTTAAAAAGCTGGAAGAGGGACTGCCTCCCTCTATTGGAAGAGTACCCTAGTCAGTCATAAACCACAGAGCAGGCTCAGCTTCTCCTCTGCGGACAGGCAGTGGATGGCTGCAGGGTGAGCTCTGCTGTTCCCACTCACGGCCGCTCACATTGATTTGCTACACAGATTGATTCCTTCTGCCATTTGCAGCTCTCCTAGAGGAAAAAAAAAAATTCCAATGGATAAAAAAGCTGAATCTCCCCATGATGAATGAATATGAGAGAAGAGATTGGAGTCACACTGACTTTGAGCAGATAATAGCACTATAGTAATAATAGCTGGATAAAATCTTTGGAAACCTGGGTTGCAGTATACTGTATATACTTGGACTATACTAGGGAAATTGTGACAACATATGACTTTAAATTTCAATTCAATTCATATGATCTTAGATTTAAAGTTGGAAAGGACCTTAGAGGTCATTTAGTCTAACCCTTTCATTTTGCAGGGGAGAAAACTGAGGCCTGGGGAGGTGACTTACCCAGGGTCACACAGGAAGTGACAGTGACAGGTAGTAAGTGACATTTGAACGCAGGTCCTTTGACCACTCCTCACACCCCCAATCTAAACAATCTTTCCATTCTCCTACACTGTATTCTTCAGACAAAATGCCTTCCAGGAGTTTATAATGGCAGATAAAACATAAATGTAAATTCAGTTCAAAAGTGCTAATACCTGGGTAGAACACAAGAACAAGCTTGGTTTCAAACAACTTAGTTTTTGTGATATACCAAGAATTCTTGAATACACACACACGTATATGAAGGAATGCTTGTTTTATGGACCTTTGGCTGAAATTTGTAAACAGGAGTGTCACATATAGGAAAGCTTAAAATAGGGGAAAAGGCCATGTTGGAACGGTGTATTTTAAAACTTCTCAAATATTCAATTTCTTTACTTATTTTTTGTTAAGAAAGTTGCTTGTATTTGTGTGGTGTGTTGGGTAGGTGTGTTTATGGGAGTGAATTTAATATTTCTTTTTATACATCCAAATTCTTTTTCTTCATCACTTTCGATGTCAGACCACAAAAAAGAAATTTCATTGCAGTGTGGCATATATTAAGAATATTATATTATACTATAAAAAGTACATATATATGTATGCACACACATATAAATAATATAGTTATTGACACAAAGCATTATTTTAAACTATATCCAATGAGATCCAATTTCTAATGGAATTAGAAAATTAGATTCTAATGGAATTAGAATCAGAGAAGGTATCTCAAAGTCTTGGATGCAGTAATATCATCGTACATGAACACAGGGCATATCTATAGATGGATTTGGCCTCCTGAATATGATTTGGTAAATCTAATTTGTTTTTTTTCCCCTTAGGTAGTGTTTCCTGAAGTCCAAGACAGAAATATCAAATGGAGTAATTCAGATCTCTCTTTATCTCTGTCTCTTGTCTGTCTTTATCTCTCAGGTTCTTTTATCTCTATCTTTCAGTATCTATATGTTTGTCTATAAATCTGTCTGTCTCTCTCCTTTTGACTAGGATGCACATTTTTCAGCTTCCAGTTATTCATGCAATCATATATCTAGAGCTGGAAAGGTACCCCAAGCCCCTCATACTACAGATGATGCAACTGAGACACAGAAAAGTGAAAGGGCTCACCTACAGTAGTAAATGGAAGAAGTGGGCTTTGAACCCAAGTTCTTTGGCTCCAAATCCAATACTCCTTCCATCACATTCTGCTGACACCATCAGGTCAAGACCTGGAATCTGAGAAGCTACATTCTTGTAGAATCTGATTTCTTTGATGCCCTGCAGGAGAGTGACTAAAATGATGTTTTAACAACAGGTCCAGTATTTCCAAACCTTCAAAAGCCATTGCTGCATAGCTATTGTGACCGGAAGGTTAAGTGTTCTCTGCGTGACTTGAGAGCAGGGAACTGAAGGCTTGCCGCCTCTACTCCCATCCGTGGAAGCTCTTTGGGCAGGAGTTGAGTATCACCCAGTATGGTAACTAAGGGTAAGAGAGGAAGGGAAGACACTTCATCCTTGGGGTTCTTGTGACATTTGCCAAGAAACAAATAAAAGGGTAAAACTAAAATCATTTTCTCCACATCTCAAAACGGTAAGATAGTTAACTAAATGCCCTTGCTCTTAGTTTTTGGTGGTATTTTTTTTTTGTCACAAAGCACAGCTGAGGTTTAGCCACCCCAAACCTTTGTATAAAAGCTTCAACCACATTCTTATTATTCTCACCTTGTATTTCTCAACATCTGCTAGAGCAACAAGCACCTGAAGGGATATTTGTCAAAATCAGCTGGAAAGAATTCTGACTCAGAACTAGCCTTCTAATACTTCCCCCTCAGGCTGCTGAAAATCGGATTTTTCTGATTATTTTCAACATTATCTAATAACTTTTATTTTCCATTCCCACACTGTATGTTTTGAGTGAAGTATTTTTTTTTTCTTTTTCTTTTTTTTTTTAAGCCTGAATATATAGTCTGGTTATATTTCTTGGTGTTTCTGCAAAGATATCATCCCCTTGCAACATTGACAGTTAGCCATTCATGCCATCTAATAATAAGATATTGGTGAAATACACACAGGGAAAAGATAAACAAAGTCAGTCTCCAAATTTAAACTAAACCATTCATTATCTTCTCTGAATGGTGGAGGCTATATCAATATGAGAGGTTCTCGTCTTGGGGTCCATGATGTTGGGGTTTTTTTATATTTCAATAATTATTTCAATATACTTAGTTTCCTTTGTAATCCTATGTATTTTAGCTTCTGCACTTAAAAACATGATTCTGAAAAGTAGCCGATTGGCCACACCGCCAAAGTGGTAAAGGACACAAAAAAGGGTTAAGAGCCCCCTGTTTGTATGATTCTAGGTAATTTGTATCAAGTGCAAAGCATCAGATGATTTGGCCAGACCCATTGGACTATTTGAGTATGTGGGTGCATCAAGACTAATGCTTCTGGAAGCAGGAACCTAGTTCTGTCATGCAACAATACACAAGGGGCCAGCTCAGCACATGGAATTTTCAAGTCCAGTCTGATTTACCCACAGTTACATAGAGTTTCTCACTGTTTATGTTGGCCTTTTGGAAAACTATGCCTCAGGAGTCTCAAGAGATGTATGATCTTCTTGGGTCATCTTGCTTTGGGAAACTTGTGAAGTCAATTCTATTGCTTTAACTGCTTGAGCAAATCCAATTCCCCATGCAAAAGAAAAATAATAGTTTCCACTTTGGTTAGCACTGAGTAGAATGCTACAATTGTAATATCCTAGCTTGATTTCAGAATCATAAGAAAATAGAATAGGGACTTATGATTTAGTCCAACCCCTAAGCCAGTACATAGCACTTAAATTTCTTTGGTCCATACCTGTGATTTTACTGGTATAGAGAGATCTTATGAAGAAATTCCTTTTCTAAATGCAAATTGATAAGCTTCCTGTAACTTAGAAAATTGCCTGGGGAACTAAGCATTTAAGTGACTTACCCAGGGTCATACAGCAAATATCAATTTCTTCTATATGTCTATGTCTATGTTTACATCTCTAACTATCTATCCATCTATCTGTCTATATCTATCTATCTATTATATATATACATCCATCTATGTATTGATCTATTTATCTACCAGCAAGACTTGAACCCTGGTCTCCATGACTCTGAGGTTGGCTTTCTATGTACAACATTCTGCCTCTTACCACCTGGCATATAGTAAATGCTTAATACATACTTGGTGAACTGAATTGATTTGAATTTTACAGTCAAGTCAAATCAAATCAAGAAGCATTTATTAAGCAGGTACCACTCTGAGGTCTGGGGTCACCAATTAAATAAATAAATAAAAGCAAAAATAACCCCTGCCTTGAAGGGGCTCATAATTGATTGGAGCGGAGGGAGTCAAGAGAAAAACAATTATGTGCAAACAAGACATATATATATATATATATATATATATATATATATATATATGATAAATTGGAGATAATCTCAAAGGGAAGACACTAACATTAAGGAGGACAGAGATGGACTTCTTGAAGAAAGTGTGATTCTTACAGAAGGTGAGATGAAGAAAATAAAGCCTAGAGAAGTTAAATGACTTGCCCAAGGTCCCATAGCTATTGAGTGCCAAAGCCAGGACTAGAGTGGTAGGTTCATCATCATTATACCCAGGATTGTGGTTGATGAGTTAAATAGAAAGAAAAAGAAATTTCCTGCCTGTTTATGCCCTGCAATTCTTTTTAGAAGAAGAATTGAAAAAAAGGAACAGATACTTTAGGTGTCATAAAGAAGTGGGGCAGAAGTTTATGAGACAGGAGCAGATGCTCTTGCCTGCAATTTATATGGGATTCTCATTAGTTATGAAGAGGTAATAGACATTCCTGGGACTGAAACTGATGATGTCAAAGGTATGATGACAATCCTCACTGCACTTAGCTTGGTCAATCCCAGTGTTTCTCTTCTGAAATTAGCCTTTTGGGCTGTTTACAACACAGGCATAGAAACTAAACATATCCTGAAATTCTATTGACAGTGGAAGGAGTTTAGCTGAAATAGGTATCCATTTTTTCCCTTAGGTGTTAAGATTTAATTCAACTGAAACTCTTAGGATTCCCATTTAAATAGAAATATTTGTGTAATATAATCTCATTGTAATAGTTCCTAAAGGATATTGCGTAATTTCCCTCCAATTTTTATTAATGATATCCCCATGATGAACTATTATACACAATGGCCTCATATTGATTTAGCACATAACAAGTATTATTATTCTGAACCCCAAACCCATCTCAGTTTGACTCCCATTTGTCTAGTGAACTTCACAATGCAATATTATTCTTTTCTGAGTATATTTTTAAATTATTCAACTATTCATAATGTATAATGGTCATAATATATAAAATCAATATATTTTTATAATTAAAAAAGAAAAATGCTATGAACAAATTTAAATCACTAAAGAGTAGGGGAAAGATTGGCCATTCTTCATTGGTCATGAAAAATTGTTGACTCTTCCTGTTGTCATGCTGGTCCATGTGCAGTATTACATTAAAAAGTAGCATGAACAACTCCATTTTGCCTTTTATCCACCATTTTGTTAAGTCTCCATTTCATGTAAGTCACCTGATTTTGGAGAAGTCATAAGATTATTCTCCCTCACAACTATCATCCAACTTAAGGAATGTCACAAAACTACCCCCTTCCTCTCACCTCGGTGTCTCCTGATTCCCTCCACCAATAAGAAACCAGGTGTTTCAATCCTTACATCTTGTTTTTCACTTCCTCCAAATTATATATTGACTGTGTAGAAACCAAGAGCCTTGGACCCAATTTGTTTCAGCAATCTTATGCCTTGTTAAATAAATCACTCATCCAGATGAAATTCAGTTTCTTAATTCCACCATAACTGTTATGATGACCACAAAAGGACTGAGACTTTGAGTCTCTGTGTGACAAATGGACCTTCACTAAAGAAAGGGCTCTATTTTTTTCTACGGACTTCCTTTGTGAAGGATCACCCATCCTTGGACCTCCATGTCTCCCAAACCAGATGAATCTTAGAGGTGAGTGGTTCCTGATGAGTGTACCATAGGGGCCTATTCTATTAGGGAAGTTCTTATTGGCCTGAGAACAGGGAACACTTCTCATTCAGAAGGGTATGACTAAAAATAAAACACTCAAGTTGTGTAAAAAAATTGTCTAAAATGTATAAAAATCCAAACATGTCCCTATCTGGCTTAAAGAAAAGACTTTCAATTTCTGAAAATTAAAGGCTTTGAAATTGCTTTAGAAAATTGTGCATACTGACTTTTTAAATTAACCTTTCAGTGGGAGATAAGAAGGAAAAAGACTTTACTAGCAAGTATATCTATGTGTCTTATTGTATTATCTGTTTTGTGTGTTGGTAAATCAAACTAACTTCTTACTGTGACCTGATCAACCAAAGGAAAAGAGTGGAAAGAGTGAAAAGCATAAAAAGTTTTCTGAAGAACTTTCAAAGTCTTCAGAAAGATAGTCTCATGTGACTGTAATCTGATATTGTTCTAAGTTTTGATTTTGGATATGATTGTCTGAATTGTCATGACGTGAACAGTCCACCATTCAAGGGAAATGCTATGTGCTGCCCAAAAGGAGTGCAGTCTGAGAACTGCTATAGGTGGATATCTATGTCTGGAAAAGTTGAAGGGATGACCTTGCATAGACAAAGGTAAGATCCTTTTGACTCATTTTTTCCAATTGTGCTATTTCCTTTCTGAACAGGAAATTTCCCCACTTAGTTAATTCTGAGTCTGGCTTTTGATACCCTGTGAATAACGTAGAACTTTGCTATAATATTGGTTGGCAAATATGACTCATGCCTAAAAATCAAACAGAACTAAGGGAGATTTTCCCCTTTTATGGCTTTTGCCAAGTCAGTCTGTGTCTTTAAGGTGACAGTCTTGATGTTGTCATAACCATTCTCCTTCTTTTCCTTTCATAAGAAAATTTCTATAATGAGATAAACAGTGCAAGTTTTGTTGTTACAATACTAAATCCATCAATTAATATATTAATACTAAAACATCTCTGAGTTACTGTACTAGGATGCAAATATGAAAGATCTTATTGCTTTCAATTTGAATTTGTAGTCAACTCCATATCCTAAGCAACTAGATAAAGGAGTTCTTGGGCTTGCCATCCACTTGCTGATATTTATATATTCATGTATAAAATTGGTCCTTGAAGTATCTCATTCTTTCAGGGTGATATGGGGATAATATACTCAAAATGAGGGAATATGACAAAGATGTAAATGTTTTCTAATTAAATGTAGTAGTAAATTTTGAGAAAGTAACAGGATTAGACTATTTTTTTTTCCTTGAAGAACTAGGACACGCCCCCCCCACATGTATATACATTGTGTGTATGCATTATATGTGTGTGTATACATATGTATGTATATACACACATGTTTGGTTTCCAAATGTTTCTAATGGCACATATAGGCCATGAGTATGTTTTAGTAACAAGTTTTCAAAACTGGATTAAGGATTTTACATATAAAATTGCATTATAATCATAAAGAAATTTTAAATCATATTTTTCCTATTTTGAAGTCTCTGTCTAATGATACTAAGAAACAGAATGACTCATTTTCCAAATCAGGCTCTCATGGATTTTTTTTTAAGATTCTTCCTTCAGTTTGTTGATGGCATTGTCCACATTAAGTATAGGGTTCAGATAAAGACAGAAAGAGCAAGTGATATATAAAAACTGAAAATCTCTGAAGTTTCAGGTAAATTATGGGTTCCTAATTTGATTTTCTTCTTATAGCTCTGTTGTTACTAGAATCTGAACCATAAGGCTTGAGCTGGTTTTCACCACATAAATTAATTATTGGAAAACCAAATTTAGGAAGCTGTGCTAAATTGTATTGAGTCTTGTTACTGGCGGATTTTAGCAATTTCTGCTAAATTCTGCTAGGAATATCTGCAAGTGACTTGGAAAAAAAAAATCAAATCTACTAGGAGGAACCCCTTTCAGAGCTGCCCTAAGAATGAGACTTATTCCAGAATGTCCAAGGGAAGATGTTTCCAGGGATCAAACAAACTACTTGAGACATTTGGGAATCAAGATTAAATGTGCTGATTAAATTAACATTAGGAGTGGGTGACCAGGTGACAATGAGACTTGATATTATTTAATATTGATGATCATTATTATACTACTTTGGCTTTTTGTTTTCTGGTATTTATGTTTACTGAGGTTTTTTGGTTACCTTGGTGATATGTAAACCTTCCCTCTCAAATTGGTCCGTGGTGAGCCTTCTAAGTTGTTTGATCTATAGCCTGACTTAGTTTACTTATAGAATCTATTTAACAAGGTCTGTCTTCTTAGGGGATATATGAGACTCTGCTAATACTCTCTGTGCCTCTCACCCCTTTGATGCCCTTTAAGGTAGACTATCATTCCATCCAGAAATCCCTAATAGACAAAGCATTTAAATAAGTGGTCCTGGGGGGCTGAGCACCCCAAGATCAAAGGGGGGCAATGTTACATTTTAAAAATAGCATGAGTAATTCCAGTTTGCCTTTCATGAAGTTAAGTCTCAACTTCATAAAAGTTACCTGATTTTGGAGAAGTTGCGAGATTATTCACCCTCCCAATTTTCATCCTACTTAAGGAATGTCACAAAACTTTCCCTCTCCCTCTCACTTCAGTGTCTCCTGATCCATTCTACCAATGCTTTCACTCTCCCCTTCATGTCTCTGGATTCCCTCTACCAATAAAAAACTAGGTGTCACAATCCCTACATACTGATTTTTCCTGTTTTTCACTCCCTCCGAATTGTATAAAAACTGTATAGAAACAAAGGTTCTGGGTCCTTAGTTACAAAGAATCCTTGGGCACAACTTGTTTCTGCAATCATATACCTTGCTAAATAAAGCATTTGTCTGAAAAAAAAGTAAAACATTTATCTGGATGAAACTTAGTTTCTTTATTCCACTGTAACAGCAGCATGGAAATAGGGTCCTAAGTTAAGCCAGAGAGAAGCTGGGTTTGAAACATGAGAAAATGCCAAAAACATAATAGGAAATAAAACCCAGGAAATAAACAGATGTGGAAGGTAAGTAGCACAGTACCTGGTAAAGTATCCAGGAGTTGGGAAGTATCTAGAAGTCTAAGCTCAAGTCAAAGCAGTATGTTGCAACCAGATAAACCTAGAAGAAAAGAGAAGCAGCTGAGACACCTGCCTGTCTGAACTATGGAGGGTTGAGCATTTGGCAGAGCAATGCAAGATACTTCAGAGACCTTCCTTGTGTGGCTAATAGCTAAGGGATATGTGGGTAGGAAAAGAGGGCATGAGCTAGCTTATTGTAAGTGAAGGAAGTATGGGAGATTCTCTAGTATAATGTATGGATCAATTGATAAGGTAGATGGATACAGATTAGTACCAACATATTCAAAATGTTATTAAGGCAGCTAAATGGCACAGTAGAGACTGGACTCGGAGTTAGAAAGATCTGAGTAAGAATCCTGCCTCAGACACTTACTAGCTGTGTGACTCTGGACAAGTCACTTAACCTCTAGAGTCCTTAATTTCCTCTTCTGTAAAATGGATATTATAACAGCACCTACCTCCCAGGGTAGATGTGAGTATCAAATGAGATGATATTTGTAAAGTACTTTACAAACTTTAAAGCATTATGTAAATGCTAAATATTATTCCTGTTGGGGTGGGAATAGGAACTGACCAGTGGCATATTCAGCAGAGACAGCAGTGTTCTGTGCCAGGTATACAAATTACAATGAGACGAACTGAAGCAGACTAGATTGATGGACCAAGAAAATTGCATTGAGTTGATGTGGCAGAAATCCATATAGGAATGAGGATAAGACAAGAGTTGGGATGAAGTTAGAGACAACAGAGAAATGGTTGCCAGAATGAGGAAGGTGCAACAAAGAAGGTCTGGAGGTTAGTATAGTGCTTGGCAATGATACCAGACAGATTAGCCCAGACTTAAAGGGATGTGCCTAGAAGTATACAGGTAGGTGGTACAATGGATAGAGTGTTGTACCTGCAGTCAGGAAGACCGAAATTTAAATCTAGCCTCAGACACTTACTAGCCATGTGATCCTGGGCAAGCCACTTAACTTTTGTTTGCCTTAGTTTCTCTAATTGTAAAATGGAGATCTTAATAGCACCTACAATCCCAGGGTTATTGTGAGGATCAAATGAAATTATATTTGTAAAGTGCATAGCACAGTGCCTAACACATAATAGGTGCTTAATAAATGCTTTTCTTCTTACATTCTTCTGACATAGTAGATAGAGTGATGAACTTGGAGTCAGGAAAATTCAAACTTAAATTCCAACTCTGATACTTACTAGCTGTGGCCTCTGGGCAAGTCACAACTTCTGTGTACCTCAGATTCATCTATAAAATGGGGATAAAAATAATAAGGCTCAAATAAGATATGTGTAAAATGCCCTTAAATCCTAAATTTTATTATAAACAATTTGTAAAGATTATAATAATTATTACTAGAATTCTGAGTGGGGAATAAAGGCATCGTAACTATTGAGATAAATAGAGAGAGAGGGAAGAAGAAGAAGCAGCAGAAATTTGACATTGATGTAAGACCTATTGCAGATAGTAAGCCTTTTTGACTCTTTCTGCTATGATAGGTTAACAATCTAGACCCTGGATTTCTAGAACACCTAGCCAGGGTCAGAAGACCTAGGCTGAAGCAGTGACTGGGCTTGTGATTCTGATAATCTTAAAAATCCTAGAAACAATAGGATTTAGAACTGTATAGGATCTTAGTCAATCAACAGAACGACAAGCATTTATTAAATACCTTCTGTTCCAGGCATTGTGATAGGTCCTGAGAACACAAAGACTTAAATGAAACAGTCCCTGCCCTCAAGGAGCTTATATTTTATCAGAAAAGGCAGCCTACAAGTATATATAAATATTCAGGGCAACAGGGGTGGAGAAGAGAGAGAGGCACTAGCACCTGAGAGATAAGGAAAAGCCTCATGCAGAAGATAGAACTTGAGATGAGTTCTGAAGGAAAGGAGAGATTGCACATGAGGAAACTGAGGTCCAGACACTGCTCTAACATAACAACTCTCTGAACCTGATAGATCCTAATTGATTATATTTCTGTGGGCAGCTAGGTGGCTCAGTGGATAGAGCACTGGGCTTGGAATCAGGAAGACTCATCTTCTTCAGTTCAAATTTGGCCTCAGACACTTACTAGCTGTGTGACCTTGGGTAAATCACTTAACACTGTTTGCCTCAGTTCCTCATCTGTAAATGAATTGGAGAAGGAAATGGCAAAAACATTCTAGTAACTTTGCCAAGAAAACTCCAAAATGGGGTCATGAAGAGTTGGACATGATTGAACAATAGCCCCTTATATTCCCTTTTTGTTCTCTACCTATACCAATGCCTTCTAAAACCCTACCATCTCATAGCTAATCTATTATAATCTTCTCTCTAACATCTGGCAGTGGTCTGTTCAATAAAATTCAATGCTTTGTAATATCTTATAGCAGTTATTTATTTTGGGCAGGAAGGATCCCAAATATCATATTACCCTAATCAACATAATCTTCAGATCTTTGCTATATTAGTCCTGGAGCATCAGTAGAGTTGGGTGCATCAGGTAAAGCAGATACTAGTAGGTCAATTTGCAGTCCTCTGAAGTCAAAAGAAGCAGGCACTCAGGGATTCTGATTAGCAGACCACAGTTTAAGAGTATTAGAGGTCAGGAATCTAGTCACATAAGTCAGGTCAAAATGGCATCATACAGTAAGTGACAAATAAAGAGACCTAGATTCTAATTCCAGCTCTCATACTTGCTAGCTCTGAGCCTTCAAGTCATTTAAATCATCATCTGTAAAATAGGAATCATAACACCACCCTGCCCCACAGGATCATCAGGAAAGAATCTGATGTCAAGACAAAATCTGTATTAGGTATTGTTTTCTTGGATTCTTCCTACTAGGACACCACAGCCATAACTCGAGTAGGACAATGTGAGCATTGTTTCAGGGCACAGAAGTTTATATATTGCTGACAACACTTGTACTCCCTTAGCAGATTAAAAACAGCTGAGTTTATCATCTAGTAGGCAATAATAATTAGCTAAACTAAGAAGCTACCAGTTGGCACAAGCTTTTCGCTAGGGGGCAACACCAAAAGTGATCTCCTCCCCAACCCAGCATCATCCCACTCCATTCTTCATAGTTGGGGCTCTGAAGAGCAGGGTCTAATCAGGTGTGTACAGGTGGGTTTAAATCTGCAGGGCAGATCAATAACCTAAAGGTTAGGAAGGAAGATGGGAGAACAATAGTAGCTTCTAATATCCTTTGCTCATTACTCTTTGTATGAGTCAAACTTCTTAGATTCTCATAAAGCTCTGATAAACTAATCTCCCTATGTGCCCTCTGACTATAAACCCACCCAATTCTATCTATACCAATTTCCATATTATCCATTTTGTCCATATTGTTCATTCTCATCTTCATCATAGCGTCACTGGATTAGAATTTAAAGGGTCCTTAGAAATCATTTTACTCAGCCCCTTCATTTTAAAAATAAGAAACCAGAGACTAAGAAAGGTTAGATGATTTGTCTGAGATCACATAACAAGTCCATGACACTTTCAGGTCTTCCTGATAACTGCTGCCATGCTCTTTAAGCCACACTGCTGTCTTCCATTCAATACATCCATAAGTTCGACATGCCACTTCATTTTTCCTGGACTCAGATTCTATATAATGAGGTGGTTGGACTAGGAAACAGAGTGGCACAATTGATAGAATCCTGGTTCTAGATTCAGGATCTGTGTTCAAATCCTGTCTGTGGCACTTATTATCTGTGTGACCTTGGGCAAGTTGCCTCACCTCTGTGGGCCTTACTTTCCTCATCTGTAAAATGAAGGGATTGGTCTCAGAGGTATCAAACTCACTGCCTGGGCCCCATGAAATCTCCCAAGTGTAGCCTGAAGCAGCTTGAAATGTAAATGGAAAATGAACAACAAAATAAATTATTTAAATACAATACATCATAGTTAATGTTAATTTGTGGGTTTTTTTAAGTCAATATGAAGCCTAAAGAAATCAGCTTCTATTTGAGTTTGACACCACTGGACAAAATGACTTCTGGGGTTTCTTCCTGTTATAGATCTATTACCTATGACCTTGGACAAGTCACTTAACATTATCGGGCCTCCATTTCCTCATCTGTAAAATTGGAGGACAGAGAGGGTGGGGAGCTTAGATGATCTTTGAGGTCCTTTCCAGATCTAAACTCATGATACTATGCATTTACATTTATCCATTTAAAAAATTTCATCATCAGAGTGGTGTAGCCGATAGAAAACTGGCCTCTCATTCAGGAGATCTTGGTTTTAGGTCCTGCTTCTGATACACACTAGGTGGACATCCTTTATGTGTTCTTGGCAACTTTCTAAAAGTATGAGTCCATGAGCAATTGCTGAGCTGCATAGGTAGGAGTTTTTTCATAATCAACTCTACACCAGTGAAATCACAATTCTAGCCTTCCCCCACAAAAAAAAAATCATCTTTGCTTTTTCCGGGGCATTATTGCTACCAATTATAAACTTTGGGGATGCTGATTGTGTCAGTCAGAGTTTTGGTATGTACTTTTATTGATCTCTTTTTTTCCCAAATATATCCCTCTCTCCTCTAACCCCCTATTCAGAGTGTCATCCCTTGCAGCAGTGTGCTAGTGAATGTTTAACAACTGGCTGGGGAAGGGAGTGAGGGGAAATATACACAGGATACATTTTTAATCTTCATTATTAACATTTTCTCCATCACTTTCTTAAGTATTGACAAACAACAAATCAATAAAGTAACCCCTGATTAGTAGCATTTACTGATGTCTGGGGTTTAACTGTTCACACTGAAAATTTAAAAAACAGCTCTCAGAGCAAGCTCAAGCTGGCTCCAGCACGTCACTGAATGGAACAAAGAATAAGAAGTCAGCCAAAATTTTAGCTGTTTCTCTCAGTTTTGTCATCCACAAATCTGACAAGCATTCCATCTGTGTTTTTATCCAAGTTGCCAAAAAAAAAAAGTGTGGGCAAAAATAAGGCCAAGTGCCCTGTGACATACTTCCCAAGACTTTCCCACAGGCTGCCGTGGAACCATCCATGTGTGGCTGATCACTTGGACAAAGTTCAGAAGAAGCTTATTTCATGAGATCAGTTCTGTTTATGGGCAGCTTTAATTATTAGAAATGTCTTATGCATGTTGAGCCCCAAATCTGTCTTCCACCAATAACTAAAAGCACCAACTAGTCTTAGTTTACTAAATCCACCTAACTGTGCTGTCATTCAATCCTGCCTGTATTTCTCTGTCTCGTTCATGAGATTATCATGAAAGATTTGGTCAGACGCCTTGTACGTATCGAAATGCAAAACAATAATGATAGTCCTTCGTTTCAAATCCAGTCTCAGGCACTTACTGTTTATGTATGATTTTTGGCAAGTCACTTAACCTTTGTATACCTCAGTTTCTTCATCCATAAAATGGCAATAATAATAACAGCTACCTCCCAAGTTGTTGTGAGGCTCAAATGAGAAAATATTAGTAAGGTGCTTTGAAAACCTTAGAGAGTTATATAAATGCTAGCTATTATTATTATCATCATCACTATCAAGATGTAGCATTTTGGGAGGGGAGATAAACACTGTTCTTCATTCTCTGGGGAAAAGTTTGACGAACTCAGGTTAACAATTGTAATCAATTTGTTTTGCTTTAATTACCATATTCATACATAAGACTCAACTTCCTACAGCTATTCGGTAGAAAGAGCTGTGGGAATTACTCAAGAACACCTGGAAGTCAAGAAACCAAGTTCTAGGTCCTGGTTCTAGATATTTACTAGCTAGCCATGGTCCAGCTGCTTTATTTCTCTTGTCTCAATTTTCTCATCTATAAAATGGAGATATTCATACCACTTGTGTGTCATAGGGCTATTAAGGAAAACACTTTGTAAACCTTCAAGCACTATTTAAGTGTGATGGAAACAGTTGCCTAGATTTGCCTGAAGATGGTGGTCATAGGTATAGTAAATTAGCATATTTGGCTGAGAAGTCTTAGAAAATTTCTATGAGACTGCTCACTTAACAGGGGATGCAAAAGAGACCATATTTTCTTAACTTGACAAGTCTCTTTATTAACAAATTATAAGGTTTTATATGAATAAAACTGGAGCAGTATTTGCAAATGAATGAATAGCTTCCTTCAATTTGAAAGCCTTCTAATCCAGTAGAAAAAGCAATGAACTGTGAGCCAAAGGAGATGAGTTTGAATCCCAGTTTTGCTATTTAACTACTAGAATTTCATTTCTCTAGGCCTCATTGTCCTTTCCTGTACAATGAGGAGGTTTGACTAGATGACCTCTATTATCCCTTCCAATACTAGATCTATGATCCTATGATATTAGAATGTTATTTAGAGTCTCTCAGACGTTCCCTTAGAATGAAATAATAACTTAAAGCACTAGACCTGGGGAGGGTCTCTTCATCTCTCCAATGGATTCTCTGCGAGGCTAAGACTTATTGTTCAGTAAGTCTAGCTGGAGGCAGCTAGGGAGCACAATGAATAGAGCATTGGGCTTAGAATCAGGAAGATGAGTTTTCTTGAGTTCAAACCCAGCCTTAGACACTTACTAGCTGTGTGACCTGGGCAAGTCACTTTAACCCTACTTGCCTCAGTTTCTTCTTCTGTAAATGGAGCTGGAGAAGGAAAGAGCAAACCATTCTGGGCCAGAAAACCCCAAATGGGGTCACAAAGAGTTGGACAAGACTAAAGGTCTCAGTCAGTACTTGGAGAGTGTCACTTAACAAACCAATATGGTATTCATGTCAAATCCATGTCTTAGCTTTTTGAGGTTTTCCTAGGTACTTGGGCGAAGCTCTGGAGCCCATTTCTTCTCACTCGCTTCACTAAACAAATGTTCATAAAACAAGGCTGATGATGCACTTTCCTCTTTTTCTACCTCATTTTCTAATCTGATAAGAAGCTCTGTAAGTAGAGCGACAAGTAACAGTTTTTGTGCTTCATGCAAGCTCTACAAACCAGCAACCAGCAAACTATGCCCTTAATTCGGCTTTTAAAAACAAGCTCAATGGGGAAGGGGGAGGAGAGAGGCAGAAAATGGCCATAGGGGTTTGGGAAAGGATGTGGTACCAAAATACCATCTGGTAGCTTTCCATTTAACTCATCATTCCTGCTAACTAGATGCTAAACTCTACTGTCTGGAGCACTTCAAGAGCTGGTATCAGCTCTCTAAATTTGGTGCCCTGTGGAAAAGTCTGGGTGGTCATACCCCCTTAGTTATGGTTCTGGCAAAATGAAAGCTTTTGGGGCAGGCACCAAATCTCACCAGCTGTTAGGGCACTAAAGGCTGTTCTATGTCTGGGCTTGTGAGAACAAATCATGGGCACATGAACACAGAACATCAGTTGTTCTCTCACAGTCACCACTTCTCAACTTTCAGGAAGCATTCTCATACACACCCTGGCTGAGAAAACCCTGTCCCCTAAAGCTGACCAATGCCAGGCAGCTAGAAATGGAATGGTTTGTCATGATCAACACAGAAGGAGATCCTCTGACTCTTCCTTCTGAAAACTAGAATGACATTGGAATGGATATTAATGGGATTCTCCCCACACCAGCCAAATGCTCCAAATTCTGGGTCCAGTCCCTTCCCAAGTTCAACACTTCTTTCTTCAACTGTTTCTTTACTTTTCGAGATGAGAAAACAGCACCTATAAATGAAGTGACTGGCCTGCAAAAGGATAAGCAGACAGAGAAGTATGAGGGGAAATCAGGCAGGCACGAAGCTGCCCTCTTAACAATAATAATAGCAATAATAACAGCTAACATTTATTTAGTGTTTTAAGGTTTGCCTAATACTTTATATTCATTATCTCATCTGATTCTCACAACAACCCCATAAGAGAGGAGTCTATTGTTATTATTGTCCTCATTTTACAAATGAGACTGACAATTTAACGTTGTCAAAACCTTTGACAGATCAATGTTTTATTGTGTTTCCAGCAGAAGATTGGGGGAGGGCAGTCTTAAATGACATTTCTACACCTTAATGTTTGTTTTTACAACATTTGTTAGCAATGTTAGCACAGAAGGCACCATCTGGGGGGAAAAATGGAATGGAGCTATTTCTGGTATATTGGGGTTTTTATGGCTGGACTAATTGCTAATTATTTAAGCGAAAATGTTTTTAATATTGAGCTACATCAGCATGCTGTACACTTCCATGCACATAAAAACAGAAGCAGATTGCCTCATAATTAGGAGGACTTGTATTGAAGTCCTTGCTGGAAATTTGTTAGAGGATTCTGCTGCAAATATTAATCTATAAATATTATTCTCTCATATCAAATCATTAAAGCCCTACCTGAGAACAATAAGGGAAAAATACCTTAATTAACTAAATGATTTTAAGTGATCTTTCAAGTGATTATATAATTGCCTATGTTCTCCCAACCCCACCTCCTTCCTAGATTAGTAACACCACAGAGACAAGAAATCTACCTAGAAAAGGGGATGATTTTTTTTATTTATTCTTAAAAATGGAAAGATTGGCGTCTATTAAATCAGGTGCAGAATAGTATTCAGATAATACATGTATTGAGGAAAAAACTAATCTGGACTCAATAAATCCTGCAGCCTTTAACCAGGTAGTCACTAACTGACTGAATAAAATGAGTAAGCTTGTTTTCAAATTTGATTTCAAAGTCTCCAAATAGGAACCTTTCACAAAACATTCATGACTTGCCTGGGCAGAAGAAGTTTCATTAACCCTGCAGGAATATGATAATGAACTAGATATGAACTAATTGCCAGTAATAAATCAAAGAGCATGCTTGTCTCTAAAAACAAATCAACACAACATTTGGATATAAAATACAAAAAGGAGACAGAAAGGGGAAGGTTGGGTGGGAGGTAAGAAATGAGGTTAGCACCTTCCAGGAAGCAGTTTGGGGTTGAAGAGAAGGGTTTATTTGGGGAGGAAAGGATAATTTTTTTTAAATTTAAATGGAGAAAGCTTTTATTTAAGGGACTCAATGAATGGACATTAATCTATATTCTCTCATTAACAGGGCTTCCCTTTTTTAAGAATAATGTTTTTAAAAGTATAAAATAAACCAATTACATTGAAATAAAGATGTAATTCTTTTCCATTGAAGTTCAAGGTACCCCCCTGAACTCTATCCATAGAGGTCTTTGGGGTCCGCAGACCTCCACATTAAGAACCCCAGCTCTATTGCAAATGTGTGTCAACCCATATTATAATTTTCTTTGGGGAGGAGGGTGGGAGAAATTTTATTTTACTTAAGCTTCTACTGAGTTCATACATTTTCGGTGTGCCCACAAACATCCTTTGATCTTTATTAGAATTTGAAATGGAGCATGGATAATTAATGTCACGTCACTCCTCACTAGTGGACCACAGCTCCTGCTGCAGTCATTGAAGTCACAGGCTGCTTGGAACAGACTGATTTCTTCTTGCTGCTAGGGAGATGCTCTTTGATCTCCATGAGCACTGATACAGTGAAATGGACATACATCATTCCACATGGCCTGTGAGATCATTTAGAGTATGATTTGTCTCACCTCTGCTCCTGACAAGCCTGTCTTAACTGTCTGATCAGTTTTGTTTAATCTACTGGAGAGAAATAATTTAGTAAACATGTCTCATGTGTGAGCAGAGAGATTTATAGGGTGGCTCCTGCAGGTAAGATAGCAATTGGGCTTAAACAGGAATTTATACTTCCTTCCCCAGCTTGGCATGGATGTTTTATTATCTGGAAGTCCCAAAGTTTTAATTTCTTCCCCCTTCTACCTCCCTGTGGTTAAAAGAAAGATGATTCTATTATTTAAGTGACTTAGCAACGAATAGTACAATTATGCCTTTGCAGGCAAAAACTAAATATTTACCAGTCAAAAAACATTTTTTTCCTTTGTAATCAATTCCTTCTCTCACCAAGTTACACAAACCTATTTGATTCAGATAATAAAGTAAATAACATCAGCATTTAGTTTCACAAGTCCACTGTAAATTTTTACTGGGCCTTTGTTTGTCTGCAAAGCTATTTTTTTTAAACTGGTTGCTCTCTGGCCATTTCTGGGGATCACTCCCCTACAGATCTTCAGCATGAAGTGGATTCTTGAATCAGCCTCTGAGCCAAACAGAGGGAGCATCTGTCTTTTCAGTCTGGTTCCTTTTGTAATCCTGTATTTAGCTGAAAGGATTATACCTGTCCAATGAATAGCCCTCCTTTCAAAATGTCTTCACATGAATAATGTGCAGCAACATTAAATACTCTTGTGAGAAGCATTGATGTTACCTGTGTTGTGTTTCTTGATGGGGTTCTGTCTTTCCTGTTGTTGTGTAATGGTAGAAGGAAGACTGGTTTTAGGATCACAGAATCTGGGTTCAGATCCTAGGTAATGCCACTTAAGAGCTATGTGATCTCAGGCGGTTCACTGCATCTCTCTAGATCTAGTTTCTTCATCTATAAAATGATGGGGTAAGACCAGAATCAGGGGACTCTGACCTGGGGTCCATGTACTTGGTTTTTAAAGCTATTTTGATAACTGCCTTACAATATGGTTTCCTCTGAAATGTGTGTATTTTATTTCATTCATTTAAAAACATTATTGTTTAAAGGGATCCAGAGACTGTCAAAGGGTTCTATGATATGAAAGAGATTAAGAATCCCTAGACGAGGAGTAGCTAGGTGGCACAGTGGATAATGCACCAGCCCTGGAGTCAGGAGAACCTGAGTTCAAATCCGGTCTCAGACCAGACATTTGACACTTACTAGCTGTGTGACCCTGAGCAAGTCACTTAACCCCATTGCCTAGCCAAAAAAAAAAAAATACACAAACAAGAATCCCTAGACTAGATGATCTATAAGATCATCTTTAGCTCTAAATCTGTGATCCTAAGATGCTGATAATATGTCAAAAAAGCATCAAGACATTGATTTGAGCTGGTATCAGTCCAGGGAAGGAAAAAAAGAATTGGAATAGTCCCCAAAAAGAGAACCATAACTTCTCTCTATATATCCCCAGCGAGACGTTACTTTTGGCCATGGTTTTGACTAGGAGAAGCTCTCTTGATTATCTCTAATTTATCCTGTATGTATCTTATTTGTTCACAGTTGTTTACATGTTATCTCCCCCATTAGACTGTGAGCCCCTTGAGAGTAGGGACTGCCTTTTGCTTCTCTTTGTACTCCCAGAATTTAACACAATGACTGGTACTTAGATGCTTAATATATGCTTGTTGACTTGACTAGGGAATATGGTCACTTTTTGCTGCATTTGCAACACAGTGGGTTTTGAGGCGAGGTAATCTGTCTCATTGCATTAGAACCAGAGGACTGACAGGTTCATTTGGTTTCCATCATTTATCCACAGTGTTTTCCTTAACAGGTATATCTGTTAACAATAAACCATGGCGTGCTGCTAAAAGAACAAACAAAAACAAAACAAAACAAAACCCAGATGTATCTTATGCTGGGGGATGGGGAGGTAGTACATGTGAAAAAATAAATATACTAGGACCATACTGTGAAATGAGTGATTCAGATAATAGAAGGTCAGAAGAGGGAGTGATTAATTCCTGCTGGAATGGTCAAAGTAGACTTTAAAGAAATGAGATTAGAACTGGGCCTTGAAGGATATGTTGGATTTGGGTAGGTAAGAGGATACTTTAGCATAAGATTTTGTATTAAATATCAATAAATCTGTCTATAATCAATCAATAAATCAACCAGCACTTATTAAGTCCCTTCTGTGTTCCAGATGGTAGGTGCTAAGGATACCAATAGAAAAGTGAGACAGTTTCTGCCCTCAAGGAGCTTACATGGTTGGGGGTAGGAGGTAGAGGAGATAATATGTCCATAGAGAAGCAAATAAAGGATAGAGGGATAGGTACTGGACCTCTGATTTCATTGAAACATGTAATTCCAAGATAAGGAGATTCCTTCTACCAATGAAGGTCATCACTGTCTATGTAACTTATGGTGTTAAAGAGTAGTTTAGACAGATTAATTGAGTTTGAAGGGTCACACTGCCAGTATGTGTCAGAGGGGTAGGACTTGAACTCAGGTCTTCCTAGCTCTGAGGCCAGAACTCTAACCACTATGCAGCATTGCCTCTCAAGTATGAGGAATATACAAATATGAGATACAGAAAAAAGAAATACAAAATCATTTCAGGATGGCAAACCTTTAATAAAAAATTGTTGAGTGAACAAATGAATGAACACAAGTAAAAGAATTTCAGGCATTTCAAGGAGGTTCAGGAGACAGAGAACAGACTTCTTAAGCCATAGTAGAGAAGAATTCACTTGGATGAGTGTTAGCAGATAAGGCTGGAAAAATAGCCAAGGTTAGATTGTAAAGAACCCTAAACCTGAAATGAAAGAGTTTGGATTTTATCCCATAGGCTGTGTAGAACCACTGAAGATTTCTGAGTTGGGGAATGATATATTGAAGCATGAAGAAAGAGACATTTTAAGAAGATCACTCTGGCAGTGATATGTAGGATGGACTGAATAGTGAGAGACTCACGGCTTGAAGTCCAGCTGGGAAGTCATTATAATAGGCACCAAATCACAGTATTTCAGAGGTGAAAGGGACTTCAGAGGGTATTTATAGTTCAACTTCTATACTTTGCTTGTGGTCCTCCAAAGAGAAGAAACTTCATACTTCCCAAGGCAGTTCATTCAACTTTTGAATAGTTCTAAGGTAGGGAGTTTTTCCTTATGTAACAGTGGTTGGGGTTTGTATTTGTTTTGGAAGGAATACTAACTACTCCCTTGGATGGCCTCTACCTTTTGGTAGAGTCACTCTTTCCTAGCTCCTCCCTTCAGGGGTCCCTGAGCGTGACTTTCTCTAAGGTAATGCCTTCATTCTGACCCAAGGAAGGGTTTTCTTGAACTTTCCTAGAAAATGGAAAAATGGGGGTAAGGAGTTGTCCACTGCTTCAGAGAGACTTAGTTTCTCCTTACCCTGCTTCTGGTCCCCTAACACTACTGCTCAGCTCAATTTTTGCTCAGGGCAATCTGAGAACAGTCTAGATCTATTTTCACTCTCTACTTTGGTAGAGTTTGTGATATACTTCCTATAAAAATTCCTTTGATTTGTTTTGAGCCCTCAGTCAAGAAACTCCCCAGTGATTTTGGAAAGGGAATTTCCTTCTCTCTCTGTGTATCCCTAGGCAACCATAGCCTTTTACTCTATTGCTTCTTTTAATTCCCCTCATCCCCAGGACAATGGATGTTGCAATGGATAGAGCCTTGGGCCTAGAGTCAGGAAGACCTAAGTTCATATCCAGCCTCAGACATTTACTGTGTGATCCTAGACAAGTCACTTAATCTCTGCTTGCCTCAATTTCCTCAACTATAAAATGGGAATTATAAATGCAGCTACCTCCCAAGGCTATTATGAGGATCAAAAAAGAAAATATTTGTAAAGTGTTTCACGTGGTTCCTGGAACATAATAGATACTTCATAAATGCTTGTGACCCTTCCCCTATGGACACTTTTATACATACTGAATGATATCTTTGAGAAATAGCTTGCTTTTTGGAGAAAATTTGGCTAATACAGAAAATGAATAGTTTTTTTTTAATTAAAGAAATTAGAGATTCAAAGTAGGTTCAGTGAGAGAATCAGTAAAAAGTAGGAAATGAGGAATTAAGAGTTTCATCATTATTGTTCTCAGCAACCTGGTAGCAGCCACAATCTTTCTCTTTCTTTCATTTTCTCAGTCATGGCAGGGGCCAAATGAGTATGGAAGCTGTGGTGTTGGAGAGACAACCACTCTTCAGTCCTCTCTATTCATACCATCCTGAAGTCATATGCTTTCATGAGTGCATCACTCAGCTCTTACCTTTAGAGATAACTCTAAAAGACTTCAGAATTCTGAACAATATAATGACAAACCATGATTTCAGACGACCAGAGATGAAGCATGCTACCTACCTCCTGACAGAGAGGTGATGGACTAAAGATGAAACATATTTTTTTTGGACATGGCCAATGTAGAAATTTACTTTGCTTGATTATGCATATTTATTATGAAGGTTTCATTTTGGGGGGTTGTTGTTGTTCAGCAGGGGGCTGGGAGGAAGGTAGGAAGAAGAAAAAATACATGCTTGTTCATTGGAAAAAATTAAAGTTAAAAAATAAAGGAACTTGGAGAGTAATCTTGAATTATGCCCAAAGAGTTATAAAACGGTGTATACTCTTTGACCCAGCAATACCACTATTAGGTCTGTTTCCCAAGGTGACCAGGGAAAAAAGAAAAGAACCTATATGTTCTAAAATATTTATAGCAGCTCCCTTTGTGGTGGCAAAGAACTGGAAATTGAGAGGATGTTCACCAGCTGGGGAATGGCTAAATAAGTTGTGGTATGTGATTGTGATGGAATACTGTTGTGCTGTAAGAAATTACGAGCAGGCCAATTTTTTTTTGTTTTTTGTTTGTTTGTTTTAGTTTTCAACATTCACTTTTATAAGAATTTGAGTTCCAAATTTATTCTCCTTCCCTCCTTTCCCACCCTTCTCCCCAAGAGGCAAGCAATCTGATATAGGTTATATATGTACAATCATATTAAACATATTTCTACATTAGTCATGTTGTAAAAGAAGAATCAGAATAAAAGGGAAAAACCATGAGAAAGAAAAAGCTTCGATCTGCATTCAGACTCTATATTTCTTTCTCTGGATGTGGATAGCATTTTTCAAGATAAGTCTTTTGGAATTGTCTTAGATCAATGTATTTCTGAGATCTAAGTCTATCATAGCTGGTCATTGCAAAATGTTGCAGTTACTGCGTGCAATGTTCTCCTGGTTCAGCTCACTTCATTCAGCATCAATTCATGTTAAGTCTAGGTTTTTCTGAAATCCACTTACTCATCATTTCTTATAGCACAACAGTATTCCACTACATTCATGTACCACCACTTGTTCAGCCATTCCCCAATTGATGGACATTCCCTCAATTTCCAATTCTTTGCCACCACAGGAAGAACTGCTATAATATTTTTGTACATGTGGCTCCTTTTCCATTTCTATGATCTCTTTGGGAGACAGACCTAGCAGTGGTATGAACAGGTTGGTTTTAGAAAAACATGGAAAGACTTGCATGAAATAATGAAGAGTAGAATGAAGTAGAACCAAGAGAATGTTGTATACAGTGACAACAATATTGTTGGAAGAATAGCTGTGAACAATTAAGTTCTTCTGAGCATTATGAATATTCAAACCAACTACAAAGGACCTATGGAGGAAGATGCTATCTACCTCCAGATAAAGAACTGAAATAGAAGTATTTATAGTATGGTTTTACATATATATATACGTGTGTGTGTATATATGTGTGTGGTGTGTAAAATGGTGACTTCTCTAGTGCAGAATGTGGAGGGAGGGAGGGATAAAGACACTTTGGAACTTAAAATATAACAAAAATAAATAAAATTTAAAAAATAAAGGTGGTCCCAAGTATGGCATGACATTTGATTATTAAGACTTAGCCAAGAGTAAGCAAGAAATGAGAAAGATGCCTTGACTGTTGTATCCTTAGAGATATCTTGGACTCAAATCTATCCTTTGTCAGGATAGAATTAGCCAAGAAGTTTGGGGGGGGGTGGAGAAAAAAAGGTAGTTATCCTAGCCTCCGTAAGAATACATGTTCAAAAAATGCATGTTTTCTTATCACTTGATCTCATATTCTGGGCCTCATTATTCTAGTAAGTCAGTTGAACAAGTATTTATTATTCATCTATGTCCCCACTGGTACTCTGGTAGACATACACACACTCAAAAAAATTCAATGAATTCTTACCTCTCGATGACTTTTAACCTATAACCCTAATGTCAAAAATTTGCATGACATGATGAGCACCTGTGCTCTTTAGATGATTTTCTTATTCTCTTGGTTTACCATTCTGGCCCAGAAACCCTGAGCAAACAGACACATGGCATCCCATGTATACTGAGACCAATGCCCTAAACTGCAAGCATGCAACTCACAGTATTAAAGATGAAAATGCTTATTGAAAGACTGAGGTACAATGAAAAGTGGTACAGTGGAAAGAATGATGGATTTAGAGTCAGAGGATCTGGGTTCAAATCCTGCCTTGGTTACTTACTATCTAAGTTACAGGTGTTAATCTCACAGTGAGTGCAGTCTAAACAAGATAAAATGTAATTAGGAAATGTTTGACAAACTAAATAAAAATGCAATACAATATAATTAAGGTTGATTTGTGGTTTTCTAAGGCGGCATTTGTCTGACAGAGATGCTTTTTTTGAGTTTTACACCACTAATATAAGTGACTTTGACCAAGTCAGTTTACCTCTCCAGGCTTCAATTTCCTCATCTGTAAAATGAGGGGTTTGGATTACATGCCTTGTTAGGTCCCTTCGGACTCTGGATCTCTAATCCTATGGGCAGAATAACTCTCTGAGATTCTTAGTTGCAGGGAAGGTGCCCGCCATTATCAGCAGAGGGAGCTTCCTCATCCTTGTGCTCCTTGTACTAATGAAATTACAAATCCACTCCCTCATTCGCACCATACCAGTGTAACGCTGGACAAAACACAACTTTGGTCTGCTTCAGCTTTCCCATCTGCAAAATGGGGATAATAACACCACATATCTTCCAAGATTATTGTAAGGATAAGATGAGATCTCATTTCTAAAGTGTGCTTTGCAAACCTTAAAATGCCGTATACATGTTTAAAGTGCTATTATTATTGTTAAGAGTTTTGCCTCTTCAGAATTGATTCTAAGTACTATGGGGTGGGGGAGAAGAATAGATGAATATTGACTAGAATCAGTAAGAAAGGCTTCATGGAAGACGTGGGATTTGAGAAAAGCTTTAGTAGACTTTGAAAGGGGGAGACAGCACAAGGAAAGTTAGTTGTGCAAGAAAACTACGAGCAGACCAATTTACTGTTACTGAAAAGCAAATATGTATCGAAAGCCCTATGCAGATCTGTGGTGGGGAGAGAGCTTTAGTTGAATAACAAATAAACTCAACAATTTCTGAGTTTTTCCTAAGGGCATGCGAAGTCTGCCAAAAACGCATTACAAAAAGAGGTAGGAAATCTGAGCGCTCTACACTTTGAGGAGAACACATTGGCAAATTCTTCATTTAAGTTTCCTGTTCTCGGATTATTGCAAAGCAACAAGGCGAAATCTGCAAGTCTCCTGCTTTGTTTTTTTAAGTTGTGGTTTGTTTTTTTTTTTTTATTTTACCAGTAGGTGAAATTTTAGTAATTTTCACTTTTCCAGCAAAGGGGAAAGTTATGGTAATCCCAAAGCAAGCCTCATGGGATTTAGAACCAGCAAGAGAGGTCATTTCTGAGAGAATTGGCATAGTACATTTCGTGGAATCATAGAGCTAGAGCTGGAAACAATCTCAGAGACCATCTAATCCAACTCTCTTATTTTACACTTGAGGAAATTGAGGACCAGAGAAGTTAAATGACTTGCCCAAGGTCAGTTACTTTGCTTTACCATAATACTTTTTATATGAAGGTGTTTGATGCCCTCATATGTACCCATTTTACTGATGAAAAACTTGAGGCACAGAGAAATTAAGTTTCATGTCCAAGGATAGCTAGGAACAAAGTAGGGAACAAACTAATGTCATTTTTCAAAATTAAATTTTTAGAAAAATTAAGATAAACTAGTTTTCTTCCTCTCCCTGCCTACACCCCTAATTTTGGAGGAAAAAACTCTAATAGCAAATATTCATAGTAAAGAAAAATCAAATTCCCACATTAGTCATGTCTCAAAAATATATGTCTTATTCTGCACCCTGAGTGCATCACCTTTCTTTTAGGAGGTGTGGTAACATGTTTCATCACCAGTCCTCCAGCTGAAGTCATGGTTGGTAATTGAGTTGATTAGAAATTAAGGTCTTCTTCATGGTGCCCAGAGCGGTCCCATCTTGTCTTTAGAAAGAGTCTGGTTTGTTATAAAGTGCTAACTGCCCTTTTCTTCTGCTTATTATCCGCAATTGTCATGTCAAACCCTCTAAAGGATCCAGTCAAGGTCTGCCATCTGCTCATCAGGGATGGCACCTGTATTGGCCTTAACATTTCTTCATATAAATAGAGACTAGTCTTTGCAACAAAGAATATAGCAATGACATCTTCTAGGGTCAGCAAGGAGAGTCCTGGCAGCATAGACAGCAAGGTCTGGGTTGACTAAGTCAGGAATGAACACAGGGAGTGAGTAGAAGTGTAATCCAGCACATGCTTATTAGGTGTTTTTAGTACCCTTAAATCTTAAAGGACAGGAGAGCTGACCAGCCTGCTTCGAAGAAGATTTTTATGAAAATGAGATAGAAGTCTTTTGTGGCTACATCACGGACCTCATGCATGTTTTCAGAACATCATGTGTGAGGTTCTCTACTTTTAAGGTCATCAGTCTTGAGGTAGTAGGGACCTCAAACATCAGTTAGTCCAACCTCTTCACTTTACAAATGAGGAAACGGAGGCCCAAAGAAGTTAAATGACTTGCACAAGACCACAGGATCATCAGCTCATAGGATCATAGATACAGAACTAGAGGTTACCACAGAGACCAATCTAGTCTAAAGTTTTTTAACCGAGGGTCTATGAACTTGTTTCTTTTTAAATATTATGATAACTGCATTTCAATATAATTAGGTTTTTTTTTCCTTGTGTATCTTATTTTATGCATTTAAACACATTTTGAGAAGAGATCTGTAAGCCTTCTCAGCTGGGATTAGAGACCTGTACCACCATACCCAGCAATTTCTGACCATAAAGCATTTCTTCCTCCTATTATGGAGGCTGGTTGTAGACACCACCCCTGGTTGTGTTTCCCTGCCCTTCCCCATTTAGTTTTGGAGATGTCAACCCTGCTTCCAATGAAGAGTAAGGAGGGATTGATACTGGGCTTCACTAGTTTTGTTTATCCTGTGTTCGGTGCCCCTACCTCTGCCTTGGAACTCATTTGGGAGTCTCTAAATCAACTGGCCTTCTCTTGAATGAGCTGAATAAAAGGGCCTTTTGCTTTCAGCATAAAATAGCCCTTCTAATACTTCTGGAAAGATGAAGATGATTCTGGGTGCCTTCTAACTCAGATTGTGTGATTCCATAAAATATAATTCTATAAAATAGACACTCAGAAAAAAAAGTCACCTATTATAAGATGATCAGTTGTGAATAATTTAGCTATTCTTGGCAATACAATGATCCAGGACAACTCTGAAGGATTTATGATGAAAAATACTATCCATCCCCAGAGAAAGAAAGATGGTGTCTGAATACAGATTGAAGTATACTTTTTAAACTTAATTTTTCTTGAAATTTTCCTTTTTTTTTTGATCTATGTTTTCTTTCACAACATGACTATTATGGAAATGTTTTCCATGATTACACATGTATAACCTATATCGAATTGCTTGCCTTCTCAATGAGGGGGATTGGAGAGGGAAGAAGGGAGAGAATTTGGAACTCAAAGTTTGAAAAACAAATGTTAAAATTGTTTTTACATGTAACTGGAGAAAAATAAAATACTAAATAAAAGGAAAACAAGAACTGTTGCATCACCATAACAACGAAAGAAATGTAAATAAAAGCAAACTTTCATTCAATAAATGTACATATTTTTAAAAGATAAAACTATGTGGATGAAAGTGTTGGCAATAGATAACCTCAGACATTTTTTTCAAGCAATACAGATTGTTTTTTTTGCAAGACATCAAGCAATATGTGACCACATGGCCATGGTTTTGGACACTTTGGAGAATATCATTCAAAGAACAAAAATCAAAAGAAAACAAAGACCTATTTATATATTTTATGGTTCTCTTTTATATATACATATATATATTATATATATATGTATGTATCTATAATTATATGTACATATGCAGAATGAGGAATGGCTATGCAGACTGTGGTACCTTTATCCAATGGAGTAAGTACTCTATCACTATCAAGAACAATAAAAATGACAGGATTACGCGCTGGATTTTAATGCATTAAAAAGAAAAAAAAGAAATAATATATAGAGAATTATGAAAATTGTGTAAAAAAATGAATTCTTTTGCCCCTGACCACTCATGTAAAAAGGTAGGTCTGTATAATTGAAAAGATGGAAAAGGTTATAGGAGTCATTATTTTTTTAGTTATCATTAATGTTTTGCAGTATACATTTATTTTTATTGTAAAGTTGATTAAATAGATAAACGTTAAAAATCAGATAAGACACTGTATGGGCTGACAGATAGATTATAAACACTATGGTGCCTTATTTGCAAATAAAGTGCTTTCTACAAGTGCTTTCTCAACAAAATTATAAGATACAGACATAAAAGGATTCAATTCACCCATAACACCACGTGTTTCAATGGAAAGCCCTCTGAAAAAATGCCCCTCTCTGCCCACACCTGCTCTTTCTGCTGAGCGCAGAGGTCCCCTTGAATCAAATGTTTTGCTTTCAGTTCACTTGCCTTAGAACTGGGGAAAACAGTGCAAAGGGAAAACAAACAGCATTATTGTAAAAAAAAAAATAGCACACTTTGTGTGTGCTGGGAGCACCAGCCCCCATTTTGTTAGGTGGAACTGTAGCTGAAAGATTTCCCACTCTCTATTTTTTCAGATTAACCTCAGGCTTTCTCCAGCATATTTGGAAATCTCCATTTTATTTTCATATTATCATTAACATTGATTATGCTAGTGTTCTGCTTTATGTATTTTAATTAAATGTTTTCTATGTTGTGCTTGCACCCTGAGGCCATTTTACCCAGAAGGGCACAACTTTATAAACTAAAAAAGCAAATAAAATGAACGGTGTCCTCAGTGCTGTAAAGAACATTTAAGAACCACAGTTCCTGCCTCAAAGTGTTTACAAGCTAAGTAGATGAAAAGGAAAATGAAGAAATGCTTTGTAAAATGTCAGGACTCAGTTATCTTTCTCATTTGTTTTTGCTATTTTCGATGTTTTCATGCTTCCCCCATTCTTTACATTAATCAGTAGTTAGTATGGGCCTAAGGGTAGACTCCTGGGGAAAAAAATGAGGCAGATTTTGAACATAGTAATAGCTCACCTTCATCTATCACTTTGAGCTCCACAACAATTCTCTTAGGTTGGCACAATCATCATCCTTTTACAGATGAGGAGACTGAGGCACAAAAACCTGGTTTGCCCAGGCTCATACAGATAGTAGGTAGCTGGGGTGATTTCCCATTTTTCCCTGACTCCATATCCAGCCTCCTGTCCATTGTCACTAGTCACCATCATTGCTCTCCAGGTTTCACTTCAGCTGTCTTCAACCAGGTCCCAGAAACTTCATCCCAAAACTCAATCCCACCCTGGAATTCACAAATTGGAAAGTATCCTGTGTCCTTGTGGCCTGTCCCTCTGATTAGATGACTCCTCCGTTAAGTAGAAAGGGTGGCCAGGCTAGCCACTTCTCATTCCTCTCCAGGATGCACTCTAAACCCTCTCACCAGGCCCCCAAGCCATACTTTTCCTCTACCCCCTTTTTAGCTTCCTTTTGTGGGTGGTCTTCCTCCATTAGAATGTAAACTCCTCAAGGGCAAGGACTCTTTCGGCTTGTATTTGTAGTCTCGGAACTTAGTGTAGCACCTGGATTGCAGGTTGTGGACTGACTGACTGACTGTCACATTCTCCTCACATAGAGTATCTTATGATTATGTAAAAAGTATTAAAGATTCTATAATAACAGTGATTTTAGAGATTCTTTTGTTCAACAATTTGCTGAGTATTAACCTCAAGTGAAGCATTAAATAGGGAGGCATTTTTTTTTCTAACAAAAATGTTGATAAAAGTTATGGAAAGCATCCTATTAAAAAGTTCAAATGAAAGAATTTCTGATCGGTTGTGAGCTTTTCAAATGCTCCTACTTGCTGATGACATCATGCTATTTGAATTAAGTCCAGGTATAGGATGAAGCCCTTTTGGCAAAATCCATAGCAAGGCAAAAGGGATTGCTCTAACAATTCACACTAGGAAACAAAGTGGATGAAAAGCACACATTGCTCAGACCCTAATATGAAGATGGTTGAACTGCCTGTCAAATTAACCCATCAATATGTGTTCCTTAGAAGATTTGCTGAGGACACAATTGAGTAAAAGGAGGCTATTAGACAGTATTATCCACGAGAAACTGTGCAGTGCTTTCAGCAATGCCCAATTATTTGATATTGCAAAAGTCCATCTCTTTAAATCAGGATTCTCCTAATATTGCTATATAGAATGTCAAAGCATAGAATACCAATGATTTCAAAGTTATTACAATTATATGCCAATTCCTCAAAGATATGAAGGCAGCTCTTATCTTCCCTTCTCTCCTCCAGGCAAAGCATCCCAGGTTACTTTACTTATTGTCCGTAAGACCTGGTCTCTTCCTCATTAACCCAATTGTTTTTAATCTCTCTAGGCCATTAAGATCTCTCTAGAATCTGGAAGCCAAAGTACTCCAAATTTGCTCTGGATATTGGAGGGTAAGGTGGGAACTCTTTCCTCCCTTGATAGGAACACTCTGCTTCTTCAGTGAAGGCAAAGATGACTTTTGGCTTTTTTGTTAGACCTGCATGTCCACCTTGACTGCTAGTCTCTGGACCTTCCCAAGTCCAACTTGCTTCCATGCTTATAGCCCTTAAATCTGCCTCACTACATTGCCTTAGCTGTCCTGGCTTACCAGGTAGCTATTCACTAGTATGGGTGGTAGTCCTGGAATCAGGAAGACTTGAGTTCAAATTTGGCCTCAGATGCTTACTAGCCCTGTGACCCTGCACAAGTCACTTTACCTCTGTCTGACTCAGGTTCCTCAACTGTAAAATGGGTATTATAATAGTAACTACGTCTCAGGTTTGTTGTAAGGCTTAAATAAGATGATAGTATTTGTGAACCCTGGGACAAAGCTCCACATTCACCACCCTACTGAAATTGTCTGGATTGGCATCTGACCCAGTAAAATACACATATGAAATATAATAAAAATGTTCACTGAAGGTTATTTTGATATAAGGAAGGAATAGAATGTAAGCTCCTTGAGGCAGGGACTATTTTTCACTTCTGTCTTTGTTTCTTTATTGCCTAGCACAGACCTTTGCACCTAGTAAATACTTAATAAATGCTTGTTGCCTGAATGAATGAAGCAAAAAGAATTTTTGAGGGTCCACATAGTTTGGGATCCTTATTATTTTGAGAAAAGACTTCAGCAGTGAATGAAGTTCCAATTTTCCTTCTGTATATGCCCAAACCTATGTCTGTTGATTTCAGAGAATGGAATATTTAGAAAGGAAAACGATTTTCCCCATCCCTCCCCAAATCAAGCTTATTTAAATTCTCTGAATTGGTAGCATCTTTGAAATTTGGTGTCAGATTCAGAAAGTACTCTTCTGGAGAGAACATTTCAGACTTGCTGTAAATGTTTGGATGAAAACACCATAAAGATGGTTCTTCCTACAGCATCTCACTAATTCTGTCTGTTGGAGAACAAGTCACTAAACAGACTCCAAAAGTGAATTAACTATTCCATTTAAACACAGAAAAATAACAATTGAATCAGGTTCAATGTAAATCTTGGACCAACTCACAAAAAGAACTTCCAACCCAATCAAGACACTCAGGAACAAATGAATCAGACATGTTCTTTAGACCTACATCTTTCCAGAAGAGCTGTAATAATTAAAGGTCAAAGTTAGTTTCTAATTCATTTTGTGCCTTCTGAAATGATCAACTTTACCAGGAAAAGAAGAGCAGAGGTTTCCAGTGTTTCAGAGAAGCCAATAGTGCCCTCTAAAGGAAAGCTGCAGGAGGTATGATTGCGAGGGCTTATAGCATTTTTTTCTGCCAAGATTCCACATACTGTAATTGAAATATATATCATTGTTTGGGTTATGAATTATAAAAAGAAATAGGGGTGGCCCTGAGCATAGATGACATAAGTGGCTGCCTATGTAGATCTCAAAGTGAGGTGAAGGACCAGAAAACCACTTTCAAGTGGGGGAGAGGGGTGAAAATATAGCACTTTACTGCAGGTGCCTATTATGAACCTCTGCCACCAGCTGCTCTGGAAATTTTGTTTATATAGGTAGGACAGCAGAAAACCCCAAGGCTGGGAGGCTGAGGCCTTGACAAGAGAGAGTGACAAGTGATGGGGAGCCCAGGCAGGTTTGAGTAACTGCATGGCCAAGGTGCCTTGTAGAAGGGTGTTGCATTGATGGGAAGAGAGTACCCAACTGAGTGTGAAGAGAAGGGGAGAAAGAAAAGTAAAGGTCAATGGAAAGTCAGTATTTTGCCTTGGGGGGGGAACCCCAACCCTCTACATTGAGAAAGCTTCCTGATCAGCTGTCTTATAAAGAGACAGACAGCAGATGAAAAACTGAAAGCAAAATTTTATAAACTATATGCAAGGCATTTTTATTTGTCAAATGAAAGCCCTGTTTATTCTTCTGTTTTTCCATCTGTCCTCAGTTTGTGTGATACTCCTAGAGGTATCAACAAATTGCTTAATAACATTACAAGAAATATTTGGCACACACAGGTATTGTTGTTATTGATCAGGTGCTGGGCAAGTCTTGGAGATTAATACCTGCCTTCGAGACACAAAAAGTCAATAACTACAGATGGCTGTTAATCCTGGATATAAATTGCTGCAGTGAAGTTATTATTGTCATAATTAGATTGTCGGGAACAAAGTTTTAAAATATTTAATTACTTCTTTATTACTGATGTTACATTCACAGTGTGTCTGTATGTCTGTGTATGTATAAGAGGAGATGGGAGGGACAGAAAGAAAGAGGAAGAGGGAGACAGAGAGAATAGGAGACAGATGGAGGGAGAGAAAAAGAAAGAGACTGAGAAATGAAGAAAAGAAGATGGAGAGACAGAGAGTTTCTGTTCAGTTTTCTTAGACTCCTGATCTCAGAGTTTTGTTTGGTTGGCAAACAGCAAAATCACATGTAACATTTATAGGATTGCTTAGGAAAATTAAATTCCTGATAAATTAAATTCCTACACTTTACTATGTAACAACTTGAACCTCATAATGCCCTAAGATATTTCAGCTATATTAATGTAACTTGGTAGGATGGAGTAGGGTAGTTTCCAGTGATGCTCTGACATGATGGTCACAGATGGGAGAATATATCGATACCTTAGAAGTTTTTAAAAGAATACCTTGGTGGTTGTATATATTACCTCCTCAGGGCAAGAGAAGAAGATAGGTTGATGACAAGTCATTCATTCATCCATTCAAGAAACATTCATTAAGTATTTGCTATGTGCAACACACTGTGCTAAGTGCTGGGAATACAAAAACCAAATGAAAAACAGTACCAGTACTCAAGGAGCTCACATTCACATTTGTTCTTCTGATTATGTAATAAATAATCTATTGACAATGTCAGTAATTTTTTGCTCAAGTAAAGGTGGCGATAAAATCTATTAGTAAATTAAACTATATTTGGGTTTCAAAAAGGGATTTGCATTTTGCTAAGTCTTGAATTTTATATTGAGAAGCTAGGTCTAGAAAATAATTTAACACTCTCAAAAGACAGATAATTTTTAAAAATTCAGTACTTTAATACCCCAAATGCCTGTGAGTTGTTGGGATACTCTCTTTACCAAGACGTGGATCGTTACTTATTAGATGATCTTTGAAAGCTTATAGGCTTGAAAAGTTGGTCACCTAGTGTACAATCTAGTGATAAAGTTCTCCAGCTGATCCAGGTTTATCCTCAGATGGCAAACATGGCTGGCTCCATACTCAGAGCATGTCCAACTTTGTAGACCCTTCCAGAGCTCACACAGCATGTCCGGCCTTTGGGAACCCGAGTTCACTGGAGTGGAGGTAAGTGGAGGAAAGCTCTTCTTAAACAAATAAACAAACAACAACAACAACAAAATCCTTATTAATACAATTGTGAACAGAAATACTCTCCTTCCTGCTGTGGTCATTAGCCAGCCTTTTTTGTATGTTAGCTTTAACACACAAATAATACTCAGACAAGATGATCCTCAATTAAAAGCTATCCTCTTGTCTTTAGCCATCTGTGTTGCTAGTGCATACTATCCCACTGATAACACCTTCCGGAAGTTGAGCCATATTTCTTAGGAGCTTATTGCTTTCAAATCTGTTAAGAATTCTTAAGGTAAGGGGTAAAATAAAGCCTGACACCATAATTAGGTAATTCCTTCTGCTCTCTTTCTTAGGACAAAGCTCTCTTTTGCAGTATGTAATTACCAGAAAACAGGTTTGAGCTTTTCATATAAGATCCGAAGTAATGACACCCCAAGCTGCCCTATGACGTGCTGAAAAATACTGTTTATTAAATACTTTGCACAACCAGAAAATAGCAATCAGTATGTTTCAGAATGGCAGCTCAAAGGGTGGGTTCTACAATGGCTTTTAATATAGATTTGGGGTACTAATTAAACCAGCAAATAAATACCCAGCACCATGATTGTCAAGTGACAGAAACAGCATAGTTATCAATTGTAGTAGAGATTTAAAAATCAGATTGTTTTTTCTGCTTCCTATACATGTAGGTTAAAAGACACAAAGGAACGGTCTCTCTAAAATATAAACAAAGCCTAATTCTTGTCTGCTAAATTGATATTCAGCTCACATTCTTTGTGAATGTACCTCAACACATTTCCGCAATGCTAAATGCAGCTAAAGATGCATTGTGTTTAAGCTGCTTCTTGCTCTAAATTTATATGCAAACCTGGCTCATGTTTTTCCAAATTAATAAAAATGTTACTTAGGCAATTGAGGTTTTGCAGTTAATCAAGAGAATTGTGTCTTTGAAGGAGTATCCTAGCAACCTCTCAGCAGCCAGGGAAGGGCCGGGCTGACAATGTACACTGATTTCATTGTGCTCCTGGCCGCCATCAAACTTTGCAGTTAATCAAAAAGAGACTTGGAAACAGACACAGAAATTCGGTCTGAGCTCACAAAGGGGCCAGCTTGTAAGCAGGGAGAAGAAGGAGTTTACAACCCAAAAGACAATTGCCTTCTCTTTGAACATGCTTGTTCGCCTGGTGAATGAAAAAAAGTAGGGAAAGAATGGCAAAGGCAGATGAGTTCAGTGTGGGCATCAGCACCAGGCCCCTCTCTGCTGCCAGGTCATCTTATACTCTCAGGCCTTCACCATGTCCTAGAATGTCCTTCCTCCCTCCTCTTGGCTTGTGCAATTTCTATCCATCTTTGTGAGCCCAATTCAAATGTTATCTCCTCCCTGGACCCTTCCCTCATCTCTCCCATTAGCAATGACTTTACCCTTTGGACTTGACATAATGCTTGGTTTTGTACTTTTCTGATACCTTTTCTTAAGTCTGTAATATTAGTGAGAGGCTAAGTGAAGCTTCACATGGCCCTCTGGACTTGAGAATCAAGAAGATCTAGACTCAAATCCTGTCTAAGATATTCACTGGACTGTGTAACCTCTCTGAGCCTCAGTTTCCTCATTTTTTGAATGTGGCTACCTTTGACAACATATACCTTATAGGATTTTTGTGAGACTCAAACAAGACTGTGTATGTTTGTAAAGAGCTTTGCACTTAAAACATGACATAAACAGCAGCTGTTATTGGTAGTAATATTGTATATGATTATGTATGTAATTATGATTATGTACATTGAATGGACATAAGTACTTTCAATTCAACAAGTATTTATAAAGTATTTAATATATGCCAAGCACTGAGCCAAGTGTTGGAGATGCAAAGACAAAAATTATTCAGCCCTTGCCTTCAAGGAGCTTTATAAATGTTTGTTGTTTGAATGAATGAACTCTAAGAGATACTTATTTCAGGTGTGTGTGTGTGTGTGTGTGTGTGTGTGTGTGCACGTGGATATTTCATTTGAGATTTTCACAGTCTAATACATACATATTCAAAACTTCTCAGTCATGCCAAATTTTCACTGGCCCACAGAAAGTTTCAATGACTTTTCTTTAATTGACCATTGAATGGATTGTGCCATTATTTCTGAGGGAATCAAAACCTAGGAGGTGCCTGTTAACATTCCTTTTCAGCCTATATACTTTGTTGTAAAAATGCCTATGGGTTGCATTGTCACACAAAATATAAGATGTCCCACAAGTTTTAGTGCAGTTTTAAACTGTTAAAATTTAATACCAGAAAGAGGCTATTAAAGCTAAAAACTGCACTAAGACTTTTGGGATACCTCGTACAATGGCCAGTAGTGGTTGTATTTTCCAGACACAATTCAGGACTTTGGGAGGAAAGAACCGGTTTTGAGTTCCAGTTCTGCCACCTGTTAGCCATATGTCCTAGAGGATATCACTTCCCTTATTTGTACCTAAATGTGGTCATCTATAAAATGGAGATAATAACATTTGTATTCTATCTCACTGGGTCATTATGAGACCATAATGAGATTGAATATGTAAAGTACAAAAGAAATCATATATATATGTGTGTGTATGTATATATATATGTCATTCACACATACATATATGCATGTAATAAACATATATAGACATATGATATATGATAAACAACAGATATATGATAAACAGATAAATGTAGATAAGCAGATATAGAAACAATGTTTATTATCAGATAAGCATACTATATGTATGTAGGACTTAGAGCTGAGTGTGACCTTAGAGCTCATCTAATCCAATACCTTCATTTTACAAATGAGGAAAATAAAGTTCAGAAAGTAGTTGAATCCCCCAAGGTCTCATGAGTAGTTATCAACAGAGTTGAAATTTGAACCCAATTGCTCTGGTTCCAAATCTGTTACACACTACATCTCCTTGCCTCTCTATCACAACATCCTGTTTTTGAGAAATTTAATTGAATTTTAATTTTTGGAAACTGACAATAAAACCAAGAAAACCTAGAGAAGAATACACATAGAACTGTACAGTGAACCAAAACATAGGAGTAAGAATCTAGGCTCATAAATATTTGAAAAATCACCAGGAAACCATCTTTCTTGGCCATGGTTCTTAAATTCCCTTTCATTTTTTTAATGCTTAGAATTCATTTATTGAATAGAGGGATTTAACAAAGTGTAGCATTGGGTGGGCAAGGTGAATTGTCACCTGTCTTCTATCTTGAATTCTTACTAACATTTCTCTGCTCATTTGATTTCTCTTAGGAAAGAAATTAATCTTTGTGCCTGGAATATTAAAAAGTGAGGTATTTTTCTTGAGTTTTAGTAATCCTTGAATTTGAAGTTTTCTCTTGATCTTAAATATAAAGGAAACAATTATGGGAACAATACATTTGCTAAACACTTAAATAGAATTTGGCTGGGTCTTCTTGGAGTTCTCCAAGTACAATGTTTTTAATGTACTTCTGAAAGCCTGAAAGACAGTATAGTGACTTACATGGTGGGAATCTGCCTTGTTGGCTTTGTGAAGACACCCAGAGCCTCTGGTGCTAGTTACTCTACCATTACTGTGAGAATGAAGATCTAGGTTAAAATAGGCTCTGCTACTCACAAACTATGTGACTCTGGAAAAGTCATTTAACCTCTCTGAGCTAAAGATTTTCTTCTGGGGGAAAATGGAGATTACTATAATCCCTGCTCTGCCTCATCCACAGGACAGTTATGAGGAAGTATTAGTAGGTCAGAAATCAATAAAGAAAGGTCTGGAGGGCACAGAGGCAGGGCAGATTGTAATGCCTAGTGGTCTTCTATCTCCTTGGAAGGGATAGAAATAGTGATTCCCATTTTATCCAAGTGGTATGAAGAACCAAGCACTGATAGGTTCTGAGTGGCCTTGGTCCAGAGGAGGAGCTGAAGAGAAGATGAAGGAAGGAAAGTGCATTCTTATGGAAAACCTTCCCTTTCCCCCCTAGACCCCACCATACATACCCCCTTGACCATTTAGGTTCTTAGGGGTGTTATTTTAAAGTACAATAGTAAGCAACCTTGATATATGTTAATAGTAACAGATCATAGTAGAACACAGAGGAAGTAGCTTATTTTAGATCAAATCACCTTGCCTAAAAGGTAGTGAAGGGGTAGAGACAAATGGAACCTATGTAATGTAATGACATCCACCTGTTGAACTTTGGTATGGAAAACACAAGCAGACTCTTAAAATCTCAGTGTTGGAAGTTCATCACATCTCAGAGGTTATCTAGTCCAATCCACATTTCAACAAGAATACTTTCTACATCATAGCTGACAAATAGCTGTCATCTGTGTGCTTGAAGACCTCTAGTGATGGGTTTGCACATCACTTCTCAAATTACTTCCTTACATGAAGCTGAAATCAACTTTTCACCCATCAGTCACACAAGCCATACTTATTTACAGAATAAATAATTCAATTCAATACTTCAGGGAACAATGAATTTCACTGGTATAGGATCCTTTTTTGATTGATTCAAATCCCAGGCCCTCTGATACAGATATCGGACTATCTTCATAAATTGCCATCCTTCACCCTCCACCCCATCATCACTTATTGACCAACCCTCTGGTGCTAAGACTTCTTGAATTTGACTAGGCTAGTTTAGGAGGCAGTTAGGTGGCACAGTAGATAGAGGGCCAGGTCTGGAGTTAGGAAGACTCACCTTCTCAAGTTGAAATCTGGCCTTAGAAACTTACTAGCTATGTGACCCTGGGCAAGTCACTTAACCCTGTTTGCCTCAGTTCCTCATCTGTAAAATGAGCTGGAGAAGGAAAGGGCAAACCCCTCTAGTATCTTTGCCAAGAAAACCCCAAATGGCGTCACAAAGAGTTGAGCATGACTGAAAGGACTGAATAATAACAATAAAAAGGCTAATTTAAAGGCAATAGACACATGATCTATCACTGAGCCTTTCCAGCTTTATAAGTCCTGCCAGAGCTTGAATTCTTTGGAGATAGCTTTTGAGAACCGGGGTTACTGCCATGTCACAATGATACACTGGTGAAGGACATTAATAGAGAGGCATGCAGTAAGCATTACCATCCCAAGACTTCATTCATATAAGTAATCCTTTTCCATTGGTACAGGTTACAATGCATCCATACTTTCTTATCCTGTGCAATTCTAATCCACGTTCTTTCATGTGTACTTAAAGCATGATAGATGTAAAGCTAGAAGGGACCTTACAGGCCACTGAGTCTAACCCCCTCATTTTACAGAGGAGTAGCTGAGAGGTCAAGAGAGAGTAAGTGACTTGCCCTGAGTCACGTAGCTAGAAAGAGCCAAGGGAATTCTGATCTTCCTGAATTCAAGTCCAGCACTCTATCTTCTACATCATGCTGCCTCTCAGAGAACCCGTCTAACATGACAGGGGTCCTCTTCTGGGTCTTTTTACATTTTGTGAATACTCATGCAATATTTGGGCTGTCCATCTATTATCATATTATCATCTTGTTCTTGCTACATGACTTGCTCATATCTTTTTCTAATCATACATTTTCCCTTATGCCACTTCCAAGTATCATTGAAATTTTGCTACAGCCTACCTGCACCCAGCACGGAGCATAAAACAGAATTATAAATGTAGATTTATCTATATTAATATCTATTCTATTACAGCAACATGAGTGTTCCCCTTAGTTACTAGTGCCTTTTCTCTTAAACTATCTTTTATTTAACTACTTTGTACTTATTTAAATGTATTTTCTTTTATTTGTTCTGTATATATTTATATATGTCCTTTTTGTCTTCCCCATTAGAAATAAGTTCTTTGTGAGGAAGGATCAGTTCCCTGTGAGACTGAAGATGAAGTGTAATGTTAGAATAAGTAGGCCAGTGTGGCTGAATCATAGCAGTTCAAGGTATCTTTCAGGAAAAGGAAGACATTGCTATTTAAGATGCCAAAGGTATGACCCTACTCAGATATCAAAGTCAAGAAGCTACTGCTGATATATCAACACAGTCCCCCTACTCTCTCTAGGAGGTGTCAAGACTGCTGCTAGACCATTGAGCAGAAAGAATCTCCATGCTATCATCCTGGGAATGATAAGCCATATAAAGAAAACAATCAACCATGGTACCCAGAAACTTTCATGCAGGAGGCTATGGCAAGTGGATATGTCAGGCCTGTTTGATAAGGATTGTCATTGGAACTTGGATGTCCTTGTGGGCCAACTCAGTAATCTTGGCCCAAACCTATATCCTCCTATAGTAGGACACAACTGGAAAAGAGCCAAGGTGTGGAAGCATCTCCCTCCATGGCTATACTTATGTTGATCTCCTGGTGGACCTCCAGGTGAGATTCCAGTCACGGGATTTTCTAAATGCAGCTCTACATGACAATGTCAACAATCCTCTGCACCCAATCTGTAAGGATGTCTTCACTGTGGAACTCCTCTTTCTGGTCACTGCAGAATTCCTGGCCCTTCTGGTCTCTGTGCTGCTCTGCAAAGTAGACCTGGATATAGCACCATGATAGATGATGCTATAGATAGAATCTGATAGAATCTAAGTGGCTTATGTTATAGACTGCCAGGTTCCTAAACCTGTGGATTCTGAACCTGCCTATTAAAGAAGATGAACAGTGATGGCTGAAGTGTGCATTAAAAGACCAATTTTGAGCACTCAGCTGTTGACCTAAGGTAATTGAGACACCTCAGTGAAATCTCTACATGCCATTTTAATCTTTCAGGGCATCTAGAATATCTGTTCAATGGCCTACAGTATTCTCCGGTAAACTTTGAACTGCCTTTCTGCTATCTAAGAGAGACCTGACCCACGTGGCCAAGAGCCACCATATTATCCATCTCAGAAAGCTGAACCTCTCAGACAATAACATAACTGACAATCTAGACTCCTGAAGGCAGTCTAGAACTCACTGACATATCTGTGATAAAGCGTAATCTTGAGAACATCTACTTTTTTGTGGTATGTGATCGTGATGGAATACTATTATTCTATAAGAAATGACCAACAGGATGCTTTCAGAAAAACCCAGAAAGACTTACATGAACTGATGCAAAGTGAAATGAGCAGAACCAGGAGAACACTGTGCACAGTAACAGCAATATTGTATGATGATCAACTGTGAATGGCTTAGCTATTCTCAGCAATATGATACAAGACAATTCCAAGGGACTCATGAACAAAAATGCTATCCACCTCCAGAGAAAGAACTGATGGAGTCTGAATGCAGAGCAAAGCATATTATTTTTCATTTTCTTTATTTTTTGGGGGTGTTTTTGGTCTGTTTTCTTTTGCAGTATGACTAATAAGTAAATGTTTTCACATGATTACACATGTATAAGCTATATTAAATTGCTTGCCATCTCAGGGAGGGGGATGGAAAGGAAAGAATTTGAAACTCAAAAATTTTAAAAATGATTATTAAATGTTTTGCATGTAACTGGGAAAAAATAAAATGTTAAAAAAGAGAACATCTACTTTTATGACATCCTGCCCCCTCTTTGTGACTGTACTAATTTTGGATGCAAGAGAGTCTGGAAGAGATTGGGAAAGGTAGGAAGGCACAGGTTATAAAGAGCTTTAAATGCCAAACAAAGACAGTTATGTTTGTTCTTGGAGGTAATAGGAATCCACTGGAGCTCATTAAACAGGGGTGGGGAAAGTGTGTGCGACACAACCTACATTGTAGTAAAATCATTTTGGCCACTGAGTGGTGGATACATTTGGATTGGAGTTGGGAGAGATTTGAGACAAGAAGACCAAGTGGTAGGCTCTTGCAGTGGTTCAGGTGAAAGATGACTAGCATGGTGGCTGTATGAGTGGAGAAGAGGTATATATGAGTGGTGGATATATGAGTGGAGATATGGTGAAGGTAGGAACAAGATTTGGCAATGGATTGGATATGTGAGCAAGGAGTCAAGGGGGATGGTGTGGTTGCTGGTCTGGGTGCCTGGGCATGGATGATGGTGCCCTCAGAAGAAAGAGGAAGGTTTGGAAAGGGAGAAGGTTTATGGAGAAAGATAATGTGTTCTGTTTAGGGTGTGTTGAGTTTAAGACTAGGGTTGGATATCTAGAACACAGAATCATCTGTATATAAATGATAATTGAATCCAAGGGAGCTGATGAGATCATCAAATAAGATAGTATAGAGGAAAAATACAAGGGGGCCCAAGACAGAGCACTGGTGGACAGCCACAGTTAGAAGGCATGATACCGAGAAAGAATCAGCAAAGGAGATTGAGAAGAAGCAATTGGTCAGATAAGAGAACAGGAAAGAACAGAATCATGAAAACGTATGGAGGAGAAAGAATCCAGAAGGACATGATCAACAATGTCAAATACTGCAGAGAGGATAAAGAAAAAAAAAGAATGAGGATTGAGAAAAGGCCACTCAATTAGGCAATAGAAAGACCTTTGCTAACTTTGTAGATCAGTTTCAGCTAAATGGTAAGATTGGAAGTTAGATTGCAGAGTTTAGAAGAAAGTGAGAGGAAACTAAGTACAAGCAACTAGTGTAAATGACTTTCTCAACTTTGAGAAAGTAGGGGGAGATAAAGGATAGCAACTGTGAGTTAGGGTTGCATTTGGTGAGGTTTTGTAAGGATGGGGAGATGTGGATATATTTGTAGGCAGCAGAAAAAGATGAGGATCAGTAGATGAGGAGAGGTTCAAGATTAGGGGGAGTGTGAAAGACAGAATGGGGGGAAATAAAAAAGGGGGGGGATGAGAAAGGTCGAAGTGGAATGGGATCAAGGGTGCATATACTGAGGCTGGCTTTGGCAACGAGTAGGGCCACCTCTTCACTTGAGACCAGAGTGAAGATAATGGGGAATTCATCTGAGTAATGTGAAACAAGGAAGAAGTGATAAGGGAGAGTTCTCTCAAATAGTTTCAATTTTTCAGTGAAATATGAGTTAACACTCAGACAACAATCATTTATTAAGCACTTATTGTGTGCAGGCACTGTGCTAAGTGCTAGGATAGAAATACAAGCAGAAATAAAGATGTCCTTGCTCTCAAGGAGTCTATATTCTTACAGAGGAAGTCAACATATAAAAAGGAAGTTGAGGAAAGAAAAAAACAGGCTGAGAGAGTTGGGGGACAGAATGCTGCAGGAGGCTTAAGGGGAAACGAAGTTTTAAATAGCTGCTGTGGAGGGTGGCATAGTGAATCAATTAGAGAGGAATACAATGTTTGCCCTGCTACACTGAGGGCCTGGTTGAGATTATATAACATGAATTAGTAGTGGGCCTACTCAGCAGAGTTTAGTGATTTCCTCCAGCAACACAAACAGAGCTCCTCAGTGAGGGTGGTTGACTCACTAGTCTGGCTAACTCTTTACTACCTCAGGTAAGTTGATGTTTTTTCCATATTAGGTAAAAAAGAAAAGATTCTGATATGTGTCTAGGGTAGCAACATAGCTAGCCAGCAAATAGCTCAGCTCTATGGGGCAGGAATGCTGACATTTCATATTTAGATCAGTTAATTGGGGAAATAAAGGAGCGTCCTTTAGCCATATTAGCTGGACAGTCCTTTTCATTCCTGCTGGTCCAGGGAGATTTTAAAGTTACATCCTGAATCTTAATGCATTGCCAGGCCATTAGACTGCTGGTTTGTTAGGAAACCACCAATAAGGCAAAGCTATGGGATGTTTTAGGAAATTGCAACCTATACTAGGCGTAACAAACACTTCTTACAAAAGGTCACAAATGAGGAACTATGAGAACACTCCTGTTTTCAAAATTAATTCCCATTGACAATTAAGTACTGCATCAAATTTTGTAGTAAAAATGTCAGTGAGTATTGGTTGAAGCTGGAAACAGTCCATAATGTTCAAGAGACAAGTCTCCTTCCATTTAAGATTCAAGGATGTGTGGGCATTAGCTCAAATTAGCTTCTGAGAGCCAGCTGTTAAATTTTCAGTATGAGCACTTACACCTCAGAAACCAGCAAATAATATAAATCAGGACTTGATCTATTGTTTTCTTGATTGTCTGGTCTTAAGAAAGTGATGAAAAAATGTTAATAATGCAGATTAAACTTAAACGTGTGTTTGACACACTTTTCTTTTCAGAGTTGGTTGCTGAACATTTACCAGCACACTCTTTAAAGTGTACCTCTAGTGTGCTGGGTAGAAATACTAGATTTGGAATCAGAGAACTTGAGGTTGTAATCCCAACTCTGGCACTTAACAAGTCCTTTAACTTCTTTGAGCCTCAGTTTCCTCATCTAAATGAAGGGATTAGACTAGATGAGACAGCTCTAGAGTCTATGTATTGAGTGTCTTACTTTATATTCTACTTACTCGCTACGCCCTCCAACATGGTCATAGTGTAATTCTCTCTTATGTTTTACTCATTTTGTTTGCTGGGAAGGGGAACTCACATATTAAGTATTATTTCTATCGTGAGGGTGGGGTGAGGTGGTGGTGGTGGTTATAAACTCTGTCTTCTCGGAATCCCTGGCTTTCTTCAAGACTCAGCTCCAGCACCATGTTCTGCGCAAACACCCCTGCCCACAGGTTACCTCATATCTGTCATGTGTGTATTCTGCATATACCTGTAAGTGTGCATGCTGTCTCCTTTGTTAGAACTTAAGCTTCCTGTGAGCAGGGACTGTTTCATTTTTGTCAATCTCCAGCATCTAGCACAGTGTTTAGTACATATTAAATGCTTATTGAGTGATATGTATCCAATTTGTATTATATTTATTCATGTACATCTTATAATTAAAATTACACTGCAAGCTAGGTTGAACTCAGAGAATGGTTTTTATTCTTGTATCCCCCTTAGCATACAGCATAATGCTTCATATATGTTAGGTGCATCATAACTACTTGCTGAAAGAACAAAGGAATGATTCTTTACACTATGCACATAGGAGTTTTTCCAGACACTACATGTTGGTATGCATCCCTAGTAAAAGCAAACAACTATGTGTACATCTCCCAGAACAATGTACATTTTACGTCTGAGGCTATAACAAAGTGAATGGTGGCTCTATGCAGGCCTTAACAAGTTTAGACATATGTTCCTCCTCCCTCGATGTTGTTACTAAATTTCTTTTGTGCCCTTCTCCACTACAAATTCTCGTTGGCGGTGAGCAGGTGCAAATCAGCAGTCGTGGATATCAGTGATGTGATGTTTATTTTAAGTTCACTTTCAAATTTTATCCAATAACATAGTAAACCTTTATGAGATGAAAAATAACATTAAAAAAATCATCGTCCCTTTCTCCTAAGGTAATTCACAATAAATTATTTCAAAAGCTCTCTTAATTTAAGGCAAACACACTTTTAGGGAAAAGGTGCTGTTTTATATATGATCTCTATGTGAATATAATCATCAATATAGAAACTACAAAAACAGTTGGATCTGTTAGGCATTAATTTCTAAAGTTTAAACAGTAAAAGTGTATCAAATTATAAGCTAGTTCAAATCTGACAAAATGTGCATTTAATCATATACCTGTGACCTGAATATCTCCCTCTCTCTTCTGTCCCCAGCTTATTACACCTCTGAATTTGTATCCACAGATCATAGACTTGTAAAGGTGGAAAGAACCTAGATCTAATCTAAATCAAACCCTCTCATTTTATGGCTACAAAAACGGAGGCCCACAGAGGTTAAATGACTTGCTCAAAATCACGTAGTTAGCTAGTAGCTAAACTGGAACTAGAATTTCAATGGCCTTTCTGCTAGACCACTGTGGCTCATCAGTGACACTTCATTTACCTGGCATCCAGTATTTATTCAACAAATATTTAAGTCACTGCTTGGTGCCAAATCCTGGGGATGTAAAAACAAACAAACAAAAAACACACACACACACACACACACAAACAACCAAAAAAGGAAACTGTCCACCCTAAAGGACTTATGTTTTATTGGAGGGATACAAAATATACACAAAGTAAATACAAAATAATTTCTGGAAGGGTGGGGCCAATGTGATCCAGTAAAAGGCACATTCTAGCATAATTCATCCCATTTCCCTCTAAACAACTTTAAAATAACACTTAGAATCAAATTCTAACATGGCGTAACCCACAAAAGGTTATAGTGAGACATTTTTCTAGTCCAGGACAACTTAGGTCAGAAGGAGAGGTCTGTGGCCGTAGGGCTGGGGCTGGTAGGGAGTATAGCATGGCAGTGACACCACTTGTGAACCCTGGAGGTAATGGTGGTAGCTTCAGCTGAAGCTTTCACCACCCAGAGATGTTAAGGGGATTGAACACCTGGTCATAAAGACATCACAGAGGTCCTGTGCTAGCAATGGATTCAGGACTGGGTGCCATTTGGCAATTCCTTCCCCCATTACCCAGTTCTAGGTAGCAATTCCAAGGTGGACAGCAGTGCTTGTAGGAGAAATGGAGACTTGAGGAGGGACAGGATAAACATAAAGAGAAGGAAAAACAGAAAAAAATATAATGGAGGGAAATATAATTAACAATCATAATTGTGCATGTGAATGGGATGAACATACTCATAAAATAGAAGTAGACCGTGGAATGGATTAGAAACCAGAATCTAACAATGTATTTTTTTTTTACAAGAAACACACTTGAAACAGAGACACAAAGAGTTAAAATAAGGGGCTAGAACAGAATCTATTATGCTTTAGCTGAAGTAAAAAAGAAAGGGGTAGCAATCATGATCTCATACAAAGCAAAAACAAAACTAGGCCTAATAAAAAGAGATAATCAAGGAAACTATATTTTGCTAAAACAATGAACTAATATTAGTACTAAAAATATATATGCACCAAATAGCATTTGTTGTTGTTGTTCAGTCACTTTGGTCACATCCAACTCTTCAAGACCACATTTGGGGTTTTCATGGCAAAGATATTAGAGTGGTTTGCTGTTTCCTTCTTCAGCTCATTTTATAGATGAAGAAACTGAGGCAAACAGGATTAAATGACTTGCCCAGGGTCACCTAGCTAGTAAGTATGTGAGGCCAAATTTGAACTGGGGTTTTCCTGACTCCAGGCACAGGGCTCTATCCACTGAGCCACCTAACTGTCCAAATAGCACAGCATCCAAAACCTTAAAGGAAAAGTTAAATGAATTCCTGGAAGAAATAGACAGTAAAACTATACTAGTGAGGAACCTCAATTTACCCTTCAGAACTAGATATATCTAACCATAAAATGAATAAGAAAGAAGTTAAAGAGATGAATACAATTTCAGAAAAGTTAAATATGATAGACCTCTAGAGAAAACTGAATGGGAATAGAAAGGAATATACCTTTTTCTCAGCTGTCTCTGGCATCTTCACAAAAATTGACCATGTATCAGGCCATAAAAACCTCACAACCAAATGCAGAAAAGCAGAAATATCAAATGCACTTCTTTAGATCATAATACAATAAAATTACATTCAATAAAAGGCCATGGAAGAATAGATTAAAAATTAATTGGAAACTAAATAACCGAGTTCCAAAGAACGAGTGGGTCAAAAAAGAAATCATAAAAACAATTATTCCATTAATGGCAACAATAAGAAAACATACCAAAATTTGTGGGATATAGTCAAAGCAATACTTAAAGGAATATTTATATCTCTAAATATTTGTATAAATAAAAGAAAGAGTAGTTTAATAAACTGGGAAAGCAAGTAAAAAAAGAAAACCAACAAAATAAAAATCCCCAAAACACCAAAACAGAAATCCTAAAACTCAAAGAAGAGATTAATGATATTTAAAGTTAAAGAAATTAAGCTAGTAAATTAAAGTAGAAGCTTGTTTTATGAAAAAAAAAAAAACAACCTGATTTACTTGATTGAAAAAAAAAGAAAACCAAATTACCAGTATCAAAAATGAAGAATGACTGCACCACCAGTGAAGATGAAATTAAAGCAATTATTAGGAGCTATTTTGTCCAATTATATGCCAATAAAATTGATGATCTAAATGAAATGGATGAATATTTACAAAAATATAAATTGCCCAGATTAATAGAAGAGGAAACAGAATGCTTAAAAATCCTATCCCAGAAAAAAAAAAATTCAACAAGCCACCAATGTACTCACTAGGAAAAAAAATCCCCAGAACCAGATGCATTTACAAACAAATTCTACCAAACATTTAAGGAACAATTAATTCCAATACTATATAAACTATTTGAAAAAAAAATAGGTAAAAAAGGAGTCCTACCAAATTCCTTCTATGACACAAATATAGTTTTGATCCCTAACCCAGGGAGAGCAAAAACAGAGAAATAAAACTTCAGACTAATTTCCCTAATGAATGTTGATGCCAAAAATTTAAATAAAATACTATCAAGGAGATTACAGCACTATATCACAAAAAGCATATACTCTGAGACCAGGTGAAATTTATACTATGAATGCAGAGCCGGTTCAATATTAAGAAAACTATAAGCATAATTTATATAATATGATACATACATATAAATAATATAAGCATAATTAGTAACAAAAACCATAATAAGACTACATGCTTATATCAGTATAGAAAAACACTCTGACAAATTTCAATGTTTGTTCCTATTAAAAACATTAGAAAGCATAGGAATAAATGGAACTTTTCTTAAATTGATTAGTAGTACCTACCTAAAACCAAAATCTTAACCAACTTAATTTTCTCCCCCTCTCACTCCTTCCCCACCCCAAGATGACATGCAATCTGATATAGGCTCTATTTATACATTCATATTAAGCATATTTTCCCATTAGTCATGATGTAAAGAACAATTAGAACTAATGGGAGGAACCACGAGAATGAAACAATAATTTTGTGAAGTTTGGATTCAATCTAAGGGCTGCACTTGAGGACCTACAGGATCACATGTGGCTCAAGGCTGCAGGTTCCCCAACCCTGGTCTAGGCCTAGTTTCTGTCACACTGCTTTTCAGTTTTCCCAGTAGTTTTTTGCGTAATAGTGACTTCTTGCTCCCAAAGTTTGGATCTTTTGGTTTATCAAACATCAGATTACTATGGTCATTTATTTCTGTATAATGTGTATCTAATCTGTTACACTGATATACCACTCTATTTCTTATCCAATACCATATTGTTTTGATGATTACCACTTTGTAAAATAGTTTGGAATCTGGAACTGTTAGGCCCCCTACCTTCATTTTTTCCCATTGATTTTCTTGATACTCCTGACTTTTTGTTCTTCCAGATACATTTTATTTTTTCTAACTCTGTAATTCTTTGGACTTTGGTATTACACTGTATAGGTAAGTTAATTTAGGCAGAATTGTCATTATTATTATATTGGTTTAGCCTACTCATGAGCAATTAATATTTCTCCAGTTGTTTAGCTCTATCTTTATTTGTGTGAAAAGTGTTTTTGTAACTGTGTTCATATAGTATTCTGTACATCTTGGCAGGTAGATTCCCAAGTATGTCTATAGTTATTTTAGATGGGATTTCTCTTTCTATCTCTTCCTGCTGGGTTTTATAATATACAGAAATGCTGATGCTTTATTTGGGTTTACTTTATATCCTGCAACTTTGCTAAAGTTGTCAGTTGTTTCAACTATTTTTTAATTGCTTCTCTGAGGTTCTCTAAGCATACCATCTTATCTGCAAAGCGTGACAGTTTCGTTTCCTTGTTTCCTATTTTTGGTTTTTCAATTTCTTTTTCTCATCTTATTGCTAAAGCTAACATTTGTACTACAAATAACACTGGACATCTTTGCTGGAAGTGAATGTTGAAAACTAAAAATTGATTAACTATAAAAGAAAAGGGCTTGTTGTGTAAAACTTGGACTCAGTCAAAAGGCTGCACCCAAGGACCTAGAAGGCCACATGTGACCTCCAGGCCACAGGTTCCCCACCCCTGGACTAGACCAACATCTCATACCATGTAACAAAAAAAGGTCAAAATGGGTACATGATTTAGACACAGGGTCATATCATAAGCAAATTAGGAAGGCATGGAAAAAAAAATCTGTCAGATGTGTGGTTAACGGAAATATTTATGACCAAACAACAGAGGATTACAGGAGGTAAAATGAATAATTTTTATTATATTAAATTAAAATTTTTGCACAAAGAAAACCAAGGCAGGCAAAATTAGAAAGAAAGCAGGAAGTTGGGGGAAAATTTTATAGCAAATTTCTCTGATAAAGGTCTCATTTCTCAAATATACAGAGAATTGAGCCAAAATTATAAAAATAAGAGCCACTCCCTATTTGACAAATGGTCAAAGGATATTAACAGGCAGTTTTCAGAAGAAGAAATCAAAGCTATCAATAATCATATGAAAAAATGTTCTACATCACTAATAATTAGACCTATAAGATTGGCTAACATGACAGAAAAGGAAAGACAAATGTTGGACAGGATGTGGAAAAAATAGGACACTAATCCACCGTTGGTGGAGCTGTGAATCGGTCCAGCCATTCTGGAGTACAATTTGGAACTATACCCATAGGGCTATAAAACTGTGTGTACCCTTTGACCAAGCAATAATACCACTACTAGGTCTACATCCTAAAGATATCAAAAAAAAAGAACAGGACCCTTGTGTCCAAAAATATTTAGAGCAGTTCTTTTTGTGGTGGCAAAGAACTACAAATTGAGGAAATACCCACCAATTAAGGAATGACTGAACAGGTTTTGGTATATGACTGTGATGAAATACTATTGTGCTGTAAGAAATGACAAAGGAGATGGTTTCTGATAAACCTGGTAACACTTCTATGAACTGATACATAGTGAAATGAGCAGAACCAGGAGAACATTGTACACAGTAATAGCAATATTGTAAAAATAATCAACGGAGAAAGACTTAGCTTATTTGATCAATACACTGATGCATGACAATTCCAAAAGACTGATAATGAAACATGTTGTCCATCTCCAGAGAGAGAACTGATGAACTCAGTGCAAACTGAAGCATATTTTCACTTTATTTGTCTTGCTTTTTGTTTTTGGCAACATGGCTAATATGGAAATGTGTTTTGCATGACTTCACATGTATAAAGCAATTCCTCAATTGTTGGGGGAGGGACTTGAGGGAGGCAGAGAATTTCAAACTCAAAATAAAGAAAAAGAATGTTAATAAACAAATATTTTTAAAATTAAAAAATAAAATTGAATAGGGGGAAAAGATTTTTTAAACCCTAAGTAATTTCTGGAAGGGGAACTGATGGAAACAGAATAAACTTCCCATAGAAAGTGGGACCTGAGCTAAGCCTTAAAGAAAATCAGATATTCCGCAAAGTGGAAGTGAGGCTGGAAGACATTCTAGGGATGAGAAATAGCCTCTGCCAAGGCACAAAAAAGAGAGATACAATTTTCCATCTATTCAATATTTATTTTTTATGCACTGACATATATATATATATATATATAGAGAGAGAGATACACACACACACACATATGGTATATTCTCTATTAGAATGTAAGCTGTAAAGGACAGGGAGTTTTTTCTTTTTTCTTTGTATTTCCAGTACTTAATACAGTGCATGACACGTTAGTAAACACTTAATAAGTGATTATTCATTGACTGGTTTTCTATTAGAAACAGTAAATAGGCTAGTGTTGCTGGCTTGTAGAGCTCATGAAGAACAATGTATAACAAGTCTGGAAAGATAGGCTGGACCCAGATTTTGAGGGCCTTTAAAAACCAAAAGGCAATTTGTATCTTACTCTGGAAGCAAGATGGTGCCACTGATTTATGATCAGGGAGTCACTTGATCAGATTTGTGCTTTAGAGAAGCTGCATGGGTGAAGTACTGGAGATGGGGATGACTGGTTGCAGGAAGACCAATTAGGAGGCTATTCTACCTGCACAAGTGTGAGGTGACAAGGGCCTGAACAAGTGGTACAAAGTGCAAGTGAAAAGATGTGGATATAAGGGAGAGATCTTCTGGAAATAGAATACATGACACTTGGTACCTAAGAAGGAGAGCATGAAGAGTCAATGATAACTTAGAGATTGAGAAGCTAGGGGACTAGAAGAATGGTGGTGACCCTAATTAGGAAGAAGTAAGAGAAGATAATGAGTTCTTTTTAAAATATATTGAGTTAGAAGTGCCTATTGGGCATCCAATTAAAGATACAAAAATAGGCATTTGGTAGTCCTAGACTGGAGTTTAGGGGAGAAACTGGGATCTTATTTGGGAGTTGTCTAGATAGATGTGATAGCTGTACATACAAAAAGTGATAAGATTGCCAAGAGTATATAGCAAGAGAAGAGGGCCCAGAACAGAGCCGTGCAGTACAGCCATGCATGGGCGTAGGGAAGAAGGGAATAATAAATCAGTAAAGGAGCCTGAGGAGTGTCCACACAGGCAGGAGAAAAGCCAGAAGAAAATAGTGTTACAAAAACTTGTGGAGGAGAGAATATCTAGAAGAGGCTCATCAACAGGGTAAGATGCTGCAGAGGTATAGGATAAGGAAAGGCAATCAGATTTAGCAAGCAACACATCACTGGTAACCTTGAAGAAAGCAGATTCATTTGAACAATTTCAGAAGCCAAAATGCAAAGGTTTGAGAAGTGACAGAAGAGAAATTAGAAGCACTAAGAGTAAACAACTTTTTCCAGGAGTTTGACTATGAAAGGGAAAAAGATATAGACAGGATAAATGACCACTTCCTGGTCATACACATGCCATGCTGCCTGCAATGTGGCCATTATTTTCATCCTTTGACATTTCTCCCCCCTGTCAAAACCCTGGACTCCACCCCAATGATAATTGTGCTCTCATAGGTGAGCTGTTGCCTTATCTTGCCTGAAACCAGGACTAGACTAGAGCAAAGGAGGACAGCATAGAAGATGATGGATATAGAGAGCTGGGGAGAAGGGTACATTCATGAAAGATGGCCTCAATTTTGTTTCCCCACGAAGGGGTACAGTTCTGAGTTCGTAAATTTGTAGTGGACCCAGTCAGAACATTTGTATGACTTCCTCTAGCAGCATTTGGCTGCTGGTTAGAGTAGAGAAGGCTGATGGTGGGGGCTATCTAGGGTTGGGACTTGGAAAGGGATAAGTGGCAATACAATGATAGGGTAAAGGAATCAAACATAGAGGTCAGCATATAGTTGAACTGGTTAACTAAAAGAAAGAGATTTTGAAGGAATGAAGGTGAGGTCAGAGCAATGTGGTCAAAGAAATATTAATTATGGCTAGTAAAGACGAAGCACTTGTGAGTGATGATGATATCAGGGGTATGGCCATCTCTGTGTTTGGCTGAGATGACACAAAGGTGCAGATCACGGGAGCTGCGTTCAATGATTAACTGGAAAGCAAGAGTATGTGAGGTGACATCATCCTGTACATTGAATTTCCCAAGTACAAGGGCAGGGTTTGGGGTGGAGTTCAGACTGAGTCAGGTACTGGACTCCTTGAAAAAGAGGAAGAACCTGAGGATTAGTAAAGGGCAGCCACCAGGATCTGGTCCAGATATTATCTGGATGGAATGGACCTCAAGGGAGAGGTTGCAGAGTGACACTCAGGGACAGGATCTGGAAGAGGCAGTGAGGAACAAAAAGCATGCCGATTTCTCCTTTCATCTAAGGATATCAGGGGTCGTGAGTGAAGGTGCATCAAGCACTAGAGAGGGTGCTCAGAGACTCGGTTTCTTCAGAGGGAGGGCCAGTTTTCTGTGAATGCAGGGAACTGGAAGGTACTTGAGAGGAACCAGTCCAATTTGAAAGGCAGTTTGTTAACAATAGAACAAGTTTCAGAGAGCACAATGTAAAGGAAAGGGGCAGGATGGACAGATAGGCTGAGGGAGCAGTAAGTAATAATGGAAAGGCACTTTGGCCTACATAGAAAAGGACTCAGAATCCTAGGGATTCTGGGAAGTAGATTGTCATACCCTTCACAATAGTAAAGGTACCGTTTATTTGATTATCATTCCCCAAGAATGACATAGAAAACTTTGGGGTGAGAAATTTCTTTCTGGGCATTTTCCTCTTCTGGTCTAGGGCCAGTGACCTGGCAGGGGTGGCTGAGCGGATGGTGAATAGTTAGCCCTGCCCTCCAAACAACAGCAGAATATAAGTAAGTTTCTTTTGGCCCAACCTGCAGTGATTTCATTGGCATAGGGAAGCCCCAGTGAAGAAACTTTCTGTAAGACTGCAGATTAGCAAATGTTATGCAATTTGTGGTCATTAGGAATTTCCCAGGACAATGAGAGTTTAAGTGACTTGTTCAAGGTCTCACAATGTGTAGGAGATAGACTGTGAACCCACGTCATCCAGAGTCAGAGACTAGCTCTCCATTTACTACACCATTCAGCCTTTCACCTGGCACAGAGTAGCTGCTTAATAAATGCTTGTTGATTAATACATTCTACGTAAGTGAATTTCCCAGAGAACAGAAGCTATCTTTAAATGACAAAATTTTTTAAAAATTATTTTAGATGGAAAACTTTTCCCAAGGTATTCTTTATTTACATAGGGTTTTAAATTTTTATTACAATAACCCTGTGAGATAGTTATGTACCGATTAGCTCCATTTTTTATAGAGCACAGAGAAGATAAACTTTAGCCCTAAATCTAAAGAGGATTCTATGACTTTCTCTTCAGGGCCTAGCACAGTGTTTGGTATGTACTAAGCTTGTAATAAATGCTCGTTGATTGACCTGCCCTGGGTCACAGTCAGTCAGCATTTATCTGAGGCTTAAACTCAGTTCTCAGGATTCCAAGACTAGTGCTCTTTCCATCGGACATTTAGACTGCATCAACAAAGGACGTCAAATTTGTCAAAATTTAACCCTTTCTTGATAAATATTGTTATGAACAATCATTGTTGTATTGTGCAGTTACAGTTTGGTGTCTGTCAGCCCTATTTAGTTTTTCTGTCCCTCCAACCTCCTTCCAGTTTTCACTTTCCAATCTTTTATTGGCCCAAAAAAAGTCAGAAAATTCCTTAAAAATACTAGCTGAGTAAAGTAAGGGGCTTTGTGTCTACAAAATGGGAGCTCACAGACTCCCTCCTACCACTTTCTAAGAGGATAGTTGTGGTAGGATGAACATGGAGGTTCTTGTTCCATACAAGTCACTCTTCAGATTCTAAGAGTCCACCCTCCCATAGTAACCTAAAGCTTCCTCACCCCTGTGGAACAGGCAGTGGTACCAACAAGCATTAAAACCTTGAAAAAAATGTAGATGATGAAGAGTAGGAAAAGGGTTGGTAATCAAAAGACAGGGGCATAGGTAAAAAGGCATGAAATGTTTGTTTTTATTTCATGAATCACTTCAGTCACCCATTCTTTGCTATTAAAAGCAATATGTGCTATTAAGATAGCTCTTTAGGGTGAAAGGATTAATTAAAAGTGCAATTATCTGATAAGACTAGCATATGGTCTAACCTGTCTCTGGGCAAATCCTTCTATTTGAATTACAAAAATCTCTCAAGCAAAAAAAAGTGAAAAATTATAAGAAAAAATTAACCCTATGGCTTCTGGTTCTACACTATATTTTCTGTGTAATTCCAAGATACCATTTAAATAAGGGATCATAATATTCTTTTAACTTAGGAATAGGAGTTCAGAGCATGAAAGAAACACACTCTTGTCCATTCTCAATAGATCTACTCATAAGAGAAGGTCTGTTTAAATTTTCCTCATTCTTAATTGCTTAATATTTTCTTTTTTAAAACCAAAAATTAAATTTAGGGTTAATTTAAATAATTCTGCAGTCTTTGAAAACTGTTATAGTAAGAAAACATTAGATAAGAAAAAGTTAAAAAAACTACTCTTACACAATAATGATCTAAATATAAAATCTTTACTCAAACTCTTTAAAAAAACATCTTAAAAACTAAACAATATTATAATTAGAACATTTGGGCAGAAAAATTAGCAGCTATGCACAAAATTAACATTACATAATAAATATAATTAGAATCATTGTATACCAGACCTGTATTACAATAATTGTTTGTTTTACAAACTTAAAAATGATTTGTAACATATTGTTTGTTATACATCAATGTCCCTTTATTAATAAAGTGAGTACTGTTTAATATAGTGTTATTAATAATAATCATTATTACTAATAATGTTATTAATATAGTCAGTGTTATTTTGCCCATTTTTAATATCTGAGGATCACCTTTTATAAGGTAGGAAAAATATATATTAGAGACTTGTAAATTAAGTCTTGTCAAACTAAGTGAAGAGATATTGTACAGGTTCCAAAATAAATACTACAATTTGAGGCCCCTTAGTATTCATGTTATTGGAAATCAACCTTGCATAGCCAAATTCATCAATAACATTGATGGAAGAATAAATCATTTGTCATAGCATGTGCCATTCTTGAATCTTTACTCATTCTTTGCCATACCATTTTTCCTCATTCCTCATCCTGGACCTATGTTTCTTTTCTGTTGAATCTAAAAAACATGAATATACTCCTTGTATATACAGGACACTCCTGCTATAGCTGATGGTCAATTACAGCAGTCCAGGGGAGACCACTATAATCTGAAAAAGATCTCTCTTGCCTACATCAACTTGCCAAAGCAGAGTCATGGTCTTAAAAAGCAGTTGCTTACTAACTCAGAGGTACAAGACAACATTATACTAATGCTGTCCCCTTAGTGCCTATTTGAGTGTAGGTTCAAATCTTCAACAATACATTAAAATTTCAAAACTACATTATTATGAAAACATAATTTTGACTTGATATTTTTCATTGAGTCAAGAAATATACTTGCCTGTAGGCATAGTAATGTACATTTTTTTGCTATAAATGAACTGCATTTAAATCTTTACCTATCATTTATATATTCTGGTGTTCAATATATTTAATTTGGCTATTCAGTTTAAGCCAATAATGCTTCAAAAATTACATTATACAGATAAAATTTACTAACATAAAGTAGACACTAGGTTAAAATGGAAACATCACTGTGCCTGTCAAAACTAAAGTGCACATCTCTATCACTGGGGAGATATTTCTGCTGGCAGTCTTTCTTGGTGTAATGAGATTGCTTTTGCTGGAGGGTCTGTCCTCAGAGCTGGCCTGGAGTAGTTCTAATGAAAAGACTAGGTATCAAATCTCACACCTGATTAAAGAGTACACTAGTGGGGAGAAATTAAGGGATTGTGCTACATACAAGTATTTCAGGTTGTGGCAGCAATGAGTTGTTTACACAGTGAAATATCTTCTGACATCACCTCTGTCTGCATCTGCCAGGGATTTACAATCAGTACGGTTGCAGAAGTCTTCAGGAGCTGTGTTAAGACAAGCCACAGTAATCAGATTTGCATGAGGATATGAATGGAAAGAGTCTTTAGGTCAATTTATTGTGGCTATTTTCTGCATTAAATTTAATAAAGGCAAAACTCTTATATTAAGAGAAGAAATGGAAACAGTAAGAATCCAAAAGTTTTAAAACGCCGTAAACGTTCTTTGCAATATATCTTTCAGAAACTTATAAAATATGCCCTAATCATCAATAACCGATACCATCAATTACTGGAATTCCAGCATCATTAGTATTTTTTAAATCAAAGACGATGACACCTCACAAAAAGCTGACTAGAGCTGTTCTTTAAAAATATTTCTCTATCACTGAGATTTTGAAACAGCTTTTAAAATATTTGGTGATATATGTTATTCTAAAATCATACCAAAAACCAAAGGAAAGTCTAAACTGCATGTAGGGAATTAAGATCAGAATCTTAGGCTACAGAAGCATTTTCCTAAAGAATGAGTTTAAACTTCTTGTCCTCAATGAGTTTAATATCACTATTATTTACAAATCCATAATCTTGAAGCATATACATGGTGAGGGTAAAGAAGTACCCTTCCCTAAGTAAACTTTTTTCCCTGAGTAAACTGATTTCCTAATCAGGATGAAGCTCTACCATTACAAGGTTCATGTGGGCTGGGGTCTACATGCTTTCTCTCCCTGTATTTTTCATTCCACTTCCAGTCCACACATTTGATCTGATCTGTGGTACACTAGTAGGCAACCTTCAAGAAGAAAACCAAAGATAGTGGACCTATTGAAAAAGTCCTTTTCTAATTAAAGTTGGTATCAGTAAACATGGTTAAAGAGCTTACAAAGATTCTTCTGGAAAAAAGAAAGTTTTGTTCAACTCTCTTTTCATCTAGCTTCTATGAAGGAGAAATCAGGATATGTTCTTCAGAAAGTCATTCATTAACTTCTGATTATATATAGGCACTAATGGAGGTAAATAGTTGGGTGGACTTCATAAAGTTAAGTATTCATTCTGCTGCTCTGTTATTATAGATGGGGAAAAGACAGCTCAAGTGCCAAGGTTGCCTGATAGGTCAGGCTACTAGACAGTGGGGCATCCTGACAATGCCCCTACTTACTGAAGCAACTTTGCCTGTCTCTACCCTGAGGAGGGAATTCTGACAAAGTGTTGTTCAGAAGCCACATCACCTAGTCTAGTCAGTAGAAGGACTCCTGACACCACTGATTCCTCTCCTTCATAAATGAGAACTGATTATATTCAGTTTTATGATGATGACAGATGTCAATATGGTAGAAAGCTAACAAAGTGTAATTTGGATAGATAAATGAAGTCTCCAAAGGCATAAAACCTCAGCTGGTTTAACATAGAACCTTATGCTGGTTCTATCAGTAAGAAAAAAAAATAAAAAGGAAAAACCAAGAAAGAAAGCTTTAAGCCTATTTCATTCAAAATAATCTTCACTTTCTTGGCAAATTAAAATGACGCCACATAGCTATATTGTGTAAATTACTTTTGCTTTGGTTAACTATCTCCATTATTATTTGATTACTATAAAAATTCCTAAATAAGGAATTTTTGAATATCTGAAAAATGTCTAAATTCTTTATAATAAATACTGTATTTAGGTGTTTTAATAATATTTACAATTGGAAAAATATGTATAGTCATCTCAGTACTACTTCTTCAATTTCATCTTCCAAAGAATCAACTGCCTTTACTGCTGGTCGATTGTTTGTGTGTTTTGGCCGGTGCCTGTTTGGGTTAAAACTTCTCTCTTCACTAAGGAAAAAGTCATCATCTTCATCTTGTCCTTTGCTTCTGCTGCCTTTATCCTTAGGGAGTACATTTAGAGGGTCAAAGTCCCCTTTGCTATTAGTCAGAGAACTTGAGGCACTATTTTTACTGGAAATGGTGCTGCTGGCACTGGCACCAAATAGTTGCTCCATGAGATTAGCTTTTTTCTCCTTTTTTGTACTTAAATCTCCACTATCTTTAGTGCTTCTTGGCAAATCTGCAATGCCACTTTTTTGATTCAACAGACTTGACCTCTCTGATGTTTTCCCAAAAGAAGGCACGTAACTACCAAATGTGAAATCAGGGGCAGAGGTTGGGCTCCAAAAACTTCTTTTTTTCTGGTTGTCATTATTTGTGGATATATAACTGCCATCTTGGTTAAGAAACCCATTAAATAACCTCTCAGTGGATTCTGAGAACCTGAAACTTTGGGATTTCTTCTCTGGACAGATTAAATTTGAGTGTGAACTTCTTAAGTTCAGGGAATTTTGTATTTCTCTGTCAATTTCATTCAATTTAGCAAGTAACATCTCTTTCTTTAATCTTTCTTCTTCTTCTTCTTCTGACTTCTGACTATTTTCATTTTCAATATGGTAAATTGCTGTTTCTATTCTAGGTTTTTCTTCTTTCTCTATTAAAATCATACTTTCTGTTTGATTTTCCTTAAGGTCCTCTTTTGTCCAATCTACAAGGAATTAAATGACAAAACAAAAACAAAATAAATTTCACAGAATTAAACTCTTAACAGATAGGTTCAAGTATCATCAATTTTAATCTGCAGCTAAATTTCAGTATTATCATATCCACCATTATTTCTCAACTCAGTATTACGGTATGAAAAAATATTCTCCCAATAAATACTCTAAAAATGTCATTTCAACACCTAGAATTTTACCTCCTCTAGATTAGGTTACTTATTTTACACCCCTTTAAAGAGGCTAAAATAATGCAGTAGGCACATTAAACACTTAATGAAAGCTGATGAGTCAGTGAAAAGGTTTTTTCAAACACAGATGTAAACTCAAGAGTACTATAAATTTTCACGTAGTATTAAATTACAGTGTTCTCCAATTTTAGTCTATTTGCATTTTACATGATACAGACTTGTCTGACATCAGGAGACCATTCTATAGATATACTTGACGACAATAATAAGTCATTTTTGATTTGTTCTCTTGTAATATTATGCTTTTCCTCATGTTCTAGTTGGATAAGACAGACAGGGACTGGATCTATGATTTCACTGGAATAGCGAACTTCCATTTGAGAAATTTCTCTTTACCAATGCAGAATGGCACCTCCTCCACAGCTTGTAGTCTTAGATAGTTGCCTATGGCAGATCCAAACATGCAGGCTGCCTATATGTTTCCATGCGGCCCACATCAGCTTAAAATGTAATTGGTAAATATTTAACAGACAAAATAAAAATACAATAAAATACAGATTAACATTACATTTTAAAATTAAGTCAGTATGCATTACATTGGGATCCTTATGTATAGATTAGTGGCTCCTGCTTCTATGAGTTTGACACCAGTGGCCTAGAGCATTAATAATTAAGTGACTTGCACAGGGTCATACAATGAATATATGTTGGAACTTGAAGACATAGGACTTGAATTTTTTTTTTCCTGGTCTCAAGGCTGGGTTCCTTTTCACTAAGAAATACTGACTATACAATTCACTATTCTTTCATTTATTAGCTTACCACCTGAAAGCATCTTTCTATGTGCACTAGCCAAAAGATATATAAGCAGAATTTCTATTTCAACAGTTTATTTTAAAAACAGGTATACATGTGTTAGCAATAATCAGGATGTGATTTTTGTATAGCTCTTTATACCTCCCCCAAAAAAAGGAATTTTTTTTTTAGTAAAAACTTTTTATACAACAGAACATCAAGGTTCTTTCTTCCTTACATTGCCCCTCTAAGTCACTTTTTTTTTTCTGAAATGGGAATGAAAATGTTAAAATTATCCCAGAGTTTCATTTCCAGTATCTGAAATTTATTAAATTTTACTCATTAAAATACCAAATTAAATGGTGAACACTGATATAGGTATCAGTTTAAGAGGGGAATAGAAATAGAAATTACAGGACTACAAAGACCTATTGTTTCAGCAAATTCAATGCATTACATCAGTGGTCTCTAACTTCTAACCTTAGGATTACTGGTGATCATGGAACTACTGCAATGGTTTCTTGAATCCACGTGTAAACCAAGAATTGTAATTTGGTTCTTTCTTTAGCTCCAACAATTTATATACAGCATGACTTCGAATAATAAGTATGCAAACTAACTAACTATAAATGTATAGCTATTTTTCAAATATATATAGATGCTATCATTACTGATAAAATACTAATTCATTTAAAAACAGTACTGAATCCAGAGTAGCTTTTTGTTATCATGGGTTTTCTTCAACAACAGATGATATTAAAAAGTACTGGAGATTCACAAAATATCTAAATGTTAAAAAGAAGTCCTCAAACTCAAAAAACAGTTGGAATCACTGCTTTAGATATTTGTTAGCACATCGTGTAAGAAAACAGGGACTAACCCTTGTTTGAGATGTAATGATAAGATAGTAAATATAGCATTAACTCCTAGATGATGAGCTTTAGTCAATATACATAGGATTGAACTCATAAAGAAACACAAATACCACCTCCATTCTTTTTCTCGAGGTCCATATACACTGATATAATTTTATCCCCTTTCTGAGGATGGGACCTGTGTGTGTGTGGTGTGTGTGTATGTATGTATGTATGCACACACACACACACACACACACATATTGTATGTGTGCATGTATGTATGTATATATATATATGTTCCTTTCATGCAGTGAGAAATTATTAGCATTTTAACTCTATAAAATTCTTATTCTTGTACTGTAGCCTACTGTTGGTTAAAGATAGTATTCCTCTGCCTTGGGTGGGGCTACTTATCCTATATAGTTCTATTTAATCTTCCCTGGCCCAACTATTTACATGGATCAAATCCAAGATGGAATCTGAAATAAGAAAACATAATTGGGCTTGTTTCTCCTTAGCCTAAGTGTCCAGGTCTAAAATCAGATATTTATACAATATTTTAATTCATTATCCAACTTACAAGGCCTGGGAATAAAATGAAATAAATGTTTCCAGCTGTTATTTACCCTTTACTCAAAGAATACCAGGCAAATTGAATATTTTTCTTTACTTCTAACTGCCTTATGTCATAGCAATTTCAGGCCACACAATGAATCACTCATTGCTTCCCGATATTGAATTCAAAGGTCGTTTGATCCTTTACAATGATGTAGGATTACATTCAAACCAACCCAAGATGGCCATTTTTTGGGAACAATTTATTTAGTTATATGTGCCAATGTTTTACAATTCCCACTGTTAAGAAGCTCCTGAATAACATACATCTAAATTATATTCCACCTACTCTATTCCCTCTTGTCTTGTCCTCTTAGAATAGAAAAACACACTCATACATTATTCCCTAATTTATTTGGAAAATTTTTTTAAAAAGCTTCCTTCAACTTCTTTCCAAGATAATTAGACTAAGTTTCTTTAACTTTCCTTTTCAAAGGAATGATTTTCTAAAATTTTAAACATTTTTGTTCCTTCCTTCTGCTTCTAATACTGTGCTTGTTACAGACCTCAAAATTAAAAAATGAATATTGAATTAAAATTCTAACTAGTGATGTATGTGGCAGAATTACATGTATGATATATAATTAGGAAACCCAAATTCCTATCTTAAAAAAATCAGTTTCTTGTTCTCTTTCACTTCAGTCTCTATCCTAATTAATCTAGGGTGGTATTGCTAGGGAATTAAAACTTTGAAGAGATTTAGTTCAGGACTTCCCTGATACAGTAGTACTAGATTACAGTTGTAGTTCTTTACAGGTTAAAGTTTCTATAAAAGAGCTAGCAAATGATTGGGAGCATCCTAAAAAACTGCTAACTAGGTTACTTAATAGCTGTTTGCTGATGTCAATGTTGAGTGAGATTTAAGTAACAAATACACAGCTGCATTTAAGTCTGGGCATATTCCAAACAGCTGTTAACTTGGAGTTTTAATTTAAGTTTTGAATCACATCTGAAGACATTCTAATCCTAGCGCCAAGGCATTCATATTTTGAAAAATTACCACTCAAAATGACCATAACCATGCATGATTTATCTGATGTTTCCACAGCTCTGACTTTTTGGCTGGGAGTTGTTCACTTAAGCATCATGGATGACTCTAACAGGTGGCCAGGTAGTTCTTTATCTTGACAACATTCTAGTTTCCTTCCTTTTTTCTTTTTCTCTCTCCATATCACAAACAGTTAAAGTGGTGATTTTAATTTCTACTTTTCTTATATAGCTCCTACTTTTCATATTAGCTATCTTCCTTCCCTTCATTATTCTGATTTTGTAAAACCTTATGTGAAGCAAGAAAGACCTAGGAAAATAAAAACTTTGATAAGCAATACTCTTTATTTTTAAGCAGATTAATTTTCCTACCATCTTGAAGAATCTCAGCTTTTTGTTTTATAACACATAGTTCTTCATTTTTTGTAAGTTTCTCTTCTCTTTCTGTACTTGGAGTCTCAGCTTCATCTTCACCTTCTGAGTCTTCCGGTTCCTATTATAATAAGTAGTTCTTTTAAAAAAAGAAAGGCCACTAAAAATGTGGAAAACTCTACCTTATGATCAAAAATATAATTTCTACAAATATCACAGGAAATATTAAAATCTACATATTTTAAATACAAAATTAAGGAGACCAACTTCATAAAAATGTCTCCTACTGCTACAAGCAAATTAAAAATTAGTAAAATTTCTATTGATACAGAAAGAAATACCTGGAGGCATTTAATAAGGAAGCTTATCAGCAGACTTCAGCAACAGCAGCAGAGATATGTACCAGAGTCTTTCAAAATTAGCAGATTAGTAGCTAAACATGTGGAGGAATCAATTTAAACTAATATTCCACTTAACCAGCACACAAGGCAACCAGAACACTTAAGCAGCTAGAGACAGTAGAAAATCTAGAGAAATACTAAGTACTCTTTAGTTTTAAAGAAAATCTAAAGGCCTGTCATTCTGAAACCTTCAGACAGTACCTAACCACCAAACCCTGCTCCCCCAATCACACAACTTTTAGAAGTCACCCTGACAAAGCAGGTCTAAGTTCACTTTGCTAGTTATTTGATCCAAATGCAACTGAGATTTACATTTTTATCAGTCTTTAAGAGTGGTTATTTTTTTTTTTTGCTCCACTGATTTTAACAACCACCTCTAGTTTCTAACATTATGAATTGATTTTTAAAATATATATTTATTCCATGTGGCCTTCTGAAGCTTTCTGCTTCCTAGGTTCATTCTGGAGGAAAGATTTTTTTTCCCCTATAGAATTTATATTCTTTAGCTTAAAGCTAATGATAAATTTAACCTTTGTATTCATTTTGAAGCATCCTTTGGTATGCTGACCTGTAGGTGATGACATCAATTAAAGATATGCAGTTGGAAAAGTGCATAATTAGGAAATCAACAAAATTTAATGGGAAGTATAGGTTCCCACTTGGGTGGATCTACATGAGGATCATTCACTAAATGAATGGTTATGCTATCAGTTGAATGAAAAGTCAATTAAATAGGATATGAAATGGTAAATTGGTTTTGTAGCAAGAAACTTCAGGGGGCATTTTAATTTAGCTATTTTTAACTTGTATGACCTTAGACATGTCTCTTCTTTCTGGACCTCAATTTCCTAATCTCTAAGGTTCTTTCTAGGTCTAAAATCTGAACTCTATTCCCCAACCAAAATTATCAACTGAAATGTTAAAACACAAATGGCATCAACCTGAAAAAAATACCTTATGCTCAGACATTAACAAATTTTATCTGTCTTTCCAATCTTTCCAAGACGTTTCATAAAACAAGAAAAATAACAAATATGTGACACAGCACAATGGTTGTATGGTCATGTGAGACCAAGGATAATTTTTAAAAAATGTCTTCCAACTTAAATAATTGCCTTTCCATTGCTAGCTTACATCTCCATTAAGCTAATCCACCTTGAATGTGGATTATCTTACTGATAATGCAAGTTTAGAAGAAAGACATTTATGAGACTCGGCTGACCTGCTCAAGAACTTTGTGGGGGAAAAACAATCCTGGGTATGTGGGAGTGGAGGGAAAGATCTATCCTTTCCACTCCAACAAACATGAGATTTGAGAATTACCTGGACAGTTGCAAGCTTCTAAAATCCATAATTATATGAAATACACTTGAGCTTTGCTATATTGCACTACCTAAGGTATAGATTGTGAAATGTTTTTGTAAGTGAAAGCATTTTATAACTTTGTCATTTTACTGCATGTATAACTAAGTCCTACTGGATGTAGTCCAACACAGACCTACTGTATTCCACTCAATAGTGGTGGCTAAGATTCCAGCATGCTTATTTATTCATCATGTAACCAATGTATTAAATTTAAATGTACTCAAGGATAAATTTAATGTCATGGATGGAACCAAAAAAAAATCTATAAGTCACTAATATTGGTTATAGTAAAAAAAAAAAAGGAGGCAATGATGCTTATTTAAGTGTCTTACCTTAGGAAATGTGTTGCCTAAAATACCCCAGGAAAGAAAATCCCCTATTGTTGCTAGGCCCTAAAACCATACCTAGAGTACAACAGATTATTTTAGGGTAGTGTGTGTTTTAGTGTCTGGTGGGATTAAAAATATTATTAACAACTCACATTTATAAAGTGCTTTATAAAACAATTTCTTTCAAAATAACCTTAGGGCATAATAACAATAACTGACATTTATATAGCACTTTAAATTTGTCATCTTTATTTCACACTTGATCTTCTTGGGAAGGCCCTCTAGTCTATCTGCATTACAAATAATGCTTGCTGATGGTTTTAGAGAAATGTTTATTTTCAATTTAAGGGAAAAATCCATTTATACCAATACTTTCAAGTGTTTTTAATAGAAATGAGTGTCGAACGTTGCCAAAAGCTTTTTCTGCACCTATTGATATAATCATATGATTTTAAAAAACTTTAATTATTGATATAATCAATTATATTAATAGTTTTTCTTATGTTAAAATATTCCTGCATTCCTGATATAAATACCACTTGATCATAATGTATAATCTTTGTAATGTATATTGTTGTAATCTTTTAGCTAGTGTTTTATTTAGGATTTTTGCATCCACCTTCATTAAATGAAATTGGACTACAATTCTCTATTTCTGTTTTTACTCTTCCTGGTTTAGGTATCAGTATCATATTTGTTTCATAAAAAGAATTTGGTAGAATCCTTTCTTTACTTAATTGTTCCAAATAATTTATTTAATAATGGAATTAGATGATCTATAAATGTTTGGTAGAATTCACTTGTAAATCCATCTAGTCCTGGTGCTTTTCTCTTAGGAAGCTTACTTAAGGCCTATTTCTTTTTAAAAATGGGTCTATTTAGATATTCTATTTCTTCTTCTGCTAATCTAGGTAATTTATATTTTTGTAAATATTCTTCCATTTAACTTAAATTGTTAAACTTATTGGCATATAATTGGGCAAAATAACTCCTCATAATTGCTTTAATTTCATCTTCATTAGTGATATATTCACCCTATATATGAACAGGCAGTTTTCCAATGAAGAAATCAAAACAATTCATAGTTATATAAAAAATGCTCTAAATCATTATTGATTAGAGAAATTCAGATTAAAACAACCTTGAAATATTATTTTACACTTATCAGATTGGCTAAAATGATAGAAGGGGAAAGTGACAAATGTTGGAGAGGATGTGAAAAAATTGGGACACATTCTTTGTTGGGAGGACTGTGAAATGATCCAACCATTTTGGAGAGCAATCTGGAATTATGCCCAAAGAGTCATATAACTACCTATACCCTTGAACCCAGAAATATCACTACTTATTTCTTATAGACTTGTAAGTCTATTTCCAAAGATGATTAGGGAAAAAGGAAAAGAATCTATATGTTCTAAAATGTTTACAGCACCTCTCTTTGTGGTAACAAAGAACTGGAAATTGTAGGGATGCCCATCAACTAGGAAATAGCTGAACAAGTTGTGGTGCATGATTATGATGGAATACTACTGTGCTATAAGAAATGATGAGCTCAATGATTTTAGAAAAACATGGAAAGACTTGCACAAAATAATGAAGAGCAAAATGGCCAGAATCAAAAGAACATTGTATACAGTAATAGCAATATTATTTTAAGAAGAACTTTGAGTGAATAAGTCATTTTGTCTATTATAAATACTAAAATCAACTGTAAAGGACATATGAAGAAAGATGCTATCTGCATCCAGAGAAAGAATTGATAAACAGAAGTATGTATAGAATAATTTTACATATATACTTATTTGTGTCTAATAGTAGCCATTGGGAGTGGGGGATGCAGGGGGCAGGGAAGAAAAAAAGAGAAAAAAATATATTTATATGATTTTGTTGTATATTTGGAAGGAATAGCAAGTTGGCCATAGTAGATTTGCAGTTTCATGTACAACCATCTTTTTTATTGTACTATGTTATGGAAATGCTTGTTTTATTCCATAAATTAAATTTTTTTTTTAAAAAATTACATACACTTTCCATGTATTTAGCTCATTTAGCATCATAAAAATCTTGTGTGATCCAGGTATAATTTGCCCCATATTACAGATGAGAAAACTAAGGCTCAAAGAGGTGACATAGCTTGCCTATAGTCACACAGCTTGAAAATATCAGAGGTACAACTGGAATGCGTGTTTTCCTGACTCTAAATCCATCACTCAATTCGTTATGCTACACTGCCCCTCTAGAAATAACAGACATTCATAAAGTACTTTACAATTTGTAAAATGCTCTAAATACATTATTTCATTTGAGCCTCATAAAAACTCGGGGTGAGAGGTACTACAGGTAGTACTGTCTTCATTTTGCAGATGAGTACACTGAAACACAGAAACTGAAATGACTTGTCCTTGGGTCATGCAGCTAGTAAACTCTGGCAGCATGCTTTAAACCCATGTCCAGGTCAGGAAGCATTACCCCTGGGACTCAGAGAGATTCAGTAATTTGTCTAAGGTCACAGGGCTAGCTCACAACAAAGCCAATGCCAACCTCTGAATATAAGTTTCCTGATCTAAATGTGTTCTTTTCCCTAAACTATGTTAGTTGTTCAAAAATTCTATTAGAAAAAATGACTGCAGTTTAAATTTACAAAACTCCTGTTGCAATCAACAGAAGGAATAAGAAAAAAGTAGTCAATATAGATTTTTTAAAAAATTGGTTCAGAAGTATAGGGAGACTACGGATAGACTACAAAAATGCAATTAAAATTTTAAAGAGGAAAATAGATCCTAAGTCCTGGCTTGGGTCCAGAAAGACAGAAGTAACACTGGCACTGTTTTTTACTTTTCAGAAAATTTAACACAATCTTTATTTTTAGGAAAAAGTGGGGCCTAAAGTTTGGTTCCAAGATTGTTAAAACTCACCCGAGTAAGTAGTTCCTCTTCTTCTGGTCTGGGTGAGTCTTGAGAAACAGAAGCTGGTGATGACAAGTCATCTTCTTGGAAATATTCACTGGTTTGTACTCCTTTTGAGCTACATATTTCTGTAATTTTGTGGCTCACAGATACTAAAAAAATTGTAACCAAATAATATTTTAAAATTTGCTCAAGTTGCTATTTCCCCAGTTAATGTAGCTATGAAACACTACGGGGCTTAGAACTGAGCCGAGATATGTGATTTCATCAGTATAGGGAATCACCGGTAAGGAAATAACTTCCTCCAATGCAGACCAACTACTGTTCTGCAATGTTGTATGGAACAAATACTGGTCTGCAATGTACCATCTTTGAGATTAGTGCCAAGGGCACTGACAGGTTAAGTGATTTACCAACAGTAGGAGAGCTAATGTATATCAGAGTCAGGATGTAGACTCTGATCTTCCTGACATTGAAGATGGCTTTTTATCCACTCTACCGCTGCTTGAAATATATTGATAAACCAATGTCTCCAATTAATAAGTATCAGTCAGATAAACAGGAATTTTGAACATGGGGAAATATTATAGTGGGATAAAAGAAATTACATGTATTTTCATACTCTCAAACCAGTTCATGTATTAAGTAGTTTTGATACATACAAAATATCATATTGTATAATGGGAATAATATTGCTACCACAGTATTCTTGCCCACACCTCCACCCCATTTCACAGAACCCTTATTGACATCACATAGAACACCAAGGTTTTGTGAAATAGTGTGGTGATGTATGAAGCTATTACTCAGAGTTCTGTGAAAGATAAGCAATTCCATTAAAGATTCAGCTCCCAAAGGCCTTTTGGAAGGTATGCTGGGGTGGGGTTGGAGGGAAGAATAGTGTGGGGGTGGGAATTATGACTGGTTAATTCAACTTATATTATAATTTATGCTTTTCAATTTCAATGTTAAGGGGAAAATATTTAAATTTTTGAAAAAATGGTATGTAAGTTCATCTTGATGAATTTTTGTGAAAAACATCTACAGGGAAAAGTACAAAGCCTTCAAAAATATAGTTAAGAGTATACTGAAATTATAATGTAGAATTTAAAACTTTACTAACAACAGCAGTAATAGTGCAACCTTATATTTATATATAACTTTAAAATTTCCAAGAACTTTCACATATATTATTGTCCTCTGATACAACCCTGTGAAGTAGATAGGACAGACATCTTAACCAGACTTCATCGCTGGGGAAATTGATGTGCAGAGAAGTTAGTGGTCTTCCTCCTGATTTTACAAAGCTGGAGTCACAATTTCTTACTTTTAAGTTAAATTTTAAGCTTTTGACATGGCTTTTTATTTCACTTTGGAATGAAGGATTAGCTCTTCCACTCCACCCCTTAGTCCTGTCAATACATAATTAAAAATATTGACTGTACCACATTTTCTTGGAGAAGCATCTCTATCTTTCTTAGGAGTTTTCTTCAGTATGCGGTTAGAATATATATTTTTTACATCCAGTTCTCTCTCTTTTTCCTGAAAATAAAGCCAGTACAATCAGCTAAGGTTTTGAAATCTCTACCATAACTCAGTTAGTCAAGGAAATTTCCTATAGCCTGGTATTTGGCTTACTCGAGCTCAAATTGCCGATTAAGTTAGAGAAAGGAGCACCTTTATGACCTTATGCTCTAGAAGTGAGTATTCAGAAAGGAAAAATAGAGTACTTCTTTTTCCACCCTACCCCTCCCCATTACTGATCTCAGGATTGCCAATCTCCCAAATTTTTTCTTGCCTGCCCTGTGAGTCTTAAGACATGGAGGTAAGTAAGCAAACAGTTCCTTCAAAATTTAAATAAATAGTTCTGTAGAAGAACCAAATATTGAGCTAAGAGGAGGTGGTTTTTATTCTTTAAATCAGTCTAATATAATAGTATCTCTATAATCAAAATGGTATTATTTGCAACTCTCTAGCCAAAAAACAAAAAAGTTTGTTTTCTACATAGGAATGTTATATATAAAAATAGACTAGGTATTTAAATTTTTTTCAATAATTTTATATTTTCTTATAGTTGATTATGGTAGTGTATTTGTAACAGAGTACTTAATAATTCACTATTATGAGTGCATTAACCACTATATTATCAGAATTTTTTACTTCTAAGAGCCAGAGTTAATGAACATATACTGAAATGTCACATAACAAAGTACAGCTTTACCCAAATAAAAATATAGCACATCTAAAAGTCAAGTAGTTCTACAGTAATGATATATAACAAAATTACTGCAGTTTTAACATTTTTTTTTCAAAGCTTACCCTCAGTTTTTGACATAATTGTTGTAGCTCCTTTTGAAGAACTTTATTTTCATTCTGAGCATCATGTGACTTTTTCTTTTCAGCATGCAACTGTCGTTGGTAACTACTAGTATTCAGCTCAAGATTTTTTGATAGTTCCTGTAATATGTGTAAACAAATGAGAAAAATAACTGTTTATTTCAAAAGGAATCTCTTAGTGAACTTTTAACATCACCTTAAAATGGGATGCTATATCTATTGCTGGCTAAGCACACAAATCATCTTGTGCTGACAGGTTGTGGCCCTAAAAGAGATCAGGGAAGAACTATGCAGATTAAGTCAGCTTTGTCTATTATATTTTTCTTATTTTTTTTTTTGAGAATTTGTGTGCAAGCATGTATCAGCCTGAAATGAATATTGTTGAAATAGTAGGAGGGGCTAAAGCTGATAAGTTTTGGAGGTAGGTGAAAATTTGGGAGGCAGGGAAGAGAAATGTTTTGTTCAAGCTATTTTAAAGGCTAATTAAAAAAAAAAAACATGCAACAGCAATATTTAAATATTTTGCATGCAAAAGGTACCCAGAGTAAAATAAAGCATTCCTAAGATAAAAAGCAACAAGTTATTTCAACAGTATTCAATAATACATGGTTCATAAATGAAAAAATTGATTCACATGCTTTAGATTGGTTTAAATTATCAACAAAATAACATGCCTTTTGGTTAAAAAAAATCAAGAACTTAATTAATATTCACATTCGTCTACATCTCCATTTCTTTTGAAGACAGTAACTTCCTTATCAGAGTATCCATTGTTCTTTTAAAATGTAGACAAAGCAATGGAAGGAGACTCAGGATTAGATCCTGAGTGAATGAGAAACAGGAAGAAAACGAGCAGAGAAAAGGGCATTCAGGGAAGGAGCCAAAGAAGTAGGGAATTATGTCATGAAAGCATACAAGGTGGCCAAGTTAAAGTGGAAAGATTTATGCACAGTATTAAAGATGGGAAGATTTGCTTGCCTTTCCTTTTCTAGATTACAAGAAAAAATATGATTATATATGTTGCATATAATGCAAAAACAAAAAAAATTCTAGAATTCAGCAAAACACATTTATTTGCTATCTGCTATCTTTAAATTTTAGGATAATTTGGAAATAGACTGGGCTAAAAGGCAAAGCCTCTTTTCATAAAGGACAAAATCTAAAAGTCTAAAAAACTGCAAAAGGCATCATTAAACTACTTAATTTGAGAACTTTCAAGTACTTTGAAAGCACTTATTTAAGAAACCAGCTATATAATTTACACTTATGTAGCACTTTCTTTATGCCCACACACTAATTCATTTGATCCTAAGTAACAATCCAGACTCTAAACATTATCTCCACTTTAGAGACATGGAAAACTAAGTCACAGAGCCACCTGGAAGAAAACTAGAGTTAGAGTCGGAGGTTCTTGATTAGAATTCCAGCTAAGCCTCAGTTTCCTTATCTATAAATTGAGAGCTCTAGACCAGGTAGGGTCTCTTATTTCTTCATCAATGATCTAATTGCAGGGGTGGAGAACCTGCAGCCTCGAAGCCATATGTAGCCCTCTAGCTCTTCAAATGTGGCCCTTTGACTAAATCCAAACTTCAAAGAATAAATCTCTTCAATAAAAGGGTTTGTTCTATAAAATCTGGACTCGGTCAAAAGACTGTACCCAAGGACCTAGAAGGCCACATGTGGCCTCAAGGCCACAGGTTCCCCACACCCTTGGTCTAATGAAATTACTTCTAAGGTTATGAAGTTAGTAGGTGGTAGAAAAAAGAGGGCTAGGAACAAAATATTCTGACTTCCAAATGACCAAATCAGATTTTCATATTTTACTTTATGTTATCCTTAGAAAAATAAAAAAAAAAACCCCACATACACTAAAGTATGCAATTTAAAATGCATTTACTTTTGAAAGACTTTGAAGTCAGAACTTTGTATTGTGGACCTTAGTTGGAGCACTTTACAAAAGTGGAGACAGTATTGCACTAGGAAATCAGGAGATCTAAGTTCTTTCTAGTCCTTATTGTGCCACTAACTCACTATTAGGTAAGTCAGTCTTTATAGGCCCCAAACTTCCTGATCTGTTAAATCATCAGGTTTTACTACATGTTCTCTCTCAAGTCTCTTTTTTTAACACTAACAGTCTTTCTCTTTTAGCTCTAAAATTCCAGGATATAATTTAAAAGAACTTTTACTTCAAGCACTGGTACAAAGTGATATTTAAGTAATAAACTCCTGACAGTTGAACTTGTTTTTAGTATAATTTTATAAAATAAATTCATCATTAAATATAATAACTTCTAAAAACATACCACTAACAAAAACAAATGCAGTTTTGTTAAGACTAAGCTCCAATATAGGGATTTATAATGACAAAGATATATAATAATAATAACTTAAATTTCTATATATTATGTGTACAAATTTCTAAATTACATAAAGAATTGAACTGCTTTAAGTTGTGATATCATAAATGTCACATTTTAATTTGTTTGCAGTTCATTAACTTTTCCTATGTTCATATTTCTCTCACTAAAATGTTTGTAAAAACCAAATTCTATAACATTAGTGCCATTTTAAAGATAAGCTTTTTGCATACATGTAATTCAAATATACCTTACTGATAAAGATTGAGAGGAAGGTCAATTTTCAAATAGTAATAGTTTCAGAATATCTTAAAAGGATTTCAATTTAATTACTTTCAAGCACCTACAATTATTAAAACTAGATTAGTGAAGTACTATTTAATAAATGGTCCTTGGAAGATCACTTTGATAGTTAAAAAGTATTTATAATTGCTTAATCACTAGTTTCTAGGTAAATGAAAATCTGTAATAGACAAGTTTGGTCTTTTAAGTATGTAAATGACTATTTTAAAAAGCCACTATAAAACATCTATGGTTTATTTTGTCAATTGGGACCCTGGGACAGATCATCTAGTTCAACCTCTTCATTTTATGTATGAAGAAACTGAGGCCCAGAGAAATTAAATAACTTGACCAAAGTCACATAGCAAATAAAAGAGTCAGAATATGAACCTGAATGGGGATGGGATCTGGAACCCAATCTGTGAACCCAGATCCCTGGCATTCAGGGGCTGGGTTCCTGAAATTTGTGGGAACGTTCAGAGGCCTTTTCCTTTTTGGGGTCCCTCATTAGTGCCCCATCAAACTCCCAGATACTCTAATTGCAAATTCAGCATTCTTTCCACAGTACTGTGCTATTAGTAAACCTTTACTCTCGCAGAGAGTTAAAAAACTTAACTTCAGTTGACTTTCAAGGTTTAATTTAATGAGATTTTACTCCATCGTAATAGCCTTTTGCACAACCTTATTAGAACCTGTTGCTCATTTTCTGTTGCTTTTCCTAATCATTTGGTAAGCGTCTTCACAGAATAAAGCAACAGAACATGAATAACTGTCTTATAACAATCTTGAGAGTTCTCAAAGAGTTTTATTTTTTATAGTTGCTTTTTAAGTTTGTGTTGATGACCTGGTAATTATTATGGCTTCCCAATGAAGTTCATACTGGCAGATTGTCATGTACTATATAAGAATGTACTTCCTACCTTGCATATATTTTGTCCACAATAAATATTTGTTGAATAAATCTTGGGACATACCAACAAGAAATTTGGCTGCTGGTTTAGAGACATTTTGATGGGATGTCCTAATTAGCTTTATTCCTTTTTCTAATTAGCTTTATTCGATAGGAAGGTGTTTAGAGGAGAGAGAGACGAGACTTCCGGAAAAGGTAACAGCCTACTACAGAAAATATGTTGTAGTCAACATTTGGGCCTCTAATCACTTTTGGTAGGGATGCTAGAATCACAATGGCAGAACTGGTTGTGGCAATTAAGGAAAAGAATTGGTGACATGGCAGCATTTATTTCTAGGTAACATTGCTTTGGTCTACAGAGTCGCTTCACTTACAATTCTGGATAAACTGAGGAGGTAGTAAATTTTAAAAAAAGAAGAATGTCTAGTTCATTTTTTAAAAATACCTTTTAGTGGAACAAACATATCTTAAACAAAAACATTCAATTTAATTTGAAATGTATTCAATACTTAATTTGCACTGGTAAGGCATTAATATCAATTTATATATTTGTGACTAGTTTATAGAACTTAAGAGAATAATTTTACTATTTTAAATGACTACAAAGGCTTATTATTGCATTTTTGTTTTCATGACATTATAGATGATACCTATGATTTATTGCTGCACTTTCCTCATCTATAAAATGAGGGTACTGGATTAGATTACTTCTAAGGCCCTTTCTAGCTCTAACATGTTATTGTTCTAAGTATGAGTCCTTGATCAAGAATGCTACTCTCGATTACAACATCATTTTTATGGGAAAATGAGACTTATTTTTACAATGATTGGTTTTATGCTCAGTTTCTAGGAATTCACTGTGAAAAAAATTGGAAATGCTTTTTAAAAAAGTTTCACATTTGATTTGGCCACTGATCAAAGCAATAATTAGCTCAAGGCATCTAAATAACCTACTTGTCAGTCAACTAGCATTTAGTGAACACCTACTACATGCCTTGCACAGTGTGAAGCACTGGGGATACACAGAAAGGCCAACTCCATTCCCGCACAAAAAAAAAACCAATAACCTTATGCTGTTTATTAAATAATTCAACTATTTATGAAAACACTATGGGGTAAATATAGAATGAAAAATTGTTACTGAATTAATAATACTGTCCCTAATATATAGCACTTTTCTTTAAAATGAATAGCTTAACTAAAGCCAGATAGAATTTGCCACTGCTTACAGCCATTTTCCTCCCCTTCAAACTGAAAAGTAAATAAAGATGGAAATCCCTTTCTCCCTTTATATCACTTTGGAAGAATCAAGAAAATCTGAAAAGTACTTGAATTTACAGGAAAGCCAACTTATTATAGTCCCTGATCTCTAACAACTGCACCTAGGAAAGGTAAAAGTAGGCGAATTGGTATTGTAGCACTGAATGGGGAGCGACGCTGTTCTTTGAGTCTGTTAGGATGCCCTTTGCTGGAAGAGTAAACTGGTGCTAAAAATTTCCCTGCTCAGCAGACATAGCTTTCTCATTATTGGAAAGTAACAAGTAAAATCATTTTTTTGGAACCAGACCTGTGACATAAGAGGTTTGAGTACGAAAATACCAATGCATATCGGTATCTGCTCTGCATTTATAGTCCTACAGGATTACTGGGGGCCCAGAGAAATTAAATGTCTCACCAGAGTCAGAGAGTCAATACATTTAAGGCAGGCCTTGAACTCACATCTTCTGTCCTCAGAGGGGGGTTCTATCTACTACTGCAGGCCATCTCTCAAGCTTAAATCACATTAAGTAAATTATGGTGTTAGGTACTATTGGAGGGCCATTAATTCTTTCAGGTTATTAGAGTATCTTTTAGTGAATTACTGTTTTTATATGCTAAAAATCTTACTATAATCTTTTCTGTTATAAACTCCTACTTCGTGTTATATTTGTTTGAAGAAACTAATTTAGAAAGTCACTAAAGTGATAATAATATTATTTATATATTTATACAATTTTGCAAATATTTAATATAATTTACTTAATTTATATAATATTTTATATTTACATAACAGCACTTTAAGGTTTACAGAGTCCTATTTATAAATATTATTTCATTTTATCCTCACAATAACCATGGGAGGGAGGTGCTATTATTATCTCTTTTATAGATGAGTAAACTGAAGTGGGCAGATTAAGTGACCTGTCCAGGATCACATAGCTTAATAAGTGTCTAAGGCTGATTTTAAATTCAGGTCTTCCTGACTCCAGGTGCAGTACTTTATCCACTGAACCACCTAGCTTCCTCAAGGACTTTTCCTGTGGCATTTTCTTCCTTAACAGACCAGGAAATAAGTGCATGAAAGAAAAGGACCACTATAGCAGTAAGTTGGTAAACCACTAAGAAGGTGGAATAAATTCCAAGAATGGCTTGACAGAACCAAGAAGTAATTTACTTCTCACAAGAGCTGATCTACTAATAAAATTTTTGACAGTTTAATTCTTCACATTTCCCTTTTATGTTTGAGATTTTCTCTAGCTTCCTACATACAAACTACTAAAAAGGTTTCATTTATCAAGGGGTTTCAGTAAAACAGAAATTGGTTTTAAACAGAACACATTATTAAACTCCTAATGGGAAAGTGACACAAGACAATATAATTAGAAGAGGTTCTTTAAAATTCACCTTAATTTTTTTCTCAGTATCGTCTAATTTGTTCTCTGCTAAGACTAGTTTCTTTGCCAGATCTTCTCGTTCAGGTAAGTGCTTAGCTTCAGAGAGCATTTTCAGTTTCTTTAAAGAACATTTTGTCCTATGAAGTTCACACTCTGTGTCTTTCACTTTTTTATCAGTTGCCCGTTCTTTCTCTTGAGATTTTCTTAAGCGCTCTTTTAGTGCCTTAATCTCATTGTTATGTCTGACTATAAGTTGTGAGATTTCATTTTCTGTATCTTCAAACTTATTCAGGGCTTTCTCCTGTCTGTACTGAAGCCTTTTCAAAGCCTTGTTTTCTTTTAGCAGCTCATCTAATTTGAACTGGAGTTCAGTCACTTCATTTTGCAGCTCATTGATTTTCAGCAGTCTGGCAGAAAGAACCCGTTTAGTGAGAAGATCAATATCTCTCTGGGAAGGCTCCCTACTGACACTACGACATCCCATTCGGAATCCTCTTCTGTTTGGTGGAAACTTGTAGCTTATTTTTCTAGGGGCTAAAAGGAAATAAGAGTTATATACAGTACATAATTTTACAGAGCACAGTATTAATGGTACATATTACACTATATATTTCTAAAAATTTTCTCTCTGGGAGGAATGAACTAAGTTTTATATTTTAGCACACAGATTTATTTCCTTTAAACAAGATTTGCTTTCCTTTTCAATGGCTACAACTCAAAAATCATGCACTAGAAATAGTATTCAAATTAAAAATCAACAATTCATTCCTAAACACAAACCCTAATATTTACATTTTAAAATTTTCTAGAGAATTATTGTTATTCTAGCAAAGAAAAATAGCTCCAGATTTAACCTATTTTTAATTTAATTAGAACACACGAACCAAAAATCACTTCTACCAGAAAAACTAAGCAAAAACAAAACAAAAAACAAACCCACAGAAGCCTTCAAGGCCAATCTGTGACATGGTATGATTGGTGAAAAATTAATTTTTGTAATTCTGTATGAATTAATGACTATTTTTCCTAGACAGATACTTTTAAAAGGCACATCATTCATCAATGATTCAAAACTGAATGGTTTCTTTTAGGGTTTCCTTGGTGTAAATCCAAGCCAAAGACATCCATCCATCCATCCATCCATCCATCCATCCATCCATCCATCCAT
>NW_020940360.1:1419059-1520218 GCF_900497805.2 Vombatus ursinus
ATCCATCCATCCATCCATCCATCCATCCATCCATCCATCCATCCATCTATAACATGCCAGGCCAGCCAACCAAAAAAGATGGACAAAGATTTTAAATATACTTTATTTACAGCATATTTCAACAGATCTATGTAGTGCTGACAAAAAGTCATCAGATCAACTATAGCAAGATAAAAGCAAGATGTCTGAGTTAATACCAATTGAAGAGGCTGGCATATATATCAATTAACAAGGAATCTCGGGTCCCAGTCTATGGTATATCTATCGCTTTAAGAGAGGCATTTGTAAGACTGCTACGGTTTAGAATCATCTCCAAGGTGACTGAGTGTTTTCCAGAGGAAAAATACACTCTAACACAGAGCAGTAGAAAAAACTGAAAAAACCTCTCCTACTTCCCTGGTTCACCCTGGGGTCACTATATTATAAGCCTGAAATCAGATACAACTTAAACAGGTAAGTAGGGGCAAAGTGAAATGCTAGGAGTCAAATTATGTAAGACTACATAATACTGCTTTTTAAAAAATATTTTAATAGAACTTGTTTTGAATAGTCTAAAACTGTCTCTAAGTTCCAATTTTGTATATGTATTAATGTGAATACAACTAATGGTAGAAATAACTAAAAGCATAGAAACAACTAATGAAGCCAAGTTTTTGCTTTCATTTTTTAAAAACACTACACCCATACACCTGAAAATAATAGAAAATAAGGCAGAGATGTATTCTCCACCGCTTCAGATTATGGAAAATTATAGCCCAGATGATTGCAGCAGTGTAACCATGAAGTGACAAGAATATTTATGTGAAAAAGATTTGAAATTTTAGTACAATCAATATTTATTGATATACCAGAAAGATACTGTGGCAAAATGAAGAGTAAACCTTAGAATCAAAAAGACCTGGTTTCAAGATCTGTTTCTGACATAAATTGGCTGTTAAGATTCTATGCAAGTCACTGTATCTCAGTTCCCCCAGGCAACTCTGTAACGCTCTTTTTGAACTGAATAGAAGGTAAGTACAGTTTTGCTATGGTAAAGGGAAGTTTCCCATCAGTGTTTCCTACTAATGAAATCACAGGTCTGATCCCTAAACTAAATAAATATAACTATGTACCAAGAAATTTGGAAAAACTATAAAAAGAGAGTTTATTTTCCTTAAGGAAATGTTAATTCAGCTAGAGACACAATACACAAGAAAAACTGATATACTAAAGTAACTGGACCCTTTTTTCCTAACTCTTTTGACGTCTCTTCCCCATTACCCTAACAATAGGGGCAGTCTGTAAAATCGCAATTACAGGAAAATAAAAAACCTAGGAAAAATATAAAAACTTAAGTTTCCCTTAATAATTTATACTAGAAGGGATGTGGTGGGGTCAGAACTAGTACACCCCAGCAGTAAAAAATTTTTGTGCATAGCACCATTGTGTATATTTATATACACACACGTTACTATACACCTATGTACATTATAAAACATACAAAAAATAGAAAAAGGATAAGATAAAGGTAGAGTATTTGACACTGGAATCAATAGGATCCACTAGAGTTTACTGAATACGAGAGTGAACAAACATGGCCAGACCTATGCTGTTGAAAAATCATTTTGGAAGCTGTGTGGAGGATGTGTTGGCAGGGAGAGACCTGAGGAAAGGAGACCAATTAGAAGGCTGTTAGAAAAGTCTACCCCAGAGGTGACCAGGGCCTGAACTAGTGGGTAGTTCTGTCAGTAGAAGAGAAGCCGCAAGACGCGTAGATGTAGATTTACCAACTGATTATATATGTGTGAGGTGAGTGCAAGTGGGGCTGAGGATGAGACTAAGGTTGCTGTCTGAAGAGGACTGCAGTGCCCTTCACAGAAAAAAGAGGAGTTCAGAAGAAAGCTGGGTTTGCGGGCAAAGACAATCCTAATATCTTTGAGGTATACTGCAACCCATTCATACTGGCTCATCCTGTGTGATTCATTGTCCCACCCAAAATGAAAAGGGAGGGGCAAGGAGAGGTGTGCCTAACTCATTAGGTCACTGCTCCAGAGCTAATACTCCAAATGGAAGGTGTTGAGGAGTTAGTGGAATTTTTCAATGGTACCTGCTGCTATGGGGGTTGGTGGTAGGGATGGGGTCATAAATGTGTTAAACCTTCCCAGAAGAGCTGATGAGGGATGCATAAGGGAAGGGATTGGAAACTTGGAACAGTGGAGGAAGATGTTGAGTGTATAATTTATGTGGTGATAAGAGATGGCATGGCTGCATTGGAGACAAATCCATTGACTGGAAGGGAGTGTAGGGCTCACGTTCTCACTGCTAGAGATGAGTTGATCCCATAAGGTCAGACCAAGGCCTTGGACTTGGATCCAGGAAAGCCTGAATTCAAACCCTGACTCAGATCTTACTAGCTGTGTGCTTCTGCGCAAGTTATTTAACCTTACTTGGCTTCAGTTTTCTTATCTGTAAAATGGGAACATTAATAGTGTCTGCCTCACAAGGTTGTTGTGAGGATCAAATAAGATAAATCACGATGAGATAATACATGCAAAATACTATTTGCTAGCACTAAATACTAGTTATTATCAGACAGTATAATTAGCTAATTAGTATCTAATAATGTAACAATAAAGGAAATGTTCAACTCTCGGAAATATATGGATTTCCTACTTGATACTTCTTTTTTTGGTTGGGAAACACTTCACACCCAAATTGTTATGCTTGACATATCATGTACATACATGTTTGAATTGTCCAGCACAGAAGGTAAGGTTTTGGAGTAATTTTACTGAATAGTAGGATAAGAACTGGCATCAAATTTCCATTTTCAATTATTTAGCTTGGGTAAAACTGAGTACAAAAAAGGCCTTCAAACTTTTCCCCTCTTAGAAGAGAGGCAGAGAGAGAGTGAGTATCTTTTAAACAATGAACATGAAGATCTCTTCATTATAGAAAAAATTCTGGGTTTTCTTATATATGGTTTACCAAATTTTGAGTAGTGAAATAGAAGCTAAATGTTATTTATGATGGAAAGAGAAGGCAGAACAGCTATGGTGTATTTTACATGTATATGTGTACACATATAATGTGGCTGCATGTGGTTAAATGGAGAATACTAATATATGAAATATAACAAAACTACTATTCAATGTTAACATTTTTGGTTAAATAACCAATAGGAATGTTTAATGCTGAGTATCTTTCTAGCAATTGTATTAAAATATTGAATTGTATCAAAAATATTAAAACATGCTCTTATTCCTGACCTTACTCAAAGTCAGTAATGTTGAATGTTAAAAAAAAAAAATATATAGGCAACTGGGTGGTGCAGTGGATAGAGTACTGGGTCTGGAGTCAGGAAGTCCTGAGTTCAGATCTGGCCTTAGACACTTATTAGCTATGTGACATTGGGCAAGTCACTTAAACCCCTGTTTGCCTCAGTTTCCTCATCTGTAAAATGAGCTAGAGAAGGAAATAGCAAACCACCCCAGTATCTTTGCCAAGAAAACCCCAAAGGGATGATGAAGAGTCGGACACACCTAAAAACGGCTAAATAACAACAAACATACAAAAGAAAGAATTTGTTTTATGTTACAATATTCTTTCATTGGTTCAGATAACTCAGTGATTGCAATTAAACCAGCAGAAATTAACTTACTGTTATTTTAATAGTTGACAGTTCCAAATGAGTCAGATTAGTTCTATCATTTGTTTTTTGTTTTGTTGTTTTTTTAAATATGTGTTTTTAAAACTTTGGGTTACAAATTTTCTCCCTTCCTCCCTCCCCACCCACCCTCATTGAAAAGGCAAGCATCTCAATAGATAGAGGTTATAGATGTGTAGTCATGCAAAACACTTCCATGGTAGTCCTGTTGTGAAAAACTAAGTATATTTCCTTTCATCCTATCCTACCCCTCCCCATGTATTCTATTCTCTCTTTTGACCTTGTCCCTCCTCAGAAGTATTTGCTTCTGATTACCCCCTCCCCCAATCTGCCCTCCCCTCTATCATCTCCCTGCCTTCTCTTGTCCCCTTCCCCCCTTATTTTCCTGTAGGGTAAGATAGATTTCCATACCCAATTGTGTATGTTATTCCCTCCTTAAGCCAAATCCTATGAGAATAAGATTCACTCATTCCCTCTCACCTTCCCCCATTTCCCCTCCACTGAAAAAGCCTTTTCTCGTCTGTTTCATGTGAGGTATTTTACCTCATTCTACTTCTCCATTTCTCCTATAATCCTCTCTCACCCCTTAATTTTATTTTCCAGAGATCACCCCTTCATCTTCAACTCACCCTGTGCCCTCTATCTATCTATACATACATACAATGTTTTTTTCCCTCCCACTACCTTAATACTGACAAGGACTCATGAGTTACAAATATCATCTTTCCCTGCAGGAATGTAAACAGTTCAACCTTAATAAGTCTCTTATAATTCCTCTTTTCCTCTTCCATGTTTTACCTCTTCCATGTTTTACTTGAGTCTTGTATTTGAAGGTCAAATTTTCTATTCAGCTCTGGTCTTTTCCACAGGAATGCTTGAAAGCCCCCAATTTCATTGAATGACCATTTTTAACCTTGAAGGATTATACTCAGTTTTGCTGGGTAGGTGATTCTAAGTTGTAGTCCTAACTCCTTTGCCCTCCAGAATATCATACTCCATGCCCTCCGGACCCTTAATGTAGAAGCTGCTAAATCTTGTGTTATCCTGATTGTGTTTCCACAATACTTGAATTGTTTCTTTATGGCTGCTTGCAATATCTTCTCCTTGACCTGGGAATTCTGGAATTTGGCTACAACATTCCTAGGAGTTTTCCTTTGGGGATATCTTTCAGGAGGTAATCGGTGAATTCTTTCAATTTCTATTTTGCCCTCTGGTTCTAAAATATCAGGGCAATTTTCCTTGATAATTTCTTGAAAGATGATGTCTAGGCTCTTTTGTTGATCATGGCTTTCAGATAATCCAATAATTTTTAAGTTCTCTCTCCTGGATCTATTTTCCAGGTCAGTTGTTTTTCCAGTGAGATATTTCACATTCTCTTGTATTTTTTCATTCCTTTGGATTAGGGTTACAGTGCCTTGATTTCTCGAATTGTCACTAGCTTCCAATTTCTCCATTCTAATTTTTAAGGAAGTATTTTCTTCAGTAAGTTTTTGGACTTCCTTTTCCATTTGGCCAATTTTGCTTTTTAGAGCATTCTTCTCCTCATTGGCTTTTTGGACCTCTTTTGTCATTTGGGTTAGCCAAGTTTTTAAGGTGTTATTTTCTTCAGTATATTTTTGGGTCTCCTTTAGTATCACTCTCAGTTTTTCCTCTACTTCTCTTACTTGCTTCTCAGAATCCTTTATGAGCTCTTCCATGACCTGGGACCAATTCATATTTTTCTTGGAGGCTTTGGATGTAGGAGCTTTGGCTTCTTTGTCTTCTTCTGGTTGTATGTTTTGATCTTCTTTGTCACCAAAGTAAGATAATACAAGTCTGATTCTTTTTGTGCTGCTTGCTCATGATCTCAGCCAATTACTTGAGTTATAAATTCTTCGTCAAGGTAGGAGTCTGTCTCTAGTGTGGAGAATGTACTGTACCAAGCTTCAGGGGTTTTGTGCAGCTGTTTTCAGAGATATTTCTAGGGACCTGTAAATTTTCAGTTCTTCCAAAGTGCTATGATCAAGGGTGAGGGGTTTACTTCTTTCCTGGCCTCTGCTCTGATCTATGAGCACTCTTTTCTGTCCTGGAACTGTGAGGAGGGTTTCCTCTCCACAGCCACTACAAGCTCCACCACTCCAGTGTTCCTACTTGCCCCAGCACTGCCACCCAGAACTGTGACCCAGATCCAAGCATGGGCAAAGCAAGAGAATCCTGCACCAGCAGAGAGACCCCTGCAATCCCCCTCTGATCAGCCACTTGATTCCCCCTCAGTCTGTGGGCCAGAAGCTCAGGAAGCAGCTGGTGCCCCAGGGAATGGGACTGGGACCCTGCGCCTCTCTCTCACCACTGAAGAAACAGACTTTTCCCAATGACTTTCTAAGTCTTTCTTGTCTTTGGCGTTCCTGGGTTGAGAAGTCTGGAAGCTGCCACAGCTGCTTGTGATTCAGCCTCTGAGGCCTGCTCCAGGGTCGCTGCAGCGCCCATACCAAACCGCACTCCTCGCCCCGCCTGGCGCGATACACCTTTCCAATCAACCATCCAGGCTGTCTTTGGCTGGAAATTTGTTTCACTCTGTCTTTTTGTGGGTTCTGCTGCTTTAGAATTTGTTTAGAGCCATTTTTTATAGGTATTTGGAAGGGTTTGGGAAAGAGTTCAAGCAAGTCACTGCTTTTACTCTGCCATCCTGGCTCCGCCCCCACCTATCATTTGTTTTTAATTTAAGGAAAATAACTAACCAGAGATTTCAAACCAGGAGAAAGAACAAGTCAGAGAATAAAGAAAATGTCTCAGTCAAGGTGATGTGAATAGCTTTCTCAACAATTTTTTGTTGTTTGGTCATTTCAGTTGTATTCAACTCCTTTTGGGGTTTTCGTGGCAAAGATACTGGAATGATTTCAATTAAAAATGTGAGACTTTATCAGGGCTATAAATTCTGCTTCTTTAACTGGGGCAGTACTCAAAGCTGCATAGGAGGAAAACAAAGGAAAAGAAAAGATTGCCTTCAAATAAGGCTTTCCATGAGCAAGTTCATGAAGTTCAGCTTTGAAGTTCATGTAAAATCATATGATCCCCAAAGTGGAACAGGCCTTAGAAATCATCTACTATAATCACCCTTACAACATAAATACCTAACCTCACTCAGAAATCTTCCAAAGCAGCTCATTTTGTTTTAGAACTGGTCCTACTGGTAAGGAAGTTTTTTTAATATCATGTCAAAATTTGTGTTCCTAGTTTTTACCACTGGCCTAGCTTTGCCCTGTGGCCCAAAAGGAATAAGCATGATTCCTCTTCTACATGATAACCTTTCAGATGTTGGAAAACAAATTATGTTCTCTAACCTTATTGGGATTCTTTCAACCTACAATTTTTTCTCCAAATTGAAGTGCCAAGATATTGAAGTTTAACATTCTTACAGAACTTTTAATATTGAAGTCATCAACTATGATATCACTAATACATTACTGGTACTTCTGTTTGATACGAGAAATAAAAAGCCCATGAACAAATGTATAGAAATTATTTTTATTTAGGAAAATATATACACAATTTTCAGTTAGAGAAATTCTCTAGTTATCATCATACAGATGCTTAAGTATCTGGTTTATAAGCAACCTAATGATCATTAATGAGATAACTCAATGTCCTCCTACTTCTAATGTATTACAAAAATTCATCATTTTTTTTACACTGCAATGTAAACCTACATTTAAACAAAAACTCAGAATAATCTTAGTTATTTTTATCAGTTAGTCAACAAGCATTAAGTGTTTATTCTGTGCCAGGCCTGTGCTAAATGCTGGGAACACACATAGGAAAGGCAAAAAACACTGTCCCTGTCCTCAAGGACCTTCAATGACTATTAGAAATGCTACCAAATAACATAAGTCTGATTTTTAAAAAATATGCTTTTTCCAGATAACTTTTCTTCCAAATTGAATGATCACACAAATAGCTTGCTTAATGAGGATGTGATGATCCTATTAGTGTTTTATATTTGGGAACACTGGAAGTGACAACTTACTTGTAAGATGCCTTACAGTAATTTTAATTTTCCTCTTAATTTATATAAGCCAATATCTTTGCCTTAAAGATTTAAGTTTTTTAAAATTTTGTTCGTTTGTAAATATCTTTACAATTTTGCCTGGAACCATGGATCAATTTTTAAAACTATGGATATGGAAGATCACAAAATTTAGAGCTAGTAGGATAAATAGTCTGCAAATCAGAGACAGTTATAATCACTTTTTCATTTGTTCTATACTTAGTACTTGAAATAGGTTCATAAATGTTTGTTTCATTGTCAGTCTTGGCTATCAACACTTTTGCTTTCTCTTCAAATTTCCCATAATGATTGCTGTCATTTAAAAAAAAAGCACAATACAATTCATAGATTAAAAAACACAAGCCTATATGTGGACACTGATTATTTTACATTCCCTATATCAAGAAAGACTGAGAATTATCTGCACCATGTTAATGCATTCAGTGAATACTACAGGTCTGTAATGAAAAATTTTTCATCATATAACAGAATTAAACCAATGTTTGATGGTTCTCTCCATCAGTGGAATGCACATGCTAATATACAGACAACTGAGACAACAGAGCTGAAAGGTTTATTGTATGTGTCTAGCACCACTACAACGTTTTTTCTTCAAGAAATCTCTTCGGTTACTCTGAGACAATACAAGGTTCTGTGAAAGAAAAGTTTGAGAATAAAGTAAAAACTATATGTAGCCTGATCTTTGAGGCCTCTAAAATCTGGTCCAATCTACTTTACCATCCTTTATCATCTACTATTCACATACATGAACTCTATGTTCCAGTCACACCTATCTACTCACCAACTTTCTAACTCCTTACGTGAATAAACAGAAACACAGAATTACAGAAGGGACCAGAGGTCATCTTAGTTCAATACATATATGAATGGGAAATCTCCTATACAAAATCCTATATTGTAGTCATTCAACCACTCCTTAGAAACCTTCAGCAACAAGAACTCAATACCATGAAGAAAATCCACTTTTAGAACAGATTTTAGTTGTTGAAAATTTATTTTAATAATCAAGCTGAAATCCACACCACAAGCTTCTATCTATTGTTCCCATTCTTCCCTCTAGGTCCAAGGAAGACAAGTCCAATTCTTGAAGACGGTGATATGTCCCTCCCAAGTTTTCATTTCTCCAGACCAACATCCATTTTCTTCAACTTTATATTGCATAGTATAAATCCTCTTATCATCACAGTCACTCTCCTCTAGAGATCAGGTCTTAGCCAGAATCTCCCTACAATATTTCCAACAAGTGATCATGTAGCCTTTCCTGGAAGATCTCTGGTGAAAAGGAATCTATTAACTAATGACCAAGGCAGCCCATTACATGACAGTCCTTCACATACTTCTATCATCTCTCCTGATCCCCCAAGACCTGATTTCTCAAAGTACAACATCCTAAGTTCCTTCTAATGATCCCTCTATGGCAGGCAGGGCCTTGAAACCTTCACCAGCCTAGTCACCTATGCCAGCTTGATAATGTCATCTTTAAAAGTTGGCACCCCAAAATGAATGAAGTACACTAGATGTGATTAGCGGGGAGAATATAGCAGGACTATTACTTCCCCTAGACTAGGCATTGTCTTCATTAAGATTCCAAAAAGAACAATAACTAATTTGGCTGCATTGCTGCACTGCGAACACTTACTGTACTCATAGTTCACTGAAACCCTTGAAACTTTTTCCTCGAACTATTATTTCTATCCTGTACTTGTGAAACTGATTTTACTGATCATTTATTTCCCTTTAGGAAATTTAATCTAATTTGTTTAAGTCTTGTCATTCTAGCATGTCAGATCTTTTTGCATCTTGATTCTATAATTCAGTGTATTAACTATATCCTTCCCAGCTTTGTGTATATTGCATTGATTAATTATGTCCACCTCGATCTATCATATGAAAAAAGAAAATAAGGTTAGTCTGGCAGGAGTTGATAATTAAGTACTTACTCTGTGTTGAGGCACTTTGCTAGGTGCTAGTGGTACCAAAGACAGAAATTAAGTTAGTCTGTTCTCTGTCTGGTGCCCTACATTGTGTCTGTCACTTTCCATATACTGCCTCTTACTGTTACCTTTGCTGGCAGAGAACTGTCTTATCATTTGTATTCCTTTCCCTCACTCCCACAAGGCCTAGCATATAGTAGTGCTCAAAAAATGTATTTGTTGTTTGATCAGTACTCTGTAAAATCAAGTATTTTGAAAATTGCTATTTTGGGGCACGATGGAGGGAATTTGAATTGCTATTTTTTTTCTCTTCTGTTGAGTTTTGTTTCTTCTTTCTGGTGGTTCCTCCTGTTGGTTCTAATTTTTACAATATCACTAATGTGAAAATACGTTTAATAGGAATGTATATGTGCGCCGTCTTGGGGAGGGTGGTGGGGAGGAAGGGGGAGAAAAATTTTAAACTCAAAAGCATATGGAAGTGATTGTTGATAAATCAAAATAAATTAATAAAAAATTTTTTAAAAATGTTTGATTTGGGTTTTGTTTTTATTGAGTTCTTTCTTAATTAGGGTTGGGGGTTGGGGTGAGAGGATGTGAAGGCAGATTGTGGATGATTAAAACAAATTTTTACAACAATTGTTATTTGAATTATTTTGCCCAGGGAAGAGGTGAAATGAGACCTAATTTCTACATTCCAAATTTTAAAATCACAATCACTGTTCTTCTTCTAAGCTGAATTTCAAAGTAGACATATGACTTAGGTATATAAAAGGAAAATAATGCCATGATTCCCATATGCTTTATTCCTTCCCAGATTATTTTCTTGATGTACACATGACCTTACTGAACCTTCTACTATTTCAGTAGAATATATAATATTTTATTTACATGTTATAGCTATACTGAAATTTTCTATTATATACTATAATTTTCTCTTTATTTTATGGTATACTTGTCTACTTTACAGACTCTGTACTCAAGTGTTCCAGACTAGTGACATTTTCTTCCTAATTATTTCCTTCTATTCCACTAGAACACAATCTCATTCAAAGACTAAATTCGATTTCTGGATTCTGGTTCTGACCCTCCTATGGACTGACCTATTGCATTATTTGGAACAAGTACTTTATCTAATTCATAAAATAAAAGGTCTTATAACTAAGAGAATTATTGCCATCCTTCATGGTAACTGAATTCTATTATGCTTTTATTTTTAAAGGAATATAGTGGGCCATGAATAGAAAAGGGAAATGGTCAAATTATTATTCACACCTTCATGACTTTAATAAACTCATATGAGAACCATTTATTTATATATATATATACATATATACACACATACATGTGTGTATGTGTATATGAGTATGTATATACATACACACCCCACCTAAAGATAACTGGTTCCACAAAATATGAAATTAGGTAAAAAAATATTATAAGGGAACCACCACTTAGTTCTACAGAATCAATGCTCTAAATGTAAGATATAGTCCTTGGCTGCCAGAATTCAAACTATAAATGCTTAAATATTCTTAGATCTCATTTGATATTTGGCTCAAGATAATGGATATAAAGCACTTTACAAACTTTAAGGTATTATATAAAATGTCAGTTAATTGGAAAGCATCAGAGAGTAGACAGAGAGAGCCCAAGACTCAGAGTCAGGAAAACCCAAGTTGTCCTACTAACTCTCTGACTTGGTAAATCATTTAGCCTCTCTGACTTTGGATTCCTCATCTATAAAAATAGCACCTACTTCATGGAGTTGTTGTGAGGATCAAATGAAAATGTGTATGAAAATGTATGTAAACCACTTTGCCAACATTAAAGAGCTATATGTAAACTTTTTTAAAATCTTATAATGATGATATCAATGTTTTGCTTCTAAGCAGTCTGTGTCTTATGGTTACAGCCTGCACATTCATACTACCTCTAACTGAACCCGTAAGCACAACTCCAAGTAGCCCTACTCTTCTCCAAGTTTACTCCAATTTAGTTCATCCATGCCCCAGCCCATTCTAGTGTACCCGTTTGAACCCCTATTCACTTTTTTTTTTTCAGGCAATTGGGGTTAAGTGACTTGCTCAGGGTCACACAGCTAGTAAGTGCCAAGAGTTTGGTTCAAGGCTGGATTTGAACTCAGGTCCTCCTAACTTCAGGGCTGGTGCTCTACCCACTGTGCCATGTAACTGTCCCAACCACTATTCACTTCTTAAACTCTGCTACATTAAATTTTTCAACCAATAATCCTTTCACCTCTTCTCTTTTCATTGAAACCTGGCTTTCCCTTGTACTCCAAGGTCCTGTATTTTCAAATTCTAACCACCAACCATAGTCTCCTATCCTTCCAACTCTCCCATTCCCTCACACTAAACCTGATTTCAACCTCCATGATAGTGTATTGTCTTCAAACATTATTCTGCCATTCTACCTCTCTTCCACTGCCTTTACTTATCTCCACATCCAGCTTTAAGTATACAATTCACTACCATAAATATTTCACTAACTCAACACTCCAAATTCCCTCATACTTGTTATTTCAGATATATTCATTTTTTATTCCTGGATAGATCTGATGATCTGATTTATCCAATGAACTCTGATGGGAAAAAAATTCATGAAATAAAAATCTACAATAAACTTATTATATGTAACTTGAGTTAAGTCATCACTGGTGGTCAACAAATTTTCAATTCTTACATCTTATTTCTTGCAACAACTGTTCCAAATTGTTTCTTCTTATGCTTCAACCACAGTTCTGAACCTCACAGCAGATGACAGCCTTCTACTTTACTAAGAGTGAGACCACCTGAAGAGAATTCCCTCAATTTCTATCCTCAAGACTCCTCAAAATTTTTCAGCACTATCATCTATTCTCTCTTCTTTACCTCTTGTCACAAAGGAAAAGGTATTCCTATTCATCATTAAGGCTAATCCGTCTGCCTGAGCATATACTGCTGCCTATCTTTTCCAAGACTTTGTACTAGCAATTATCCTTTTTCTTTCACATATCTTTAATCTCTCCCTCTCGACTAGCTTCTTCCCATCTGTCTACACACAGGTTCCCCAATATTAAAAAAAAACAACAACCCAAAGCATCCCCTTATTCCATATATGACATCTGATTAGCATCCCAACCCCTCTCTTTCTCTTTACTGTTAAACTTCTTGAATTATCCAAGTTCCCACTTCCCCAACCACTTTCCTTTATGCCCTTGCAATCTGGCTTCCTCTCCCCATGTCTTCCTGAAACTGCACTCTCAAGGGTAAACAATAAACTTTTAAGCACCAGAACTAAGCACTTTCTTTAGTCCTCATTCTCTTTCACCTCTTTGCAGCATGTAGACACCCCTGGGTTTCAGAGACACTTTCTTGAATCTCTTGTCTAAATACTCCTTGTCTTCCAGGCTTTTAAAAGTCAGTAATCTGTTCTTATGTAATACTTCCTCTTGTTAGAGGCAGTGCTATGTAATGGGGAAGAGTGCTGCATATGGAATCAGGATACCTGGGTTCAGATCCTTTCTAACATTATTATTAGCTCTGTGGCCATGACCAAGTCACTCAACCTCTCTGAGCCTCAGTTTACCTATCTGTAAAATGAGAACATCAGCCAGAGCACCTACTTCACAGGGTTGTTTGGAAGTTCAAAAGAGAACATGTTTGTACAGTGCTACATAAATAAATATCAGTCAACAAGCATTTACTGAGCGCTCAGCATGTGCTTTTATTATTTTTATTATTATTTTTTTTTATTATTATTAGTGTCAATCTTATTCTCACTGCTTCAACTATCATTTTTAAGCAGATGATTTCTAAATCTACCAGCCCCTTTCTTTCTTCTGAGCTCCTAACCTGCGTTTTTCTACAGAGTATCTCTCTGTATTGGATGTCCTAATTTTTTTTTTTTGTTCGAGGCAATAGGGGTTAAATGACTTGCCCAGGGTCATGCAGCCAGTAAGTGTCAAGTGTCTGAGGCCACATTTGAACTGAAGTTCTCCTGACTCCAGGGCGGGTACTCTATTCACTGTGCCACCTAGCTGCTCCTCCTAACACTTTAAATATAACATGTCCTACAAGGTTCACTTCAGTTCTAAAATTCTGTGCCCCATACTGAGTTTATTTTATTGTAAACCTGTTTCCCACCACCCCCTACCACGATATTACTATTTCTGTTAATGGTACTCCCATTCCCAGCAGTACCACCCAGTATTCTTTGTTTGAAATGTCAAAACGTTAGCGTTCCTCCAATTCTTCCACGCAAAATTAATAAGGCCTGTTGGTTACATCTCCACATCTCCTCTCTACTCCCACTGCCTCAACCTTAGCACAGGCTGTTATCACCATCTGCTGGACCTATAACAGTAGTCTTCCTGGTCCCACTTCTTCCTAATACAATCCATCCTTCAACCTGATTCTGATTCATCCTTCATCCTTCATGCTGATGCTCCTTATATCAGTGGTTCCCTACTTCAAACTCCTTTACCTAGCATTCAAACACTCTACAATCTGGTACTCTACTTCTTTTTTTGTCACACATTCTCTACAATTTAGCCAAACGGGAAGATTCACTATATGTCCTATGCATTCCTGCCTACTCGTGTCTTTGCTCATGCTGGTACTTACAACTATAATATACTCTCTCTGCCTCTTTGACAAATGAGCAACTAACTATACATCCTTTAAAACTCAACTCAAAAGAGATCTCTGGCATAATCTGAAATTACCTTTCCCCACCTCAACAGCATTGTTCTGCACCTCTTGAATGTATTTATGTTATCCTGTATATTATCTATGTTTTATATCCATCTATTAGATTGTAGAGCATATAGGTGGCACAATGGATAGAGTACTGGGCTTGGAATCAAGAAGACTCATCTTTCTGAGTTCAAACCTGGTTTCAGACACTTACTAGCTGTGTGACCCTGGGCAAGTCACTTAACTCTGTTTGCCTCAGTTTCCTCATCTGTAAAATGAGCTGGAGAAGGAATTGGCAAACCATTCCAGAAACTTTGCCAAGAAAACCCCAAATGGGGTCACAAAGAGTCAGACACAACTGAAATGACACAACAAAAACAAACAGACTACAAGCTCCAAAAGGGCAGGGACTAGTATCCTACTTAAATTTTCTATATCCCACATGATCTAGCATAATGCTCTATTCACAGGAAGTACTTAACATATATTTGTCGAACTCCAAGCCCATGTAGGCCCCTTTATGTTTGTGGCAGGCCAGTATGTTTATCTCACTGTAATTAGTACCCTTCTCTAGCAGCTTATCACAAAACCTAAAGAAAATAAGACACAAACAAGTATTCTTCCATTCACTGTTCCACCCTACCACCTACAAATGTGTTATGTATATGGATGGATAGGGATAGAAGCTAATCATCATTTTGCTTGTATTTACAGGAGAACAGGAAGCACAAACTGACTGAGTTTAGTTTAATGTTTTATTGTATTATGTATTTATTGTATTTTGCATTGAATAAAATAAAATATTATTCTAGAAATATTTTCTAGCAATCTACCTTGAAACTAACATTATATTCAATCCAAAATAGATTACAAAAGACTTTTACAATCCTATTGTTAGACATATATGTGTATGTGTGTGTGTGTGTGTGTGTGTGTGTGTGTGTGTGTGTGTATGTATATATATATATTTATTTATTTATTTAGAGCTGAGGCAAGCTACATAAGAGCCTTCAGGAAGGTTTGAAAATTACTCTTCATATATGTTACTACCTACTGGAGATCGAATCCTAATTGTAGGACATTAAACTTAGGTTATCAGAAAATAAATACTTACCTGCCAGAGTGTAATTTGTTAGCACTAAAAAGATACACATGTTTAAAAGTAATATTAAAATTTAACTCCCACTTAGCCATCCTTGATGTTGTACCTTAGGTACCTATCTTGTCTATTCCTAGCCCCAGCTCTGAACCTCATCCATAGACATCTTTAAAAAGTAACCTTTATCTAACTGTCCTTGAAAATTAAAAATGGGCCTCAAACCAAACACTTGACACTTACTAGCTGTGTGACCCTGGGCAAGTCACTTAACCCCAACTGCCAAAAAAAAAAATAAAGAAAATTAAAAATGAACCTTTCTTTTTTTTAAGTAAACCTTGCACCTACCTTGGTGTTGTACTTGACTATCTGAACTGTGTATCTTAGTACCTTTCTTCCTTACTGATGGAGTACAACAGGCCTTCTGGGTTGATGACAGGGTAGAAGCAAACGAACTTTGAAAATCATCTGAACAAAAGGTATCACTATATCGTTCTTGTTCTGAGTATCCGTCTTGATTGAAATCTGTGCTTCTTGTTCTTTCTTCCATTGTTTTGACATATAGTCTTGTATTCACATAATTTCACGGGTCCTTTTCTCCAGAAGTATCCCTGATAATAGGGAAGGACATTTTAATAGTCTTCTTATTCTGGTGAAGATACTGTATTTTTTGTAATTCCTATTTTTCTCATATTCAAATGATCCAAGTTTCATATTAGTAATCAATAATATTACTTAATAATACTTTCTTTTGTAGTTATGAAAGTTTTTTCTATAGAAAAACCATAGTTTTCCCTATAATAAAAAAGTTTTATGACAATAACAGAATAGTCTTAAAATAGTCTACTTTTAGGTTTCATAAAGCTAATGCCAGTGAAGTGCTTTAAAAGAAAAACACAACCATATTCTGCTTTACATTTTTTTAAAAATGGAGAAAATAGGGCATATTTCATAATCTGAACTAAATTTTCATATATAATGATTTACAATACTAGGGGAAAGAACAAAGTACATCGTCACTTCCTGTCAGTCCATGCTACTTTGACTTTGCACTCTGCAAAAAATCCGAATTCTCAATTACAGATAGTTCTCATTTCATATAAATTCACATTACGCAAATTCAACTTTGCATAAAGAATTCTGAAAGAAATCCTAATGAGAATATGATTGAACTGCTAGCTGCAAAGACTGTAGAAGAAAGGGAAGCTTCAGAACCCAAGGCTGAACCTAAAAGGTTCACAATGAAACAATTGGTAGAAGCATTTCATCATTTGAGTTAATTTTTTCCTTGTATTGAAAAGATGGATCCAAATACTTAAAAATTTTTTAAAGTTAAAAGACGAGTGAGGATAATTTTTCTTGCTACTGTTGGATACACAAGGAAAAAGAGAGCCACTGTCTAAACATTTCTTGATAGTTTCATTAAAAAAAGTTGCCCAGCCAATCAACCGTGATAAAGGCCAGGTGCAGTGGGGTGGGGAAGGGATAACATACTGCACACCTATGTTAACTTTACTGTACAGCAGTTTACATACTTTAACATTAACTTTACCTTTCACTTCATAAACCTGTTTATTATCATGGTACAGTATTTAATATGTCCGCATTTTAGTCTATTTTACAACTTATGTAAAGCCTTTATGTGGTGTATGCCTTTGTTATAAAAGCTAAGTTGAGTGGGTGGGTAGGGGCAAATTTTGCATTGTGTAAAAACTGCTTTAGGTAGAGGTCTGCAGAATAGTCCATTTATGTAAAGAGATAACTGTCTGTATATTAGGATATTAAACATGTTCAGTGAATTTTAGCATAATGAGAGGCTCCGTAACAGACTGCCAAGAGAATAATGTAATTATAAACAATCAAAATAGAACACAAATATATTGTGTAAAAAGGTATGTACAATAAAAATTCTCTATATCTCTGGGAATATAAGAATAGAGTACATGAGAAATGTACTACCTTAGATTTTTATTGGTGAAAATGCTGTAATATATAAAACAATTGAAGTTACATCTACATACTATTTAAATGCTATCAACAGCAATAAAACCTCATTCATGGTTCATTTCTACATGGAAACATCTTTGACTCTAGTAAATTCCACAAATATAAAGCAAATTGACAGACTCAGTCACGGACAGTTGTACATAGATACTAAGTTTTCTTTAGTCTGGATGTGTGTGTGCCCGTGTGTGTATGTGTGTTTTGTTGTTTGTCCAGACCTTTGATTTCATTGGCATAGTGAATTCCTGGTGAGGAAATTTCCTCTACCAATACAGATCATTGACTATTCTGAAAATCTTAAAAGACTAAGGATGTTAACATAAAAAAAAGCATCTATGGATTTTATGTACGTACACATAGAAAGAAAAAGCAACTGTGAAAAAGCAACAACTTGTTTTTAAAGAGTTTTAATAATAATAACCAACTACTTGTACTACAGCATATGTAAGAAACTGGAAAAATTCTCAAATATATTTTGAATATATACTGGGATATATATTGAAATGGCTATCTCTTGCCAAAGACTTTTAGGATGAGTTTTAAAAACTGATAATCCATGATTAGATGCTTAATTTTATCTGAATATACAGGAAGCAGTAGTTTCCTATTATTTGTTCTAACAGGGTCCAGGCTGAACTCTAAAGCAGAAAATAGCTATTATAAATCTTTTGCATGGTATACTACAAGTGTCATGTAAATATAAAATCTTTTTAAATAATTTTGAAAATTATACTGAGCACTTTTACACAAGAAATAACTGGTCAAAAACTCATGCAATAGTAAATTCAACGACTGCCTTTTGAAATTTGGGTACCTTGTTTCATTTTTTTCCCTATCTCCTCTGCAAAGATAACTCACATTAATTTTATGACACATAACTTTCCTTACAAACAAAATCCACAGGGAAAAATGAAAACATGATATTTTCTTATATTTGGTGACAATTATGAGTACTTAAAAAACTAGTATTTTCAACCTAGTTCTACAATTGTGATCTCATATTAAGTCAACTGAAAATACCTATTAAGATAGATTCTTGTCTCTTTGGAAAGATATATCCAACTTAAATCCTTAATGTGAAAATCTTTATTTTAAAAATCTATGCCATCATTAGAATGTACTGATCAGACCACTCTACAAATTCTCTTCAAGAGTTACTGTGACCAAAGAATTTATCTGGTGATGAGATTTTCCAAATTAGCTATGCTGCTCCTAGGATCAACAGCTACTCAGCCTTCCACTGGGCCTATAATCAAAACCTATTTAAATTAGTAGAAAATGCCAGAGCTTATACCCAACTAGTACAACCCTCAAAGACTTTCACATCAAGATGGAATGCAACATTAGAGAAGAGAAATTTGCACATAATTAAAATATTTATTTTTAAAATATTAGTCTCTGGTTTAGAAAATACAAATAGACACTAAAAGTTATTCTCTAAAAATCTATTTTTCAATTTTAAGAGGCAATAATATTCAAATGAATTGACAAGGGCTTTTGGAGCCTCTCTTAAATCCCAAAAGAAAAAAGTTATCTTTCTCCTGTAGTCTATACAGAAACTTACTTAAAAGGATTTTTTTCATGTTGGTTTAAAAGGGGTTCACTACCTTTTTTGTGTCATGTATGCCTTTGGCAGTCTCAAGATTATGGACCCCTTAGAATGTTTTAATGTTTTTTAAATTCATAAAATTAAATGTTAAGGGATTACAAAGTAAACCAATTATATTGAAATACAATTATGAAAACATTAAAAAAATTAACTGGGAACTCCTGTTTTGAAACAATTCAAGACATTATAGCACTTCCATTATGTCTGGGTAGATCATCCTTGGTTGTCATTCTTGGTTATCTTTTTTTCCCTTTTATATCATTCTTTTACTCTCCAATTTGATTGTCTTTTTCTCTCTTTTAATTTAATCCTAACCCATTTTAAAGGTCTGCAAATAGTACATAAATGAAGTGCAGCACATGACAAAAGATGTCGCTGACCCTTCCATAAGGTTTTTTTTAACTACAATAATTTCTTTTTTTATTAAACTAGTCACAGTAAGTTTAGTCACTGGCAAATGAAATAGCAAAACCAAATTATTTCTTTTTTATGATCTTTAAGCAACATTTAAAAAATTAATGTTGAAGTTAAAAAAAATTAACTAATTGTTTGGTAATGTGATCCAAATGCCAATATCCTAAATGCACAAGTAAGACATGCTAAAACAAAAGGTTCACACTGGTCTGGGAGGTTGGGATACAGCAAATGAAATTTTGGAATATAATCTGTCTGTAGTTTGATCACCATCCATAAAGTAGAACCCCTCTATAACACTAGTGTTAAGAGATAGCTTACCATCATAACGCTAGTGTTAAGAGACAGGACTACTATCATTTCATATCTGGCTTTAATTACAGACTGCTGTTTTAAGGGATATGAGCTGACCTATGTCAGCGAAGGCAACTTTTTAGGAACATAATCTTATAATCAAGACAACTTCTTAATTAGTTAAGCAACTGTTCCTTAAAAATACAGAATCACTGACACTAATAGGGTTTAATTTCTGATCTCCCCCTACTTTATGGTTCAGATACCTCAGAAATAGACAACTAAACACTTCATATAAACATTCTGTGTAATACTGAGCTGTCAGAATTCTACTGTTCTTTTATATTTGACTTCATAGAGGAAAATTTTCCGGGTTGGCATATCACTAGTAACGGAGGATATGAAGATAATTCGTTGTTTTAAAGTTGCTACCTAATATTCTACACTTGAATAAATACTTTATTAAAGAATCCAAATATAAACTAATGATTTACATAAATGGTAGTGTAAAAACACTGATGAACAACACAAAGAAATCCTAACATGAAATCTGCCTAGCACTAAACAACAGAATATTAGAAAATAACTGATGGCCACTCATATTAAAACAATAATATTGTTTCCTAAATATGTTTTATGCATAAAGGTCTTTTTAATGAAAAGGAGAAAGGAACAAAAAATTTCCCCAATCTTATTCTTATTTCAAGTCTCATTTTTCTCTATAGCTTACATGGAGATAAAAGATACACACACATATACACATAGCTCCATTATCTAATTCTAAGTTAAATATTAGCCTAAACAGATCATTACCAAACAATTAGTTAAAAAAAAATAACTATTCCCTTAAAATATAGAAGTATAATCACTGACCCCAATCAGATTTAATCTGTTCTTAGCCCTCTCACAATTCTTCATGTCAGATATATTACAGATAGTCTGATAATAACATGTACACTCCCTTCCAAAACAATTTCCCCCCAAATACCTACAGCTCATGTATCACATTTAATGTGGAAGGAAGAGCACCAGACTGGAATAAGGAGAAATGGATTGAAATAATGGCCCTGATCCTTATAAGTTGAATCATCTTAGGCAAGTCATTTAACGTCTGTAAGTCTCAGTTTCCTTATCTGTAAGATGGGGGACAATAAAGACACACTATGTAGCTCGTAGGGTGGTTATGAGGAATACACTGTGTAAACTAATGTAAAGCACTGCATTAATATACTAAATATAAAGTAAGAATCATATTCTATCTCCTACACTTATACATGTCATCTCACTACCTGAGAATGCTATTTTTCACTGAACAATTAAAGACAATTAAAATAACCTTGAATCCCATTTTATTATTAAAAAAACCATGCAATTCCCCATGTAAATTTTTTTAACATTTTCTTCTTTATTATGAACTTAATTATGAAAACACAAAGAACAAAAGAGACTATCTAAAATTGTTAGAAGTGTTTGTTTTTTCAAAGCAAATATTAAATTTAACAAAGTAATAACAAAATTACCCTGTTTGTTTCTGTCCCCTTTTGAATTTTTTTATGCGTCTTTTTGTATTTGACCCTGGGCAAGTCATTTAACTCTTATTTGCTTCAGTTTCCCCATCTGTAAAATGAGCTGGAGACGAAAATTGGCAAACCATTCCAGTATCTTTGTCAAGAAAATTCCAGATGGGGTCACAAGGAGAGGACAAGACTGAAAATGACTATACGGAAAACAATTGCCTTTGTTGCTTCTAACTGAAACTCTTCCCCGTCCCTTTGTTACAGCTTAGTCAAATGAAACATTAATATATCGGTGATGTCTGAAGATATTGCATATGCACCTCTAAAGTCTATCACCTCTCTGACAACACCTCATGCAATTTTAAGAACACACTTCCCTTCTTTAAAAGGCCCCCAAAGTGCATGTACTTTCTTGTATGCTATGATATATCACTAAACCCAGACTGGATGAAATTTTCTAAATCAGACTGTCAGTCCCCATTATATACTTATTAATATAGCTAGATCTAGCAAAGTCAGAATCACAGAATCTAATAATTGGAAGCGATCTCAGAGATCATCTAGTCCAACCTTTTATATAAAGTGAAATCCTATCTACATCCCAAACAACTAGTTAAGCACCTTAAGCAATGGAGAATCCAGGATTGCTTGAAGCTGTCCATTTTACTTTTGGATAGCTCTAATTGTTATTGACCCAGGAGCTAATTCCCTATCACATTCACCTATTGTTCCTGGCTCTACCCCCAGCTCCAAACATAGTAAGTCCTACTCTTCTATAGGATAAGCTTTCAAATATCCTAAGTCATCACCATTCCAGCCTAAACATGAAGTTTTATTATTCAGTTCCTTATACTAGTTGCTACCCTCTGTCAATGTCTCTTCTGAAAAGTGATACTAGCTTGTTGTTGTCCTCTCAGGGAGTGGTACCTAGAACTGTACATAATATTCCAAATGCAGGTTGGCTCACATTTGGAAGGAAGAAGACAACAATATCATCTCTCTTGCTAGGGATACTTTACCAAACTGTTTTTTTAGCTACCAGATCACTGCTAACTCTTTCCACTCAGAAGCTTAGTTTCAGCTCTCATAACCTCTCACTTGGACTCTTGCAATAGCTTCCTTAACAGCCTCCCTGCCTCCAATCTTTCCCTTCTCCAGTCCATCCTTTACAAAGATGTTAAACCAGTATTTCTAAAGTACAGTTCTAACCATGCCACTTCTCTGCCCAATAAGCTTCATGGCACCATAATGCCTCTGGTATAAAAAATAAAACCTCCTCTTTGACACTTAAAATTCTTTAAAATCCATCCCCAAACTTTCATTCCATGCTACTCACATATCACCTTCCCTCACACAGTTTCAGCCAAACTAAACTACTTGCCATTCCCCATATACAATATACTCCATCTGCTGTACCTTTGTACAGTTCCTGTAATGCTTTCCCTCTCCATTCAAAACTTCTGTATTTTTTTTTTATTTATCTCTGTACACACATCCTCTTCCCCTACTTCCTAACAGAATGCAATCTCTTTGAGGCAAGCTAGTTTTCATTTTTCTTTATATACACATGGTCTAACAGTACCTGGAACACAGCAGATATTTGCTTGTTTATTCAACTAAACAAAGCCCTATAATCCATTAAAATCCTAGGTTCTTTCTGAGCTATTTTTGAACCACGTTCCCCATCCCATACTTGTACAACTCATTTTTTGAATACAAGGGCATATTTATATTTATCCCTTTAATTAATGAGACACCATGGGACAGCGGAAAGAGTACTGAGTTTAGAGATGAGCCTACATTCAAATCCCATCTCTACCAATTAAAGGGATCTTTAGTTGTTTCAGTTTTCTGAGTTTCAGTTTCCTTATCTGTAAAATTAGGTGACTGGATTAGATTAATAGTGTCAAACTAAAATAGAAACAGATCCCTGTTAGCAGCACACTGACTTAGAAAATCACAAATTAACACTAGATTGTAGTTATTTATTTTGTTAAGCATTTCCCAGATATTTTAGTCTGATTCAGACTCATTAGGGAGTTTTGCGGGCTGCTTGCACAGAATTTGACACCTCTGGGCTAGATGATCTATAAAGATCTATCTCTCTTCTAGTTTTAAATCTATGATTTCCCCTCTTTGCTAAAATTTTATCTAAGTAACTTTAGACACACTCTAGCCAAGTGAGATCTTTGCAGCTTTCAATAACTTCATCCAATCATTAGCTACTCTCCTAGTTTCAGGAGCATCTACAAGTTTGATTACGTAAGTCCAGGCATCTTCATCTAAGTAAAACATCAAAATATTGATCAGTAGAGCACCAAGGAGGGAGCCCTTTAGATCCATTAATCAATACTCTTTGCTTTCAGTTAATCAACCAGAAAAGAATCTATCTAACCATACTATCATGTAATATTCCTCATCTCTTCACCTTGCCTATAAGGATATCATGAGCTTGCTGAAATTTATGACAATATCTAGTAACTGCTGAAAAAAGAAAATAAAAATTAGTCAAATATAATTTTTAATGAACCAATGCTGGCTCTTCCTTTCCTAAATAGCTCATCAATTCTAGAATTTCCAAAGAATAATAATAATAGCTCATATTAAATAATTTATTACCATTTAAAAGTACTTTCCTCATAACCCTGTGAGACAGACAGAGCAAATAACACCATTTTATAACTTGTTAATAGATGGTCAGAAAAGTTAAATGACCCATATTTTCAGGTATCTTCTTAAGCCCTTTCTTTAAGTATCATTTGTCTCCAGTTCTGTATCATTTCCCCTGTTCTTGACAACTTCTCAAAAAGTAATCTGTTCCCACATCCTCAAGTACTGAGCTTAATTGTAATGTTCCTCTTAAATATCCTATCTCTAAATATTCCTCTTATTGGTCAGAAACAAAACCAAGAATGTAAAAATGTAGGCTCCTAGAGGGCAGAGACTACGGAGACTACAAAGGCTTTGTATCTTAGTACAGTGCTTGGCACATAAAAGGTACTTAATATGTGTCTGATGATTGAAAGAAAATTTCAATTCCAAAGAAGTTCCATACTTTATTTTTTAAAGTTACCACCACATAATTACACACAAAAAACACGATTCCACCCCCATTATATTCATTTGCATCCAAGAACCAAAAAAGGGAGGGGAGAGTAGGGGGGAGAGAGTCCATAAATTCTCTTTACATGAATCTTGAATCCTCGAATTTTCAGAGCACATCAATTTATTCCTGATAGGCACAACCTTCAAATTCTCCCATCCCCTTAGTTCACCGGATCTCTCATTTTACTGATGAGAAAACAAGCTGACCCTAGAAGGATTAAGAGATTTTGCCCAGAGTTACACAGCTAGTAATGGTCTGAAGTTGGATTTGAATCGAAGTATTCCTGACTCCAAAATTCCAGGGCCCACTGTGGTAATGCCTTGTTTGTATCTGTATTCCAGTACAGTGCTTCCTGATACAAATGGGACACTTAATATATGCTTTTTGATTGGTCACAGAATTCTGAAAACATAGAATATTTGGAATCATAAAGCATGACCCTCTCTAAAAAGTTCCTTTCCACTCCGACCAACTGCCCCAGCCTCCGCCTTCTACTTCAATCCTACTATCAGTTCCAGGGTCCCTTTAATAAATATAAGATCATAGGTTAAGAGATGGAAGGAACCACAAGGCTCGCATAGTTCAAATCTGCATATTCTTAGACACACACACGCACGCACGCACTTCACACATGAGGAAACCAAGTCTCAAAGAAGAAAGGTGGCCTGCTGCAGCTCACAGGTAGTGGAGACAGAGACAGGGCTCAAACTCTTGTATCCTTTCAGAGTCGGGCTCCTCACTGCCGTTCTCCAGCCTCCACCCTTTCCCCTACTAATCATTCCTCCTCACCACCCCGGCTGTTCCCAGGCCTCGACTCACCCCCCTTCACAAGGGCCACGAACCCCTCCCACAGGGCCACAGCCCCCACCTTTGGAAGGGCCACACACCACTCAGGAGTCACCCCCTCCCCACCCTCAGGGCCATATCCCCCCTACTCCATCAGGAGGGCCTCACACCCCCCGGAAGGTGTCGCGCCCTCACTTCGGCAGGGCCACCCTCCACCGCCATCTGCAAGGCCACAGCCCTCTACACTGGGGCGCTCGACACCCCTTCCCCACCCCCCACCCCACCCCTCTAGTCGTCTTAGTCCTCAGGCCTCCCTCACCAAATCTGGCCGGTCTTCTCCACCTTCCTCTCCGCTAAGGAGCCTCCCAGCCCTAGATCTTCGCGTCAGCCCACCAATGGGCAGACGCCCGAGGGCGGTGAGGGACTCCCTCCCCGGGAGGCTGCGGGGCTGGCTATGGGCTGCGGTTGCCAGGTTGCGCTGTGTTTGAACCCAGAGCCGGGGGCGGGGACGAGGGCGGGGGCGGGGGCGGGGGCGGAGGCTCTTGGAGCAGCGACTCGGGCTCCAGGGTAACGGAGGCGGAGGCCCAGACTGCACTGCGGTACAGCCCCGGCCAATGGCGCCGCTTCTCTGACTCCCATTGGGTGGTACTAGAGGTCTGTCCTTCTTATTGGCTAAGACCGTAGCGGATGCTGCGGAGGGGGTGGGACTATTGCGAGTGAGGGTCTGGCATTGGCTGGCTGCCCCTCACGGGATCCTGTGTCGAGAATGTTGACCAGGCTCTATCGTATTCTCGCTTCAGTGGGCCTCGAGTGTGTGTTTTTGAATGTCCCTGTCTTAGAAATCCCCCTCTCGAATTCCTGGGGTTTGAGGGGGTTTCGGGAAAAGGGGCAACCCAGGGAGAAGGGGGAGGAGGAGGAGGAGGAAAGGAAGCAGGCGCGAGGAAGGCCGTTGGGAGGAAAATTGGTGGGATCTGGGAGCAAAAAAACTGGCAAAGTCGGTGGTACTAGAAACGGGGATGGATGGCACCTTGCACTTCTGCCCTTCAGAATGATTCCTTTGTCCTGGGGTCAGACTTTTCAGTGTTGGAAGAAATTCAACGCTTCCAGGGGTCTTCTTGGAATAGGCTGAAAAGCATAAATGAAAAGTCTTAGAAAAACGTCATCGATGTTATATTTATTTTGCAGGGTTTTTTGTTTTTGCGTCATGAGACCACTTTGGCAGTCTGGTGAAGCCTTTGTTTTCCCCTGGAGTGTTTTTAAATGCATGAAATAAAATGCATAGAATCATTTATTTGGAAAAAAACATTTTTTCCTAATTTAACAGACCGCAGGTTAGATACTAGAAACATATTTAAAATAAGTTTTTAAGTTCCCTTCTCATCTCTGCTTCCTGGCCTTCTAGTTACAGCTAAAATCCCACCTTCTATGAGAAACCTTTCCTGACCCCTCTTGATTCTAGAGCCTTGTTGATGATACACAGTTTTTCCTGTTCTTATAAGCTGTAGCTTGTATGTAAGTCTGCATCTTGTCTCCCCAGTTCTACTAAGCTCCTTGAGAGCAAGGACCATCATATCTTTATATCCTCAACATCTTGCACAATTCCTAGCATATAGAAGTCTAGTAATTTATTGACTGATTTTAAATAGGTTTTCAGGAAATTAAGTTCCAAAAGAGGAATGCTATGTATGTTATTTATATGCTGTACTTAAGTAATCTGAGTATGTAACGTTTGTAAATAGGATCCAATTCAACAAACAATTATTAAGCACCTTTTGCTAGCTTCTGGGACCACAAAAAGAAACGAAAAAACCTTAGAAGTCTTTGCTTCTGGCTTTCTCGTTTTCATGCCTCTGACTTGACAGTTTCAGAGTATTTTTTTTTTGAAAGGGGAGAAGGTTAAATTCTCCTATTCTTCACTGTTATTGTATGTTTACTAGAGATAGATTTTTGAAGAAATTCAGTTTACCATATAAGTGATAAGGTTTGAAATTCACTTCTAGCATAGAATAAGTGCTTAATGCTTTTTTTATTTTTCAGAGAACTGCATTTAAGAGAACTGTGGTTAAATGCCTTCTCATCTAGCTCTTCTAATATGTGAAATAAGGTAATTTTGTTTTTTGACTGAACCAAGCCTTGCTATACAAGAAAAGGTATTAATTTATGCAAGTCACTATATTTTTACATGCTGTTAAAGATGCCCACCAATACTGAGATGTCTGAATGTACTTTGTTACATGAGAAGTATTGCATGAGAAGCTATCTAATATGACATTGGAAGTAAGATGAATCCCAAAAATGAAACAAATAATGAAATGAACACCAGTCTATTAAATCTTTGTTTTCTGTAAGTGCACTGTGTAGTACAAAGACCATTAATGTTGCCTAAAAGAGAAAAAGTCTGCATAATTTGATTTTTTAAAAATTTGAGTTGAATCGTTAGGTTGGATATTGTTAATCATTTGGAAATAAATGGAAAAATACCTGAAATATTTTACTTAAATATGAAAAGCGTCACTAGGTATAGCTAAATTTAATTTATGGAGAGAAAAGGACAGAAGACGGAGAAGTAATATTTACAGACTAAGACAACTGAGCTTATTACTGATAATCTTTTTCTTCATCCAAATTTATATGAAATTGCTAAAAAGTAGAACAATTGAGGTATGACACCTTTTCTTGCTGATCTGGTAGAGTTGCTGATGTAGGATGGGTAAAATAATTAAAAAATGGGTGATCCCAAAGATCAATAAGAATTACAAAGCAGTTGACAACAATGGGCAGTTGAGTTCACACTACTATATAATCAGTGTGTTAATATAAATTTTAACTAAAAAGGTAAAAAAAAAATGTTTGGGAACCTATACATAAATAAGGGATTGATGATTAAAGAAATGCAAATTAAAACACATCTTATACCTATTAGATTGGCTAAAATAATAGAAGGGAAAAGTGATAAATGTTAGAGTGGATGTGGAAAAATTGGAACACTGATTCACTGTTGGTGGAACTGTGAACTGATCAAACCATTTTGAAGAACAATCTGGAATTCTGTCCAAAGAGTTATAGAACTGTATACCATTTGACCCAGCAATACCACTAATAGATGTTTCCCAAGATGATTAGGGAAAAAGGAAAAGAACCTGCATGTTCTAAAATATTTATAGTAGATCTCTTTGTGGTGGCAAAGAACTAGAAATTGTGGAGATGCCCATCAATTGGGGAATGACTGAACAGCTAGCTGTGGTATATGATTGTGATGTGATACATACTGTGCTATAAGAAATAATGAGCCCAATGATTTTAGAAAAACATGGAAAGACTCAGTAATAACATTATTGTTTTAAGAACAACTTTGAATAACTAAGTTATTTTGAGTATTATAAATACTCAAATCAACTACAAAGGATTTTTGAAGAAAGATGCTATCCACATCCAGAGAAAGAACTAAAAGAAGTATATATACTATGGTTTTGCATATATATGTATACAGACTTATTTCTAACGGTAGCCTTCTCTAGAGTGAGATGAGAAGGGAGGAAGGAAAAGAAAGTGCACAGCAGAGAACAAAAGAAAACGTAGAAGGAAGCACAGAAAAGCAGGGTAGCTTTGAAAATGATGTAGCATTTATTACATAATTTTTCAAAAAAAGTAAACAGTGTGAAATGGAAATTCATGATTTTATATTGAATCTTTTTATGTTGTGCTGTGTACATGGAAATATTCTTTTTCTGTCTTTTTGTATTTAAGTTCAAAATGAAAAAAATTAATTTAAAAATAATAAATAAGTGATTCAATTGGTAAAAATAAAGCAGGAAAAAATGAGCAAAAAAACAAACAAACAAACAAAAAAGAGAACCTAACCATAAAAATTACTAGGGTGAGAGGGAAGATTGAGATACAAACTCAGAAGAAGACAATGTCAAAACAGCTACAGGCAAAGCCTCAAGGAAAAATGTGAATTGGACATAAGCCCAACAAGAATTCCTGGGAGAGCTAAAAATTATTTTTAAAATCAAATAAGAATGGTAGAAGAAAAAGTGGCAGAAGAAATGAGAGTATGCAAGAAAGTAAAAGTCAATTAACAGCTTGATAAAAGAGGAACAAAAAAATTGAAGAAAATAACATCTTAAAAAACAGAATTGGCCAAATGGGGAAAAAAAAGGTTAAAAAAAAACCATAGTGAAGAAAACAATTCCTTAAAAATTAGAATTAGGCAAGTGAAAACTCATGATTCCATTAGCTATCAAGAAACAATAAAACACAATCAAAGGAATGGAAAAAAAGAAAAGAAAATTTGAAATATCTCATCAGAAAAACAACTGACCTGGTAAATAGATCAAGATAATTTAAGAATTATTGGACTACCTAAAATGATCAAAGAGAGAGCCTCTTAGATATCACATTTCAAGAAATTATAAAGAAAAACCTCTCCAGTATCCTAGAAGCAGAGAGTAGAGAAGCAAAGAATCATTACTGATGACCTCTGGAAAGAGATCCCCAAACGAAAAATCCCAGGAATATTATAGCCAAATTTCAGAGTTCCCAGGTCAAAGAGAAAATACTCCAAGCATCCAGAAAGAAACAATTCAAATATAATGGAGCCACAGTCAAAATCACACAGGACTTAGCAGCTACCATGTTAAAGAATGGGAGGCCTTGGAATATTATATTCCAGAAGGCAAAGGAATGAGGATTGCAACCAAGCATAACCTAGCAGGTGAAGCTGAGTACAATCCTTCATGGGGGAAAAATAGATACTCAATGAAATAGAGGAATTTCAAGCATTCCATATGAAAGATCAGCGGTAAATAAAATATTTGATTTTAAAGATAAGACTTAAGAGCAGCATAAAAAAGAAAACATGAAGAGAAATCATAAGGGATTCAATAAGGTTAAACTGTTTACATTTCTATATAGGAATATGATATATGTAACTCCTAAGAACTTTATCATTATTAAGGCAGTTGAAAGGACTTTACATAGACAAAGGACATGGGAATGAGTTGATTGTGTTTGGATAATGTAAAAAAATGGAATGGGTGAGAAAGAGGTATGCACTAGGAAAAGGGGGAAAGGAGAGGAAAAATGAGAATTATTTCACATAAAAGAGGTGTACAAAGAAGAGATTTTACAAGGAAAGAGAAAATAGTGAGGTGGTAGGCAATGTGTGACCTTCACTGTCATCTGAATTGGTTCAAAGAGGAAAGAATATACATACACACTAAACTGAGTACAGAAGTCTGTCTTACCTAACAGAGATGTAGAAAGGAAAGAACATAAGAGAAAGGGAAGAGGAGTGATAAAAGAGAGGGAGGATAAAGGCAGGCAGTAAGAAGTAAAACAGATTTTAGAGGAGGGGCAGGATAAAAAGAAAGAAGGATAAAGAAAAGAAAATAGGATGGAGGGAAATGCACAGTTAGTAATCATTACTGTGAAATTAATAGGAAGAATTTATCCATAAAATGGAAGCAGATAGTAGAATGGATTAGAAATGAAAATTGAACAATATGCTGTTTGCAAGAAACACACTTGAAACAGAGACACGCACAGTTAAGATAAGGAGCTGGGTCAGAAACTTCTGTTTCAGCTGAAGTTAAAAAGACAAGGGTTAGCAATCAACATCGCAGACAAAGCAGAAACAAAAGGTACATAGACAATGAAGTAATATCAATATGAACCAAATGATGTAGTTTTTTCAGTTTTATTCAACTCTTCATTTGAGGTTTTCTTGGCAAAGATACTGAAATGGTTTGCCATTTCCTTCTCCAGCTCATTTTATAGATGAGGAAACTGAGGCAAACAGGATTGAGTTACTTGCCCAGGGTCACACAGATAGTAAGTATGTGAGGCCAGATTTGAACTCAGGAAGATGAGTCTTCTTGCCTCCAGGCCAGCACGCTACCCACTGTGCCACCTAAGTTGCCCCTAAATGGCATAGTTAAATGGGTCAAAGGAGGAAATAGACCAGGCATAGGGAACATGTGGGCTAGAGGCTACATGTGGCCTTCTAGGTCCTGGGGTGTGGCCTTTTAACAGAATCCAATTACAGAACAAATCCTTTTATTAAGGGGATTTGTTTTGTGAAGTTGAGATTCAAACAGCCACACTTGAGGACCTAGAGGGCTACATGTGGCCTCCAAGCTGCAGGTTCCCCACCCAGTAGGGAACCTCACTTTCTCCTCTCAGAGCTAGATAATAGCTAACCACAAAATAAATAGGAAAGAAGTCAAGGAGAGGAATAGAATCTTAGAAAAGTTAGAAAAGATAGGCCTCTGGAGAAAACTAAATGGGAAGAAAAAGGAGTATGCCTTTTTGTCAGCTATACATGGCACCTCCACAAAAATTAACCATATATTAGGTTATAAAAATCTCACAACCAAATGCAGAAAAGTAGAAATATTAAGTGCATTTTCAGACCACAATACAATAAAAATTACATTTAATATGGGGTTATAGAAGCATAGATTAAAAATTAATTGGAAACTAGATAATCCTGAAAAATGAGTGGGTCAAAGAAGAAATCACACAACCAATCAGTAATTTCATTAAAGATAATGACAACAATGTGACAATATGGCAAAATTTTTGGGATGCAGTCAAAGTAATTAGGAGAATTTTTATCTCTAAACACATACAAGAGAGAAGGGCAAATAAGTGAATTGAGCATGCAACTAAAAAAAACTAGAAAAAGACTAAATTTTAAATCCTTAAACAGCAAAATAAACATCTTAAAAATCAAAGGAGAGATTAATAAAATTTTTAAACCATTAATAAAATTGAAAGTAAAAATCCATTAAACTATGAACCAGTTTTATGGGAGGAAAAACAATAGATATAAATCATGGGTTAATTTGATTAAAAAAAAAAGAAAACCAAATTAACCATCAAAAATGAAAAAGGGGAATGTACCACCAATGAAAATGAAATTAAAGCAATTAATAGGAGTTATTTTGCCCAATTATGTGCCAGTAAGACTGACAGTCTAAGTGAAATGAGTATTTATAAAAATAAAAATTTCCCAGATTAACAGAAGAAGTAGAATATTTAACCTTATCCTAAAAAAAGAAATTGAATCAGCCATAAATAAACTCCCAAAGAAAAAATCTACTGGACCAAATGGATTTACAAGTGAATTCTACCAAATATTTAAGACACAATTAATCCCAGATATGATATAAAGTATTTGAAAAAATAGGTACTGAAGAAGTCCTACCAAATTCTATCTATGACACAGCTATGGTTTTTGTTACACAAACCAGGGAGAAAAAAAAAGAGAAAACTATAGACTAATTTCCCTAATGAATATTGATGCAAAAAAATTAAATAAAATACTAGTAAAAAGATTACAACAATGTATCACAAAGATCATACACTATTACCAGGTGGAATTTATATTAGATATGCAGGCTGGTTCAATATTAGGAAAACTATCAGCATAATTAGCCAAATCAATAGCAAAAAATAACTAAAACATCATATGGCAGAAAAAGCCTTTGGCAAAATACACCACCCATTCCTATTAAAAACATTAGAAAGTATAGGAATAAATGAAGCTTTTCTTTAAATGATGATTAGTATCTATCTAAAGCCAAAAGCAAGCATTATATGTAATGGGGAAAAGCTAGAAATCTTCCCAATAAGATCAGGAATGAAGCAAGGATGTACATTATCACCATTATTATCTAATATTGTACTAGAAATGCTAGCTTTAGCAATAAGACAAGAAAAAGAAATTGAAGGAATAAAAACAGGCAAGAAGGAAACAAAACTATCACACTGCACACACTATGATGGAATACTTAGACAACCCTAGAGAATCAACTAAAAAACTAGTTTAAACAATTAATTTACCAAAGTTGCAGAATAGGAAATAAACCCACATGAATCATCAGTATTTCTATATGCTACCAACAAAACACAGCAGGAAGAGATAGAGAAATTCCATGAAAAATAACTGCACATAATATGAAATACTTGAGAATCTACCTGACAAGACAAACTTGGGACTTTATGAACACAATTACAAAACACTTCCTACAGATGAACAGATCTATACAATTGGAAAAATATTAATTGCTTGTGGGTAAGCAGAATCTATATAATAAAAATGACAATTCAATGTAAATTAATTTACTTATTCAGTGCCATACCAATCAAAATACCAAAGAATTATTTCATAGAGCTAGAAATAATAATAAATTTCATCTGGAAGAACAAATGATCAATATGGTCAAGGAAATCAGTGAAAAAATTTGAAGGAAGGTGACCTAGCAGTATCAGATTTCAAACTATATTACGAAGTGGTAATTATGAAAACAAACTGTTATTAACTAAGAAATAGAGTGATATATCACTGGAATGGATTAAGGACACAATACACAGTTGTAAATGACTATAGTAATCTAGTATTTGATAAACCCAAAGAGCCAAACTTTAGGGGCAAGAACTCACCTTTTGACAAAAATTTCTGGGAAAACTGGAAAGCAGTTTGGCAGACTGATGTCTCACACTATATACCAAGATAAAGTCAAAATGGTTAAGTGATTTAGACATAAAAGGCTGAAATAAGCAAATTAGAAGAGCATGGAAAATTTTACCTGTCAGATTTGTGGATAAGGGAAGAGTTGATAACCAAACAAAAGATAGAAAGGATCCTGGGAAGTAAAATGGATAAATATGATTACTTGAAATTTTTTAAAATTTGCACAAATAAAACCAATGTAGCCAAAATTAGAAGGAAAGCAGGAAACTGGGAAAAAATGTTTATAGGAAGGTTCTTTGATAAAGTCCTTATTTCTCAAATATATAGAGAACTGAGGCAAATTTATAAAAATAAGAACCATTGATAAATGGTCAAAAGATAAAAATAAGCAGTTTTCAGAAGAAGAAATCAAAGCTATCAATAATCACAAAATACTCTAGATCATTGTTGATTAGAGAAATGCAAATTAAAACAAGTTTGAGATACTCCCTCATGCCTATCAGATTGACTAACATGACAGAAAAGGAAAATTTTAAATGCTGGAAGGGATGTGGAAAAATTAGGACACTAATGCATTGTTGGTGGAGTTGTGAACTAGTCTAATCATTCTGGAGGACAATTTGGAACTACATCCAAAGGGCTTTCAGACTGTGTATATCCTTTGACTTTACAAAACTACTAGGTCTATATTCCAAAGAGATCAGAGAAAAGAGTAAAGATTTTATTTGTACAAAAATATTTATAACAGCTCTTTTTGTGGTGGCAAGGAATTGGGAATTGAGGGAGTACCTATCAATTGGGGAATACCTAAGCAAGTTGTGGTATATTATTGTGATAGAATATTATTGTGCTATAAGAAATAATGAGCTGGATGGTTTCAGAAAAACTTGAGAAAACTTGTATGAACTGAAATAAAGTAAAGTGAGAAGAATGGAAAGATCATTGTGCACAGTAACAGCAATATTGTAATGATGATTAGCTATGAAAGACTTAGCTACTCTGAGCAATACAATAAGAGGTTCCCAAATTTATTTGGCCTACTGCCCCCTTTAAAAAAAATTATTTAGCGCCCCCTGGAAATCCACTTTCTTTAGCATTTTGTTTTTTTTTTTAATTTGTATCATTTTAAAAATGACACATCTTAAATTTAATAATTTATTGTAAATGTTGGTTTTTTTCCTGCATTGAAATTTTGATGAAGTAATATTGCATCGTGTAACTATATAGTATCATATTGTAAGCAAGTCATTACATGCACATATTCCTACGGAATCATGCTGGACTTCCCGACAATGTGCAACATGCTCACTTGCCCACACTTGCTTGTTAAGACCTGTTGGTGGACTTCACCACTGATTGATTATATAACCGATTATAACCGATTATAACCGTTACAAATTGCATTTTGTGTGTTTATTTGGAAAATAATGTAATCACTATGACTTTAACTCAACAAATGAAACATGTACAAACAGTTTTTCAAAATTTTCTTATCTTCTCTTCTTTCCTTATGCTTCCACTGCCTCCTTATTTTTATTCAACTCCCCCCAATTGCACTCGAGGCTATTAATACCCACCCCTGGATCATTCCAGCTCCCCTATCACCCACTTTGGGAACCTATGAATACAATGACCTATAATTGTATCAAAGAACCCATTATCAAAAATACCATTTCACCTCTAGAGAGAAAATTGATGAACTCTTGGTGTAAATTGAAGCATGCTTTTTTCACTTTGTTAAGGCTTCTTTTTTTGTTGTTGTCGAGAGTTTTTTTTTTCAGGTCTGTTTTTTTTTTTGCCACATGGCTAATTTGGAAATATGTTTGCATGACTTCACAAATATTCTTGATGCCATGTGGCTTGCCTTCTCAAGGGACAGAGGTGGGACTTAAGGGAGGGAGAGAATTTGGAATTCAAAAAAATTTTAATGAATGTTAAAAATATATTTAAAAATAAAAAAAACAAAGCAAATGTAACCAAATTATAAAGATCAAACAGGACTTGAATGAAGAGATATTAGAAGACACCTCTAATCCACTAAGTACTTAGTGTTACACATTGCACAGGGTTTCAGATTCCTTCAATGTATTAATCAGTTATGTTTACTGTTTTCTCTTTTAAAAAATACTATTTGTAAAAAGAAACAAAAAAAAAACCCAAGCAACTGTTTGTTATATGGGATGGCTTTCTGGGATAGGGAAGGATATTTGGGATAACTATACAGATGTAAGAAACAAAAAATATAAATAAAATCATGAAAATAAAAAGAGTTGGGTCTAAATCCCATATCTGACATCTACTTGTTTTGTGAACTTGGGCATGTAATGAAACTGATCTTCAGTTTCTTCGTTGGTTCAATGGGGATGATATCTGTAATATTTACTTCACTGGTATTATCTCAAATGAGATAATAAATATGAAGTATATTACAAACATCAGCACTATATAAATTAAGTTACTACCCCTATTATTCTAATCTCTGACTGAAAATAGAAAAAGAAGTCCATAAGAAAAAAAAATCTCCTACCCTTGGGAGGAAAATGAAGCTTAAAATCAAGGCTATAATAAGAAAACAGTGCCCACTTTTACCTTATTCTTTGTCAACAGATACAGGTGCCCTAAGTGTCAAGCTTCCTTGGTATTTGTAATTTCCCATAACACATCAGTTAGTATGGATTCATTTATTTCCATTGAATTGTTCTTTGGAATCAGTTAATCAGCTAATTAACAAGCATTTATTAAGCTCTTATTATGTGTCTAGAGTCATTGTGCTAAGTAAGTGTTGGAAATACAAGTAGAAGCAGACAGTCCCTGCTCTCAATGAGCTTACATTTTAATCGAGGAAGACAACATTTAAAAGGGAACTAGAAAGGGAGGTTAGTGAGGGAGAAGGTTCTTGGCATGGATCATGGTAGAGGAAATTTCTGTGGAGATGATTCAGCCATGCAGCCTAGAGAGGGATAAAGACATCAGCTGGAGTCTGTAGATTTCAGCCACTTTGGGGGATTTTGCCTGTTAAAATTAAATTCTGATATTATAGAACAGTCAATTCAAGGCCTTTTGTCACACTACTTCAAATTATGTCATGGGGATAAAAAATTATAGGAAAATAGAAGATACTTTGGGAACCAGAATTCTAGTGAGTGAGGCAGGAACAATTCCATTCTATGGCTCATTTTTCCTTGAAGGTCTCTTTCTGGTTAATGAATGGGAGTAAACAATTGGCATAACCATCAAGCCTTTGAGTTGGCATATATTCTCCTCACATTTACAGTAATACTTCTCAACTGAACTTTAGACTCATCATCCTAACTATGGCCTTTTTTTTATTCTTTAAAAAAAATTTTCCCCTTCATTTTGCTGCTTTTCTTTTTGTCATTATTCCTGGTAGTTCATCCATGTCTGCATTCCTTTGCTGGATCTTGTCTGTCTCTCTGATGCTGTTACTTGCCCTTCACATTTCCTGTTTTTGTATCCTGGATTAAAAGAAGTAAGCTGCTTTGAGTTGAACTTTAATCCATCCAAATGAAGTCTCTTGTACACACAGGTGATTATTTCTGATAACTCCAGCTGTCTGAAATATTGAATTACTAGAAGGAACATTTTTAGGGGTTTAAATATGTGTGATATTCCATGCCTTGAGTCATTTTCAAGTATCCCCTTTGATCTCACTCTGAAAGACAAATTTGTTGGTTTGCCACCTACCATGGGGCAGGCATGATGTAGTAGAATGAGTGCTGGAGATACCAGGTTTCTGGAGAGAGCTAGATTAGAATCCTACCTCTGATGCTTACTGGTTATAGACTATGGACAACTCAATTCACCTCTCTAAACCTCAGTTGCCTCATCTGTGCATAATAATATGTAATCTACCTATTTCAAAGGGTTGTGATAAAAGCACTTTGTAAACTTCAAAGTGCCATATAAATGTGAATTATCAACATCTTTCTTTACCATTCCGTAAGTTTCCTCATTTTAAGACAGTTACCAGACCCTATCCTTATCTCTCTGATCTTTCAGTCTGAATTAGATTAACAACCTCACTGACCTCTTAGTTTTAAATTGTTTTCGCCCTTTACCCTCCCCACTTCCTACGTCTCTCTCTCTCTCTCTCTACCACTGTTCTCTTCTCTTGCTAAGTCAATACCTTAAAACTAGTTCACTGGCATTATTTCAAGGTCATTACTGCAAAGAGATAGCTCACTTTCCCCTTAAAATTCCTGTAAAGCTTGATCTCATTTTACATATGAGATGCATTCCTGAAAAGATATGTGTAGGGTGGCCATTTGAAGAGCAGATGTTTTCCTGTCCATTTTATAATACTATAGTTTCAGATTTGCTCCCACAGAAAAGAAAAAAAAAACTTGCTTCATGCAGAAAAAAATGCTAAAAATGTTAGATTATCCTTAAGGAGAATTCTGCCTTTTGTTATTATGCAGTGAAGACCCAGGACAAATTCCACTTCCATACTATAGCTGTCTTTGACATCCCAACCTGTAACACTATTCTAAATTCCTATAGCATACTTTTGTAATGGGTTTAGCAAATAGGCAGATTGTATCAACTTTGTTGATGCAACCTCTCCACATAAAGGAAGCATGGAGCTTGCTTCTAAGAGAATTGTGATCTGTATAAGGGAGCATGCAACTGGGGTGCTAGTGTCTGGTCTTGCAATGGGGTGAATACATCTGGTGGGGTTTGATCCAATGGCAGTAGAGAAGAAATATCTTAACTCCTCAGAGTATATCCTAGAATAGTGAGGGGAATATGTCACCAGACTGCGACTGAGTGAGTGGGGCTAAACCTAAAGAGATTACATTTGGTTATGATGAGTCTAAAGCTGTATACTTGGGTTCAGAAAATAAATATCACATAGGTCAGTCAGTCAATAAACATTTATTAAGCACCTATGTGCCAGGCACTATGCTAAGCACTGGGGATAAAAAAAGAGGCAAAAGATAGTGCTTGGCCCCAGGGAACTCACAATCTAATGGGAGAGACAACAAACAAACAAAAAGATATACAAAGAAGCTATACACAGGATAAACAGAAAATAAAAGAAGGAAGACATTGTAATGAAGAGGAGTTAGAAAAGGCTTCTAGTAAAAGGTGGCATTTTAGTTGGGACTTAAAAGCCAGGAAAGCCAGGAGGTGGAGATGAAGACGGACAGTGTTCTAGGCATAGGGGACAGCTGAAAGATGGAGTGTCTTGTTCTTGAAACAGCAAGGAGGCCAGTGTCATCAGATCAAAAAGTCTGTGGCAGAGAGTAAGGTATAACAAGACTGGAAAGGTAGGAGGGGTCTGGGTTATGAAGGACTTGTAATGCCAAACAAGAGAGGTGGTTAGACACCACTATATCTGAAAAAGATCAGAAGGTTTTAGTATGAGCCAATGTGATGTGGCTTCATTAAGAGAGGCAGTTTCCAGGATTAGGGAGGTGATGGTACTACTATACCCTCTTTCCTGATCAGACCACATTTGGATTATTGTGTATAGTTCTAGGTACTTTTCAGAAGGACAGTAATAATAAGCTAGAAAGTGCACAAAAAGAGGGTGACTGGAATAGTGAAGGACCAACATGCCATAAGAGGACTAGTTGATGGAACTTGGAATAGTTAACTTAGAAAAGAAAAAACTTGGGAGGGAGGGGTCATGATAGCTATATAAAAGTATATGAAGGATTGTCATCTGGAAAAGGGTTTAGATGTGTTCTGCCTGACTTCAGAGGAAAGAACTAGAGCAATATCTAGAAGGTATGAAGAGGAAAATGTAGGCTCTCTTCTAATAAAATGTGTCCCTTGAATATTTAAAAAACTATTGATATTTTTGGTTTTTACATAAGCTACATTTACCAATATATTCCTCTTTTCTTTATCCCTCTCCACCTTGGAGGAATGGGGAAGAAGGAAGGGTTATATCACAGAGGAAAAAAATGGATGAGAAAAAGTAACCTAACCAACATATCTATGTTGCTCATTGTATGCATTGAACCCCTAGCTCTAAATCTCAGCAAAGAATCTCCCATGTGTATGTTGAAGTCATAAGATTTTCTTGATTAATTATTCAGAAATTCTCTGTTTACCAATACTGAGCCAGGCATAAAACAGGAAGACATAGGTTTACCAAAGGTACTTGCCACCACCATGAAGGAAGTCCAAATAGAAGTTAGGTTCCCCATAAATGGTGATGTCCTTCAGCTGATTCTGTTTGCAGAGGGCTAATTGCATCAAGCTTCATAATGCTATATAGTCTCTTAAGTGAGATATACAGCCATTCAAAAGTGGCCTAACAATCTACCGAGGGAAATGGAATAGATTGAGAATGTCTGTCTATTGTTCAGAAAATAACATTGCATGGATAGTACATTGAGTTTCCTATACTAATGAAATAACACAGTCCTTAAAAAAAATGCACCCAATGGCACTCTATTAGTAGAGTGTCATGAAACACTGTGCTCTCTGAAGAGTCAAAATTGCAGGTGACCCCAAAGGCAGTCAAAGCTGCAGTTTTACCAGCAAGAAGCAGCATAAAATGTATTATCCAGGAAATGAATGATCTTGGTCGTGTAGTTTGCAAAAGATAGGTACTTCACTGGTAACCGTGAAGTATTAAAAGATCTAGTGGCAAAAATAAATGTTTCACAATTATAAAGAGCAAACTTGGCCCCAAAGATAAGACAAGAAAATATATTTTCCCTAATTCCGGTGTAGAACCTTAAGTCCACAGCAAGGTCCCAAATGTGAATAAAGAATCCCCCTAATGTTCTGTGTATTTGAATTAGTACTTTTTGCAGTCATAATTATGTAAAATCTGGTCATTGGATCCAACCCAATGGAAATATGCAGTACAACTTCAAATAACGTAACCACTTCAAGGATATTCATTATTCCTACTCATCGAGGACCTACCTATATGGCCAGATTTTTTCAATGTATCAATTTTCTGAATTTTTTCCCTTTAAAAATTCTTTGCTATAAAGGATGGCTGGGGAGAGGGAAGAAGGGAGGAATATAGAGGGAAATTTATACAATATAATAATAAAAGGTACCAATAAAAAGCTATTTTAAAAAATCAGATGGCTGACCTCCAATGTGTTCTGAAGGGTTTGTGGGAGAACATGGACAAATTGTAAAGGATGAAAATGTGACTGGATTGTCATCTACATCACTGCATCCGTAGCAACAAGATCCCAGATCTATGAAAGGATTTAAAGTATTTTTTAAAATATTCCTTTTCAGGGGCAGCTAGGTGGCACAGTGGATAGAGCACTGGCCCTGGATTCAGGAGGACCTGAGTTCAAATCCAGCCTTAGACACATAACACTTACTAGCTGTGTGACCCTGGGCAAGACACTTAACCCCCATTGCCCAAAATAAAATAAAATATTCCTTCTTGTACTCCTCTGTGAGTTATTTCCTCTAAATATGTTTTCTATCAATCACCGTTCATCCAATAACCAATAGCTAACAAATTCTGAATAGGTACCCAGAGCTTAATTAGTATGTAATTCATGGTGTTGACAAAGTTGAATGTTTGATGATGGGATTATTATTTAGCTGGTAGCAGAATCTGAAATCTTTATCACTCCCAAATTAGTCATTAGATCCAGTGATTAAAAAAAAAGGCATCAGGCAGATACCTTTGGGCATAAGGGTAGAAATTTCTCTGAACTATATGCCATTCCTGTCATTTGCCATAGGGTCAGGCCATAATCTTATGGCCTTAAGGATGTTATAATTTGAGAATCAGTGATTCAGCATCAGGAATAAGATTATAATAGGAAATGTTCTAAAAAGGAGTTGGGGGAAACAAGAAAAGAAATCTCAAGTGTGGAGGAGAGATATTGGAAGGCTAGAAGGGCTTTGAGGTCCAGTGTTCCAATACTTACTTAATTGTATGCTTTTCATTTAACTTGGGTTCCCAAACAAGTAATCTCAATATTTCAGCAGATTCATAGCAATGTGGAAGGAAAGCTAATTATTCATATCAATGGAGAACAGGATTAAAATAGTGTCCATTTTGGACAACCATGTCAAGGCAAAAAATATTACTGTATTGAAGACTACTGACATGTTGGGTTTATTCCAAAAATGAAGACTACTGGTAGTATGTATAATTCAAGAGGTGTCATCTAGGCATATTTCTTCCTTTGAACTTTCACAATTCTGAATTGCTATGATCAAAAATAGGCTGAGGCTATCTATATTTCTAATATTTGGCCAGAGAATCTGTAAAGCATGGAGTTTTAATAAACAGATTATGGAAACTATCAGCAAACTTTACAGACCATTTGACATCAAAGTGATGGTGAATTAAGGTGGCAGGAAACATTATCAACCTGTAGAAAGACAGAATGATTGCTGTGGGTCATGTTTTAATTTTTTATTAGAAACTATACTTTGATATATGCTTACCTGCAGCCGATTTTGCTTATATCTGGGCTTCTGCTAAATTTGCACGGCTATTCACAGGAGAAAAAAAAACAACTCTGATTATTGAAAACATTTTGAGTCTTCTAAATTATACTTCAAAAATATAAAGATTTAAATTCTTCCGAAACAAGAAAAAATCCAGTGTAGATTGTTAAGGAAGAGCTATGAAGAGAAATGTGAAAATCGAAGCCATTATATTACATTAGTAATGACCTCAAATTGTAGTAACTGTTTTATTGTGCAACAGCCTCCTACTGTAATTATGTTTGATATATTTATTTACATTTGGGCTAGTTAAAGAAGGAAGACTCTGTCATCAGCAGCATTAAATTAGCTTGCTGGGATGCCACAGATCATTGACTGACTAATAATATTAGAAGCCCTGAGATGCAGCCTTCTCCAAAACTAATTTAAATTTCACATGTTGTAATAATCTATCTATAGCTCCCATTTGGCCTGCTAAAATTTTTCTAGCTTGTTTCCAAGAGAAAAGTACCTTTGATAATAGTGAGTTTGTAGTCATGTAAGCTAGATGGGCAAGTTTTTAAGATACATTATGATTTATTCATTTGAACCTTGGTAATTTGGAATTTGTGATAATTCAACACAGGCTGGGCTAATGTTTCCCTTTGTACCCTCTAGGAAGAATGGGCTTAATACCATTAACAGGATTTGAGGAGAGGGAGAAAGATGCTTAATCTACTTAAAAGAAAAACAGTTTTGAAGGCTGAATTTAGCACAGAGCATGGATTTGTTACCAGCAGGTTTAATATTAATATGAGGGTTAAGAAAGTTTCTCCTGTATAAGTGGTACATCATGGAAAGAAGTCAACATGATCAAAAAGGGGAAAAAATAGGAGGAAAAGTCGGGGTGGGGGGGCAGAATGACACATTGCTAATATGTTTATTTTTATCTTGTATAAGCGCCATAGAATAGAACATGGGAAAAGGAAATAACCTAATCAACTTCGTCCCCCCCCCCCCAGAAAAGACAGCCAATTAGAGCACCTTTCAAAAGGAATATTTATTTTGCAGATACATGTGGGATGAGAACCTAGGAGTCAGTCAGTCAGTCAACAAGCATTTATTTAACAGTGTGCTCGGTGCTGGGGATCCAAGTAAAAACGAAACAATCCTTCTCTCCCTCTCTCAAAAAGCTTAAGCAGCAAAGACATTTAAAAATATATATGCTTCAGATATGAAGTTAATACAAATAAATACAAAGTGGTTAAATAGAAACTGGTTAGGGAGGAAGGGATCAAATGGTTGGGAGAATCAGTAAAGGCTCCATGAGCTATTGAACAATGAAATAAGTAGAGTCAAAAAAACCGATATACATAATAACTACAAGAACGTAAATGGTAAGAACAGTCACATACACAAAATCAAAAGTCAATGTTGTAAAATTATAAAGAACAAGCATGACTCCAAAGAAGAGATATGAGAAGACACTCCCAACTCACCCGTTTGCAGAGGTGGGAAGTCCACATGAGTTGCACATTGCACAAATTTGCAGACTTTTTTAATGGATTGATCAACTGTGCTGATTTTTTTCTTCTTTTTCTTTTTTTGGGTCATCTTTAAAATTACTGTTAGTTATATGAGATTACTCTGGGAGGGTAATTAAGAGGAGGAAAAGATACTGGGGCTAATGGGGAGGGTAGTGATCAGTGTAGGAACCTAAGGTGAGACCAAGCAAAGCCAAGTACCCTACCCAAAAATACATTGAAGGGTGGAGCCTGGCCCTACATTCACAAATCCCAGGTTCAGGGACTAAAGCTACAGAGATGAGTAAATCAAATAAAACACTGGCCAGTATAAAAATTATATATCTATAGATTTCCCAAAAGAAGAAAGGAATAACTCTATAACAACTGCAAACAATGACTCAAAGGAGAAAAAAATAGGTTTTCCACCTAAAAGAAATTAATCTGGGGCGGGGGGGGGGATGGAATAAAAGCTCTTGAGGAAAGCATCAGGAGAATAAGTGGCTTAAAAGAAAAAGTCATAAACTTTACCAAATACTGGACTCCGCAAAAACTAGAATAGATTTTCTTTCTTTCTTTCTTTCTTTCTTTCTTTCTTTCTTTCTTTCTTTCTTTCTTTCTTTCTTTCTTTCTTTCTTTCTTTCTTTCTTTTCTTTTCTTTCTTTCTTTTTTCTTTCTCTTTCTTTTTCTTTCTTTCTTTCTCTTTTTTCTTTCTTTTTCTCTTTCTTTCTTTCCTCCCTCCCTCCTTCCTTCCTTCCTTCCTTCCTTCCTTCCTTCCTTCCTTCCTTCCTTCCTTCCTTCCTTCCTTCCTTCCTCTTTCCCTCTTTCCCTATTTCACCCAGGCAAGAACCTGATTCCATTCTGATAGGCAAAGGAGATTTGGCTTTTTTGCTCCAGCCTGGTTGTCTTTCACTTTTTGGAGCCCAACACGTTAATTCTGAACTTAGCACGGCCACCCTATTTCTAAAACCTACTCAGAACTCCCAAGCTCAAGAGATCTACCAGCCTCAGCCTCTTAGGTAGCTGGAGTTAATCAGGTAGCCAGTTAATAAGCATTTATTAAGAAGTTTTTTGTGCCAGACACTGGGCTAAGAAGAAAGGCAAAAGAGTATCAGCTCTCAAGAAGCTCACAATTGAATGAGAGAGACAACATGCAACAACTATATACCAGATAAATAGCAAATAAAATGCAGAAGGCAGGCATTAGAACTAAGAGGGATTAGGAAAGAATTTCTGTAGAAGATGGGATTTTAGCTGGAATTTGAAGGAAGCCAGGAGGTAGAGATGAGTAGAGAGAGTGTTCCATTCATGAACAGCCATAGAAAATGCTCAGAGCTGAGAAGTGAAGTGTCTTGTCTGGGCAACAACAAGGAGGCCAGTCACTAGATTGAAGAGTACCTGGTCAGGGAAGGGATATAAGGTTTAAGAAGATTGGAAAGGTAGGGAGGAAGTAGGTTATTTTTTTTTCTTGTTTTGTTTTTACAGGTGTGTTCCACTGTGCCTAGCCTGAGTTCTTGTAAAAACAATTTTCTTATTGAAGGACAAATGCCTAGTTCAGAAGCTGTTTATTAAGCCACAAAAATTTTAAAAAATGTTTTTATTTCATCTTTACCACTACTTAGTTCTTGCCATTCTGATAGCCTTCCAATTTTCAAGTAATTTCCCTCTTATGAAATAAGAAGAGAAAGGCAAGTAATATTCCCATTTTTAAAAATCTACAAAAACACAGAGCAGATATTCACCGGAGATTTTCACTTGGTTTCTTATGACTTCAGAAACTAGTGATAGAACCACCTGTAGGAGAGAAAAAGCTATAATACTGGCTATTCTTTTACCCTTCCTAATTTAGAAAAACTGAATGACAAGACCTCTATCTTGAATCACTTTTGTAGCTTCTGATGGACTCTTCAATCCCCAGATAATTGACTTGGTCTGCTTTCCCCTATTTCTGTGTTCTCTGGAAAAGAGCCCACTGGGATTGTTATTTGTTTTGGACTTTTTTTAATCTGTTTATCCAGAAATGCAGCATTTAGAATCATACAATGCAATTTTCCCTGGGAATTAAACAAGGGTGAAAAATTTTTTTCAACTGTAGAGAAAGAAGAATGTAGTTCATATCCCCCCAAATTAAACTAAATGCAAAGGTTATAAGGAGCAGGAATAGTTTGCCACATACACACACACACACACACACACACACACACACACACACACACACACAGACATTCTCCCATTCCCATCCCATTGGAAGCCTACCAATACCACAATGGTATTACTTGTCTGTAATGGTTTGAATGTTATCCTCCATGGAAGTAGAGAATACATTTGTTGACCTTCATTAGCTCATTGATTTTTTTTAAATCGCATGACTTTCACACTAATCCCTTCTCTGCCGGACCCTGGAAAAAAAGGGACATTTCTACCTCTTTTTGAGAAGAGAGTTCAGTGATAGTAGGCTTATAATGGTCTCTGAGCTTTGAAGTAGGAACACGGAAAAGCTAGGGCATAGTAGAGTAATGCTTTTGAGTTTGTTGTGTTTTGACATTTTTACTCAGAGAGTATTAAATTGTAAAACATCCAATGAAGCATGGGACTTTTGTTACTTCCCCATCACAGTATAATACAGTGCAAAAGATGGATTAATTCAGCATGTGATTGCTAGGTGGATTGGGAGCTACAGATACCTATCCTCAATGAGTTTGCCACAAATAACTACAACTTAAGGTAGTACGTGATGTTTCATAAAGAAGCTTTGAGCAAGGTACTGTGAGAATTAAAAAGAAGGAAGGAGAGTTCATTTCCAGCTTGGGGGTTGGGAGCCTGGATCAAGGAGGCATCACAGCAGTGGTGGCATTTGAGCTAGGTAGGATTTCAAAAAGCAGATACGTGGCATTATTCTAGGTAGAGGTATTGGTAAGAACAAAGGCAGAGAGACTCATATGTTCAATAAATGCTGTTGACTTTAAGTCAACCCTCCCAACCCTCTGGCCAGCATGAATGAGAAGATCTTTAGTCATTTGTCCTCCAGAGTATCCTCCAACAAAAGTTATTACTTATTGCCCAATCCATTATCACTAGGGATTCAATTCATACCTTTCATTATTGCTATTAGTCTGGGATAGCCTCCTTTGAGATGGAGCCTTGCTGTTGAGATTTCCAGAAGGCAGAAATGTCTGACTCCTTTTTCCTTTTATCCTCATAAAATCAGTATTCAGTTTTTATTTCCATCATTTTTCTGGCATCCCTGAAACATGATAACAGTATGCCTACTTTTGAGTGGTGCTTATGGTTGGAAGTTTTTGACTGGCTGTGTCCTCAGTAATAATGCAGTCACTCTAAGCAGGTAGATTAAAGATGGTTTATATTTCCTTTATATTCATTTGATCTTTTTTTCATTGTTATTCATTAGTGTCATAAACTAGTTCAGGTATGTTTTATCTTCCCATATTTGTGCCTTTGTGTCCCTTTCTTACAACTGGTAGTACCCAAGCCATTGACAGCTAAAAGGTACAGCAGATGTATATTTAGAGTTTGTTATTTGACCAGGAACTGAAATTGAATTCTAGTGGTCACATAATACTCACTGCCTTCTGTTGTAGTGATTTGTGTATCTGTAAGCGCCTTGAAGTTGGGAACTGTCTCACAAATTTTTGAACCTTCTCACTCAGCCTAGCAATAAATGAATTAACCCAAGTAATCTGATAAAGTGGAAACTCCATGAGGGTAGAAACTGTTTAATTTTTTTGTCTTTGTATCCCCAGCACAGTTCATATAAAACCCTTTTACTGGAAGCCTTCCCCAACACTTCTTAATTCTTATGCCTTCCTTTTGTTCATTATTTCCTACTTATCCTACATGTGGCTTGCTGTGTATATATTTGTTTTCATGTTGTCTTCTCCGTAAGATTATAAACTTCTTGAGGGCAGGAACTGTCTTACCTCTTTTTGTATCCCTAGTGCTTAGGACAGTGCCTGGAACATAGTAGAGGCTTAATAAATGTTTGTTGATTGATTGATTGATATGGCACAGCACCTGTACCATACTTAACACATAATATGCACTTAATAAATGCTTGTCTGTTGATTGATTGGTCACAGTAGTGACTATAAATTAAATGAATATCCTAAAAACCTATTTTTCCCCTTTTGTCATTCACATACATAAAGGACCTCACAGAGAGTTTTAACAAGGTTCTGGACCCCACACCTCCAGTCAGCATAAAGCAGAAAACACACAGCAAATGGAATGGGAATTGGCCAATGAGCCCAGATTTTAGGAGTATGTGCAGAGTGCTTGGTTAATGTAGCTCCTACATGGACTTTACAGCATTCTTAAACATTATGTAACTGGTTCCAGTATGTCAACTACATGGTGAATAGGAGCCCCTTTGTTGGCTACAGCAGTGTAGCTTGAAAGGAGGGGAGGGTATATAGACCTTTGTCTTCAGCTGTCTTCTTCAGGACTGGCAACATCTGGTGAGGGAAGAAATAAAATGCTATGAGGTGAGAAGTGTTGAGTTCTCCCCATCCACAGCTGTGATGTAGCCCATGAATATAGGCCTCAGTTCTTTGCTTCATGTTTGTTCTTTTGTTTTAGGAGAAGGGGATTGGACGCTACAACCTTCTAAGTTTTGAAAGGTTAGGAGAGCAAGTTACCAAGAGCTCCAGAAGTAAAGTCTGTACTGGAGTTTGTAGCCAGTCTGTCCAGCTTTGAGATCCCTAAGAAGGTCTCTAAGGAGACCTTCCAGACCCAGTTGGGACAACAGTTCATCTAGCAGTGATGCCGCATTTGGATATAAACTTGGTGAGACCAATGCTGCATAGCAGCTGCATTGTGTGAATCCATTCTCCAGTGACAGAGGTGATATAGGGAGAGTGTGTCCATAAAGTGTTGGCAGGCAGTGAATATTTGTACTTCTGTGCTTGCTATACCTCCAAAGTAAATGTCCCTTTGCAAAATGGAATTATTGTTAATTGGTTAATTAGAACCAGAACTGACACTGTAGGAAGTATAACACTATGGCATTAGAAGAAGACACACCTCGGGGATCCCCTTAGGGAGATCCAGGCTGGTCTTGCTCTGGAACAGTGTGGCCAGAGTACTTGCTCTTATATAATATGGTGGAAAGAGCACTGGACAAGGAATTAGGAGACCTGGATACTAATTTTAGATCTTCCACTAATTGTGTGTGACCCTGGGTAAATCACTGCATCTTTCTGAGCTTCAAATCTCCACATTTGTAAAATGAAGGCATTGATGACTACCTGTATCACTAGAATTCAAGTGTAGGATTTTTTGAATTTGCTGTCTTAAAATTCTCCTAGAAAAATAACTTAATCACTGGCATAATAGTAATAGTAGTAATTTTTGTGTTTCAAAGTAAGATAATTTTGTGTTCAGTTATTTTCAGTAGTGTACAACTTTTTGTGAGCCCATTTGGGGGGCAAAGATACAGGAATGGTTTGCCATTTCCTTCTCCAGCTCATTTTACAGATGAGGAAATTGAGGCAAACAGAGTTAAGTAACTTTCCTAAGGTAACACAGTGTCTGAGGCCAGATTTGAACTCAAGAAGATGCATTTTCCTGACTCTAGGCCCAGTACTCTATCCACTGCATCACTTAGCTGCCTCTAATACAATTTCATATTCATATAACCTCTTCTTTCACCATCTTAGAATTTTAGCAACTATGGTTCCTTAATTGTATGACTTAATTTCTAATCTCAATGATTTGTGACTCCTGAATTTATTTATTTCAGTCAGCCTTGACTTCTCACCCACGTTTAAGTCTCATATTAACAACTGCTTTTACAACATCACTGTCATTCCAAAGTCATCATGTCTGATTACTGAACCTTTCTTTTTCCCTACTTCTAATTTTGTCCACCCCCCACTCTGTCTGATATCTTTCTTTCACACTCCCAGTTTGCCCAATATGTGTTAGAGGTGGGATGTGAAATCTTGTCTTCCTAGATCCAAGGCCAGCTATCCATTAACCATTCTGCCTCTGTAAGGGTGTAGCACAAAATAAGGTCAACTAGGTAGGTTGGGACCATACTATAGATAGCTCTGAAAGGCAGACAATAGAGTTCAGACTTTTTTGTGTGTCCTTTCTCAAGTTGTATTTGGAAGCAACTTCATAGGAAAACATTTCTAACTCCCAAAGAAACCTTCATGAATATTAAACTCTATGCCATGCCATATTCTCTTCCCATCTTTAATGTGTGTATATTTTATATAGTTATAATTGATATATATGTACTATTTGGTTATATCAATTTTATTTAGAATTTTTCAGACATATATCCATGTATCAACATAGTCCCAGATATATAATTGTCATTGGTAATAGTTATATAGTATTTCATCAGTTAGCATTCCATATTTTGCTTAGCCAGATAAAAACCTTGAAGAAATTTTCCCTTTTCTATATCAATGGTAATCATATTTACCTAACCAAAAATCGGGGCACGTGGTTTTACAGGAGATATTAAATTTGCAAATCTATGTTAGAAGCACACTTTATTTTCTTGAAATGGGGACTATCTATAAAAGCTGGGACATATGGTTATTGTACTCATAGCAAATCTGTCACCACATTCTGTTCTTTCTTTCTTGGAATTGTTTTTCAGATTTTGCCTGTCCTCGAATTTCCATTGCTGCCACCCTAGCCCAGTGTTTCATTACCTAATGCCTACATTAATGCAAAAAAAAAACCCCAACATCCCTTACCCCCTTCTCTCTTCCCTCCAATATGTATTTTGAATCATGACTAGATAGATCTTAAAAGTCTGCTTTTATTAAGTCACTTCCTTGCTCAAGAGGTTATAAAGAATCCCTATTGATTAACTTAATAAGTCTAAACTCTACTCTGCCTTTCAGAGCTATTGATACTTTGGTTTCAACCTACCTAGCTGATCTTATTTTGTGCTACTCTCTAACACAGAGAGACAGAAAGAATGGCTAGTGGATAGCTGGTGTTGAAGCCAGGAAGACCTGATTTTAAGTACCACCTCTGACACACATTGTGTATCCCTGAGGAAATCACTTAAGCTCTTAGTACTCTAGGCAACTTTGTTGTTGTTCAGTTGTTTTTCAGTCACGTTGGACTCTCTGTGACCCCATTTGGGACTTTCTTGGCAGAGATACTGGAGTGGTTTGCTATTTCCGCTGGGGCAAACAGGGTTAAGTGACTTGCCCAGGGTCACACAGCTAGTAAGTGTCTGAGGCCAGATTTGAACTCAGGAAGATGAGTCTTCTTGACTCCAAGCCCAGCACTCTATCCACTGTGCCACCTAGCTGCCCCTAGGCAGTTCTGGAAGACTATAAATTGAAGAGAAGGTGCTAACCTGCATTCCTTCCATTTTCTTATCTGGGAGTTCCCTATCAGTGAAATCATAGGTCCAGTCCCTATATTTTCAATACATCACCTTTTACATTCAGGCCAGTTTCCTCACTGCCCCTCTCATTTCTATTTATGTCACATTCCTCTAATAAGGAATATATTATTTCATCCTTCTCTCCACCTAAACAACAATATTTTTTTTCCTTAGTGATTTACTATTTTCCTTTATAGGCCTCAAGCAGAACTTTCCACTGGCAGAAAGTCATTAACCTTGTAAATGGCTAGGGAGGGAATCACCAATCACCAATCACTCATGTGTCAAGCACTGTGCTAAGACTGAGGATATAAAGAAAGTCAAAAGCACAAAAAATAGTCCCTACCTTCAAGGAACTTACATTCTAGTGGAGGAAAAAACATTTTAAATATATATACATTTAGACAACAGATGTATTACAACAAGTATTACATTTTATTTATATATAGAAAACAAGGTACTAACCTGGGCTTTTTTATAAGGTTCTCCTGATTGGCGGAGAGAATGATTATTTGAGAACTTGGGAGAGGAGACTTTCTCACTTCCAGTTTGGAGAAAGGATCATACAAGGTGCATGCAGGACAGTAGGAAGGTAATCTTCAACTCAAGTGACTAAAGGGCCTGGGAAGCAGCATCAAAATCTACTTATTCAAGACATGGCAACAATTTAGGAATTAGATTTTTAAAAAAATCCTTTGTTTTCAGAGCTGGTTAAGGAAAGGGAGGAGAAAACACTCCTCATCCCTCCCTGCTAGCATTACTGTGTTATTGCCTCATCTGTATTGAAGTGTATAATGCACTGCCAACATTTCTGGAATACTCTCCCTCCTCACCTCAGCCTCTTAGCTTCCCTGACTTCCTTCTTGTCTCAGCTAAAATCCTACTTTCTACATAAAGCCTTTTCTGGTCCCCTTACCGCTAGTACTTACTCTCTGAGATTACCTCCAATGCATTTTATATACACATATATATCACTATATGCATATACATGTGTATACGTATATACACATATGTGCCTATATGCATATACATATACATGTACACATATCAGTATCTGTATATACATGTGTGTCCACATACACATATGTATGTATATGTGTGTATATATGTATATATTATATTTATATACCTTGTTTGCACATAGCTGTCTCCCACCATCAAACTGTGAGCTCTGTGGGACTGTTTACCATTTTTTCCTTTTGTCATATTCCTGAGCTTAGTACAGTGGCTAGTACATAGTAAGAAGTTAATAAATACTTGTTGACTGACAAAAAGATGAATGGAGCAAAATGTTTTAATCTCATTAACACATCCTTATCAGGAATATTTGAACCATTCTCCTATCAATCAACAAGCATTTATTACCAGAAAGCCTTTTTTTAAACTGTAGATCTGGTCATCTGATGGTTTAGGTACAAATAATGGAAATGCCAAAACACAGAATTGGTGCCTTTCTTTTGGAAGATGCTGGGAGAAGTATTTAAAATGTCAGAGTACTGGATTCTATCTTTCAAGAGGCAAATCAAGTATCACCTTCTTCATTATGTCCAACAAACATTTATTAAATAACAAGTATTTATTAAGTACTCATTGATGTACCAGATACTATGCTAGGTGTAGGAAATGCAAAGATACAAATGATACAATCCTGGCCGTCAAGAAGTTTACATTATTTTGGGGGGTGAGGGGGATGACATATGCATATAAATACAGAATAGAAGGCATTTTTACAAAGACACATAGACAGAAAATGGACTATCATGTGAGGAACTATAAGAAGGTCAATTTGGGTGGACCATAGAGTGTTTGAGGGGGGTGATGTGTAATAAACCTGCAAAGGTATACTGGATCCAGGTTGTGAAGGGCTTTAGAAGTTAGATGGAGGAGTTTTATATTTTAGCCTAGAGGCAATAGGGAGCCATTGGAGTTTAATGAAGAGTACAGACATGGTCAGAATGCTTTAGGAATATCACTTTTCACAGCTATTTGGAGGATAGATTGGAGAGCAAGGAGATTAGGAATCTATTTGTGTAGCCCAAGTGAGAAGTGGTGAAGGCTTGTGGGGATTCTATATATGGAAACAAGACTAATTCAAGATAAAACTGACAAGTCTTGGCAACTGATTGGATATAGGAAGTGAAGAACAGTGAATTGTTGAGGATGATGCCAAGGTTGAAAACTTGGGTGGGAGAAAAAGAAAAAAAAAAGAAAACTTGGGTGACTGGGAGGATGATGGTTCCCTCAACTGAAGTCTGGAAAGTAAGAAGACATAAGGGTTTGGGGGAAAAGATGAGTTCTAGTTTGGGTCTGTTGAACTTGAGGTACCTTTGGGGCATCCAGTTAAAAATGTACAATACGCAATTTGCAATGCAGTTCTGGAGTTCAAGAGAGAGAGAGAGTAGAGCATGATGTATAAAATGATATAAAACTGGAAGTCACCTGTGCCTGTATTAGGCACTTATGATGTCTAAGGCCCTATAGTAGGCACTTGGGTGTACAAAAGGAAAAATATAGCCCCTGCCTTCAAGAAGTTTACAATCTACTGGAAACTTTTTCAAATTACTCCAGCCCATAGAGATCTAATTTATAATCTGGAAGAGACTAAAGATCATCATCTTTACTACGTTTAGAGTGACTAGGCTATAAAGTCAAGGCTTCATATTTAAACAGCTTAATTATTTTTGCATTATTTCATGTGTATTAATATCTACACCAAAGAGATTGTAAGCTCCCTGAGGACAGGGACTTTATAACCATTTTGGTACCACTTACCAGCCCAAACATTTTAAGTGCTTAATAAATCTTTTTTGATTGATTATAAAAAAGAAGCATAGGCACTTCAGAGATTTTACAGCAAATCAGAGTGGTGGGCTAGAATTCATTGGAGTTCATCTCATTAATCTTGGGTGAATTACTGTAGGCTATTATGGTAACCTGAAATCAGATAATAACTGGTTTGTGCTTTTAGTTCTAACAGCTAATAAGATTGTATCAATTTAATTAGGTTTTTAGAATTGAGGTGATTAAATGCTGAAAATAATAGAAAAATAACTACCTATGCCATATGTCTATCCTAGTACTCTTATTATAGCATCCAAATATTACAGAGGAACAAAATTAAAGAGAAACAAAACCTAGTCTAAAATATTACCAGAGTTCATGGGTATTAAACAAGTTAGCTCTGGTTCCTGTTTGTAATCCTAATTCCCAAAATCAATTTTTTTTCAGCCTGATGCATGTCTACCAGATAAATTGTCAAATTCCCTTTATCTTTTCTGCTCATTTCTACCTCACCCCTAAACTCATGATGACTGACTCTCTTTATACCTATTACTTCCTTTAAAGGACTGTCCCGGGGGCGGAGCCAAGATGGTGGAGGGAAAGCAGTGACTGTCTTGAGCTCTCTCCCAAAGCCCTCCAAATACCTAAAAAAATGGCTCTAAACAAATTCTAAAGCAGCAGAACCCACAAAAAGACAGAGTGAAACAAATTTCCAGCCAAAGACAGCCTGGATGGTTGATCAGAAAGGTATATTGCACCAGGTGGGGAGAGGAGCACAGTTTGGCATGGGCGCGCAGACCGCAGTGACCCTGGAGCAGGCCTCAGAGGACTGAATCACGGGCAGCTGTGGTGGTTTCCAGACTTCTCAACCCCTGAACGCCACAGACAACAGAGCTAGGTCTCAGCCGCAAGTCTCGAGTGTGTCCGGGGCCATGGCTTTTTCCTGAGCTTCTGGCCCACAGACTGAGGGGGAATCCAGTGTCTGATCAGAGGGGGATTGCAGGGATCTCTTTGCCAGTGCTGAGGCAGGAATCTTTTGCTTTACCAGCACTTGCATCTGGGTCACAGTTCTGAGGGGCAGTCCTGGGGCAAGGAGGAACACTGGTGTGGTGGAGCTTGTTGTGGTGGTGGAGAGAAAACACCTCACCCCTTATCATACCACCGTGGAAGAACTGAAAATTTACAGGTCCTTAGAAGTATTTCTGAAAACAGCTGTATAAACCCCCGAAGCTTAGGACAATACACTTTTCACATTGGAAGCAGACTTTTACCTTAACAAAGAGTTTAAAACTCAAGTAATTGGCCAAGATCATGAATAAGCAGCGCAAAAAGAGTCAGACTATATTATCTTACTTTGGTGACAAAGAAGATCAAAACATACAACCAGAAGAAGACAACAAAGCCAAAGCTCCTACACCCAAAGCCTCCAAGAAAAATATGAATCAGTCCCAGGCCTTTGAAGAGCTCAAAAGGGATTTTGAGAAGCAAGTAAGAGAAGTAGAGGAAAAACTGAGAGTGATGCAAGAAAATCATGAAAAACAAGTCAACAGCTTGCTAAAGGAGACCTAAAAAAATACTGAAGAAAATAACACCTTAAAAAATAGTCCAACCCAAATGGCAAAAGAGGTCCAAAAAGTCAATGAGGAGAAGAATGCCCTCAAAAGCAAAATTGGCCAAATGGAAAAGGAAGTCCAAAAGATTGCTGAAGAAAATACTTCCTTAAAAATTAGAATGGAGAAATTGAAAGCTAGTGACTTTATGAGAAATCAAGACACTGTAAAACAAATCCAAAAGAATGAAAAATTAGAAAACAATGTGAAATATCTCATTGGAAAAACAACTGACCTGGAAAATAGATCCAGGAGAGAGAATTTAAAAGTTATTGGACTATCTAAAAGCCATGATCAAAAAAAGAGCCTAGACATCATCTTTCAAGAAATTATCAAGGAAAACTGTCCTGATATTTTAGAACCTGAGGGCAAAATAGAAATGGAAAGAATTCACCAATCTCCTCCTGAAAGAGATTCCCAAAGGAAAACTCCTAGGAATATTGTAGCCAAATTCCATAGTTCCTAGGTCAAGGAGAAAATATTACAAGCAGCCAGAAAGAAACAATTCAAGTATTGTGGAAACACAATCAGGATAACACAAGATTTAGCTGCTTCTACATTAAGGGACTGCAGGGCATGGAATATAATATTCCAGAGGACAAAGGAGATAGGATTACAACCAAGAATCACCTACCCAGCAAAACTGAGTATAATCCTGCAGGGGAAAAAATGGTCATTCAGTGAAATAGAGGACTTTCAAGCATTCTTGATGAAAAGACCAGAGTTGAATAGAAAATATGATTTTCAAATATAAGACTCGAGTGGAACATGAAGAGGTAAACAGGAAAGAGAAAATCATAAGAGACTTATTAAGGTTGAACTGTTTTCATTCCTGCATGGAAAGATGACATTTGTAACTCATGAGACCTTTGTCAGTATTAGGGTAGTTGGAGGGGAAAAAATTATGTGTACATATAGATGGATATAGATAGATAGATAGAGGGCACAGGGTGAGTTGAAAATGAAGGGATCATATCTGGAGAATAAAATTAAGGGGTGAGAGAGGAATATACTAGGAGAAGGAGAAAGGGGGAGGTAGAACAGGGCAAATTATCCCCCCCCAAAAAAAACAGAAAAGAAAAGGCTCTTACAGTGGAGGGGAAACAGGGGAAGGTGAGAGGGAATGAGTGAATCTTATTCTCATAGGATTTGACTTAAGGAGGGAATAACATACACACTCAATTGGGTGTGGAAATCTGTCTTACCCTACAGGAAAATGGGGGGGGAAGGGACAAGAGAGTAGGGGAATGATAGGAGGGCAGATTGGGAAAGGGGATAATTAGAAGCAAATATTTCTGAGGAGGGACAGGGTCAAAAGAAAGAATAGAATAAATGGGTGGGCGGGATAGGATTAAGGGAAACAGTTTTTCACAGCATGTCTACTATGGAAGTGTTTTGCATAACTGCACATATATAAACTATATTTAGTTGCTCGCCTTATCAATAAGGGTGGGTGGGGAGGGCGGAAGGGAGAAAATTTGGAACCCAAAGTTTTAAAAACACATGTTTAAAAAAATGTTTTCACTTGCAACTGGGAAATAAGAAATACAGGAAATGGGGTACAGAAATCCATCCTGCCCTACAGGAAAATTGAAGGGGAAGGGGATAAGAGAAGGGGGGGAGAGATAGAAGGGAAGGCAGACTAGGGGAAGGGGTATTTAGAATGCATGCCATCTTGGGGTGGTGGAGGGGGGAAATGGGGTGAAAATTTGGAACTCAAAATCTTGTGGAAGTAAATGTTGAAAACAAAAAAATAAATAAAAATTACCATAAAAAGCCAAAAAATAAAAGAAAATAAAAAACATAAAGGATTGTCCCTCATAAATGCCGAGGAGGTAACTATTCCCTAGGTTTTTGTTTGTTTTTGTTTTAGGAAGTTAGGGTTAAATAACTTGCCCAGTGTCACACAGCTAGTAAGTATCATGTGTCTGAGGCCCAATTTGAACTCAGGTCCTCCTGACTTCAGGGCTGGTGCTCTATCCCCTGCGCCACCTACCTGCCCCTCCTAGGTTTTTTATAACCTATGAAATAGAACTAGGATTCTGAGGAACTTGGTTTTTCATTGAAGTTGTAGGCTGAATTCAGAGGGTTTTTGTTGTTGTTATTGTTGTTGTTGTTGTTTTGGGGGGGTGTCCAAACTTCTGAATAACTTATAGTCTTAGAGAGTTGGTGGGGGAGTAAGAGACTGGTTAAATTGTAAGTCTCTTAAGGGCAGAGACTATTTTAACCTTTCTTTGCCTCCAGCACTTAGCACATTGCCTGGCACATAGAAACCTCTTTAGTAAATGCTTACTGAATTGACTTACCCAGAGTCATATAGCTAGTATGTGTCACAGGCAGATCTTGAACCCAGGTCTTTCTGATTTTGAGGCCAATTTTCTATCTACTATGTCAAACCACCTTTCAGGTACTTTGATGTATTGCCAGTTTTCTGCCCCATTTTATGCTGTATTTGTACATATGCACAAATTACAAATATTTTAAAAACAACATTTTCTAGAAATAGTTTCATATTATTCTCACAAATTCTTCTCCACACTAGGTATTTTAGGAAGCATTGTATGGTTATCCAGAGAAAAAGTTGAGTAAATGTCTGAAGCATTAATGTATTTTGCTGTTATTAGCACACACAAAAAAAAAAGAAAGAAAATTCAGACTCAGGCACTCTCCTAGCATAGCAAGTCCTGCCTGCCAAATGGTATTATCAAAGAAAGACAAAGATGGTTGCACATTGACTAAGCAGACAGATGGAAGGTGTGAGTCAAAACACTCTGGGAGTCTTTAAACTCAATTCATTGCGCTGGACTCGCTGCCCAGGGAGAGATGGGGGGAGAGGGGGAAGGAAGGACAGAAATGAGAATAATATCAATTAACCCATTGGAAGGATTGTGAAAGAGCAAACAACCTCTACTAAAAGATAGGGAATTTCAAAACATAAGGGAGACAATTAAGGTTTTAAATGCCTTCTGTTAACCCTAAGGAAAATATATAGACTGTCCTAACAGTTTTGTAACAAAAGCTCTTTCTCCTCCCTGATCATATTTACACCTTCCAGTCTTGCAAAGCTCCCTGCCATAACCAGTGAACAAGGAGGTAATTGTTTCTCTCCATTAGTGCATGGCTGGGTCATCACTGAACTGAGCTAGGACCACCTGTTACTCTAGTTAACCTGGCTGCATTCCTGGAAGGCAGGGTTCCCTGGGAGCCAGAGATAAGGTTTTAACCATATCCTAACTTGGGATGCATTGTAGGGGTTTTGCTTGCTGCCTCACCTTTGAATAATGAACAAAGCTGTCATTGTGTTGGAGAGACCCCACCTTAAGCAAAACCAAGTCAAATGAACTCTCTTTTCCTCCAGTAACTTTTTTTCTGTATTTCAGTCACAAAGAAAATGAACTGCAATGAGTATAAAATGTAATTATAGAAAAAAGCCCTAGGTGGAGCCTCAGTACTGAATGGCACATATGGAGGCGAGAAATATGAAAACAAAGTGAAGCAAAATATTCTCGGGGCTTAAAAAAAGCCCACTCCATTCATTAATTCAACGTTTTTGTTGTTCTGGCATAGTTCTAGGTACATGTAGAAAATTCAAAAATGGACATTTTTAGGATATGGTCCTTGTCTCCAGGGGATTAAAGAAAGTAGGCGAATTGTATTTTATAGTTTTTAAGAACAGCTTTTATTTGGGAAATTTCTCAGCCTTCTAAACTATTTACATAAAAGCCACAAATGGTAAGGACAATCTATTATTTAGCAAGTATTTATTAAGCTTGTAGTAGGCTCTGTGTTCACTGTTGGAGATATTGAGACAAAAGCAAAGTGTGCCAGGCACTACTCCAAATAAGCACCACCGATTACAAAGATAAAATTTAATACCCTTACTTTCAAGGGGCTTATATTCTAAAGAGAGAGACAATACATATATGACATAAATATACATAAGGCACATGCTAAGCAGATACAAGGTTGCCTTGGATGCTGATGGTATAAAGATGAAAAATTATATGTGCCCTACCCTTGAGGAATTTACAGTTTACCAGAAGGAATATGACATTAGCCTATTGAGCTAGGTAGTCCAAGGTATCCTTCCCCACTAATGGAATTATACCTGGGAAACCAGAATATTTTTTTTTCAAGCTGGTCAAGATATTTTCTAACCTGAACAGTGAGGAGAAATACCTATTTTTTTGTTCTCCAACTCTCCTTTTCCTGGATTTCATGCAGATTGCCAACTTCCTAATTACTTGTTACTACTATACTTTGTAACCTGTTCTAATTTATAACATTTCTGATTATTTAGTATTACAAGGATATTTTTTGAAGGATGTAAAGTTTCCAACCCTGAGGCTTGGGCCCCATTGACTGTCAGCTTCCCAAAGTACCAGTCCCTCATTACCTTCAGCCCTAGAGCTCTTTTAATTATACTACTTAGTTAATTTATCCAGTCCTTGAAACTCAGCTCAAGCCCTAATCATCCAGGGCCTTGTATACATTTGACTCCTCAGTTCTGAAATCTGCTGCATATTTAAGTCCTATTCCTTTTCTTCCATTTCTATCATATCTAAGTACCCTTTCCCTTTTCTTTTCTCTTTTTCTTTCTATGAAATCTCCACAGGTACTAGAACACAAGAGTGCCATTTTTCAGTTTTATAAAACGAAAAGAGAGTATACAAGTTCAGAAGTTAAATTGTAAAGGAATAAAAAAAAATCTACCCAGTTTCAAAGTAGGTGATTCTAAACTTCTGTAATTCCTCAATACTAAAATTGTCCCAGGCCCAACTTAATTATCTTAATTCCCTCTCAACTAGGAATGGCAGCCCCTGAAAGTCTACTCCCCTCATGGTTGGTGCATGTTTGAATCTAGGAAGTAAATATTCTTCATTAATTTTGGTCTTTCCTTGTGGATGAACAGGACAAACTCCTTTTTGTGATTATAGATCTCTTTCAGAAGGCTTTGCAATGTCTTAGGGCTTCATTTGATCAACATATCATTGTTCAAAAAAATAGGAATATCTGGAGGATCTCATAATTCCCACAGAATCTCTCTTCAACTAAACTCTGCACTAGATTTCCTATATCACAGTGGTGAATACTTTTGGCAAGTATATGGTCCCTGTTTTATGTCTTGCCTGATGCTTATTATGAGGATATTATTATTAGAATATACTCCAAGGTAAAACACTTACCTGGATTGTCTAGACCTGTATTTTCTAATCTAAGTTCGTTTGTCGGCAAAGTGATATCTCTGCTTTTTAGTATGTTGTCCAGATTTGCCTTAGCTTTCCTTCCCAGGAGCAAGTCTTTTAATTTCATGGCTATGGTCACCATCTGCAGTGATTGAGCCCAAGAATATAAAATCTCACACTGCTTCTGTTTCTGCTCCCTCTTTTTGTCAGAAAATGATGAGACCAGTTGCCAAGATCTTAGTTTGTTTGATGTTAAGCTTCAAGCCAGCCTTTATACTCTCCTCTTCCAGCCTCATCAAGGGGCTTCTTAATTCTTCTTCACTTTCTGCCATCAGAGTGGTATCGTCTGCATTTCTGAGATTGTTGATATTTCTCCCGGCAATCTTAATTCCAGCTTTTGATTAATTTAACCTGGAATTTCACATGATGTACTTTGCATATAAGTTAAATAAATAAGGTGACAATATACAGCCTTGTCATATTACTTTTTCAATCTTAAACCAATTAGTTGTTTCATCTTTGATTCTAACTGTTGCTTCTTAATCTGCATACAGGTTCCTCAGGAGACAAGTAAGATGATCTGGTGGTCCCACCTCTTTGAGGCCTTGCCACATTTTGTTGTGATTCACACAGCTTTTGTGTAGTCATATGTATGTATGTGTATATGTGCAAAGATGAAGTACAGTTTTTGAGACTTCAAAACTAGTAAATTTTGGAAGAGAAATGTTCATGTATCTGCCAAGTTCTATCTTTTTCATCCTAATTCTGTAGGGGACAGGTGGAGAGCAAAGATAAGAAAAAAGATAGGAAGAGAGAGCCAAGTAGAAACAATAGAATCAGGGGTGTGCTGGAGACAGCTCTAACTGGCTTGGAGAACAGAGTATTAAATTTTCAATGTGAGGATTTACTCCTCAGAAATCCACGTTCATTACGAATGAAGGCTTGATTTACTGTTTTGTTGGTTGTCATAGACCTAAGAAAGTGATGGAGAAAACATTAACAATGCAGATGAAACCTAAAATTGGGAGTGCTTACATTCCCCCTCCCTTGTTAAACATTTACCAGCACATTCTTTTATTGCTCTAAAAACATTGCTGAAGCTCACCAGGTGTGCAATAGAAAGATCAGGGAATGAAGTCATCACCACACAGCAGCCTGGTGACTGTGGAACAAATAATAATAATAATAACTGACATTTATGTAGTGCTTTGAGGGTTGGGAAGAGCTTTGCATCTACTATCTCATTTGAGCCTCACAACACCTGTGACTACAAACCTTGTGGATTTAGGCAGCACAGCTTTTTGACCCTAGGGGAAAGTAGGCTCACTTCAGAGGGAAGTTTTCTATGGGATTCATTTGAGCAGAGAAGGGGAAATGCCTCTTCCACCTTCCTTCTGTGTAGGTGCCCTGGGTCAATACTTGGGAGCTAAATCTACACTATACCTAAAAGACTTTGAAATGGCATATAGCTGCAAGTGGTATTGAGTAGAGGAAACTTAAGAGTTAGGATGACCTGAGTTCCAATTCTTCCTTAGGCACTTTACCATCTGTCAGTCGAAAAAGGGCCAGGGTGTTCCATTGCATCCTGAGCCTTCTCCAGTTGTCCTGATAAATATCTGGCCACTGGACTCAGATGACTCTGGAAGAGAAAATGAGGCTGGTGACCTTGCACAGCCCTCCATCACTCAAATCAAAGTCAATTCCAAGTCATGTCATTTATCTCCCTGATGTCACAGTCCCCTTCAAGAATGAAGGACAAACACAACCTGTGAGTCCAAGCTGCCAGAATGGGGACCCAGCTGGTCAGTTCAGTTGGTAACTCTGTTTGTTCTCTCCTCTCCAATCCTCTCCTCTCCTCTCCCACCACCTGAGGGTGTCCTGCCCAAAGGAAGCTAAATTTTGATGGCCGGAAGCTGCCTAGTTCACTTGGGGTTTACTGGCTGCTTCCCGCTCTTTCAAAGACCAAGCCTTAAACACAATTCACTCTGGAGCTCATAGATTGGACAACAATAGGTCCCTGCCCAAGCACCACTTAATGGTTATTTTTTGGCACTCCTGGCTCAAAGTGAATGTAAATAGTAACTATTTCTCTTTTGGCCAGGAACCCGGAGGATCTTCCCCTCCCAGTTTAATTTTTTTTTTTTTTATTAAAGGGGCCATCCCTTGACTCACTTCTTAAAGAGGCTTATTCACTGAATGAGTGTTGCCTCACCTGAAGTGAGAACCTGAAAAGACCTTAGCTTAAAAGAGCCAGGGTCTCCCATTGCATCCTGAGCCTTCTCCAGTTGTCCTGATGAATATCTAGCCACTGGTCCCAGATGACTCTGGAGGAGAAAGTGAGGCTGGTGACCTTGCACAGAATCTCTGTCACTCAAATCAAAATCAATTGCAAGTCTTGTTATCATTTCCCTCATGTCATGGTCCTCTTCAAGAACAAAGGACAAACCCAGCAACAACAATCTTTCAGTCACTCAGCTTACCTCAGGCTCATTTTTCTCATTTATAAAGTGGGGATAAAAACAGCACCTAATTCCTATGTTGTTGTAAGGATCAAATGAGATAAAGTGTGTAAAGCACTTTGTAAACTTTAAAGTATTTCATAAATATTAGCTATTATTATGAAGTATTATTGTGAGATATGAACAAGTCATTTGAATATCCCTGACATTCAGTTTTCTCAGTTGTAAAATGGGGGTAAATAATACCTAGATATTCCTACCTCACAAGTTTGTTGTGAGGATAAAAAGAAAGTCAATACAAAGCTTTTGTGAACTTTAAATCTTAAAGTCACTTATTGTTATTATGGCTGGAGGTTCTACTAGGCATTTAAAGAAGCAATATGATACAGTGGAAAGAATGCTAGCTGTGGATTTAGAGCCCTGGGTTCTAATCCCACCTCAAATGGTTAACTCAGTCTTTGTGACCTTGGACCAGTCACTTAACCACCTTGGGCCTCAGTTTCTTCATTTGTAAAATGAGAGGGTAGGGCTAGATGGCCTAGCTCTAGATCTATGCTATATGTTTCCATGCATTCAGTTGATGTTAGTAAACTTTCTAACTTTTAAAAAATATATTTTATTTTTTTGAATATTTTCCAATCACATTTTAAAATTCTTTAACATTAATTTTTTTTAAATTTTGAGTTCCAAATTTTCTCCCTCCCTCACACCCCTTCCTCACCCCTTGAGAAGGCAAGCAATATGTCTATTATACTTGTGAAGTCATATAAAACATATTTCTGTGTTAGCCATGTTGCAAAAGAAAACACATACACATAAACTTGAAAAATAAAGAAAGTAAAAAGTATGCTTCAATATGCCCTCAGAGTTTATCAGTTCTCTTTCTAGAGGTGAATAGCATTTATCATTATGGGTCCTTTGAAATTGTCTTGGATCATTGTATTGATCAGAGTAGCTAAGTCTTTCACAGTTCATCAGCTTACAAATTGGCTGTTGGTATGTACATTGTTCTCCTGGTTCTGCTCACTTTGCATCTGATTATATAAATCTTCCCAGGTTTTCTGAAACCATTCTGTTCATCATTTCTTATACCACAATAGTAATTCATCAAAATCATGTGCCACAACTTTTTCATGCATTCTCCAATTGATGGGCAACCCCTCAATTTCTAATTCTTTGCCACCATAAAAATATCTGGTATGAATATTTTTGTATATATAGGTCCTTTTCCTTTTCCTTTGATCTCTTTGGGATATAGACCTAGTAGAGGTATTGCTGGTCATAGGGTATGCACAGTTTGATATCCCTCTAGGCGTAGTTCCAAATTGTTCTCCAGAATAGATGGACTAGTTCACAATTCCACCAACAATGCATTAGTGTCCTTATTTTTCCACACTCCTTTCAGCATTTGTCATTTTCCTTTTTCGTCATGTAAATCAATCTAATAGTTATGAGGTGGTATCTCAAAGTTGTTTTAATGTGCGTTTCTCTAATCAATAGTAGTTTACAGCATTTTTATGTAACTATTGTTAGTTTTCATTTCTTCTTCTGAAAACTGTCTGTTCATATCCTTTGACCATTTATCAACTGGGGAATGGCTCTTATTTTTTTTTTATAAATTTGGCTCAGTTCTCATATATTTGAGAAATGAGGACTTTATTAGAGAAACTTGCTGTAAAAAAAAATCCCCCATTTCCTGCTTTCCTTCTAATTTTGGATGCATTGGTTTTGTTTAGATTTCATGTAATAAAAATTATCCGTTTGACTTCCTATGATCCTCTATCTCTTGGTTGGTCATAAACTCTTTCCTTATCCACAGATCTGACAGCTACATTTTTCCATACTCCATGAATTTACTTATGATACTTATATCACCCTTTATGTACAAATCATGTGTCCTTTTTGACTTATCTTGGTATGAGGTGTTGGTCTATGCCTAGTTTTTACCAAACTGCTTTCTAGTTTTCCCAGCAATTTTTGTCACATGCTGAATTCTTTGGGTTTATCAACACTAGATCACTATGGTCATGTGGTACTGTCTATTGTTTACCTAATCTGTTCCACTGATCCACACCTCTGTTTCTTAGCTGGTACCAGATTGTTTCCATAATGACCACTTTGTAATACAGTTTGAAATCTAGCATTGTGAGGACGCTTTCCTTCACATTTTTTTCATTCATTCCCTTGATATTCTTGACCCTTCATTCTTCCAGGTGAATTTTGTAATTATTTTTTCTAGCTCTATAAAATAATTCTTTGATAGTTTGATTGGTATGGCATTTAATGAGTAAATTAACTTAGGTAGAATTGTCATTTTTATTATATTAGTTCTGTCTACCCATGAGCAATTAATATTTCTCTAATTGTTTAGATCTGTCTTTATTTGTGTGAAAAATATTTTTGTAATTGTGTTCATATTCTTCCTAGGTTTGTCTTGGCATGTAAACTCCTAGTCTGTGCTCCAGTCCTTACCTAAGAAGGACTCTTGATCCCTTGGGATCACAATCAGTACTCTTCCTCAGGGCTCCCATTCCCTTGTGACTGGAAGTATTCTCCTCCACCCTTGTACTGTAACCCAGAAGTGGGCATAGGCAATGGAGTTGCGAAATAGCATCTATTCCTGCATCCACTGCTAGCACAGGGGTTCTCTCTAATCTCTTTCTGATCAGTTACCTGGTTCTCTTATCATCTCTGGTTTAAGAGCTAGCCATTTTCTATTATGGAAAGACTATTTCTGTGATACTTCTGTGTTGAATCTGTGATCTCATTGAGGTATGTATATTATATTGTTATAGATCACAACACATCCAGGCTTCCCATCCTGTGACCACATACTTCCATCAGTCCTCTTTAGTGAAACTATCCACATGTTGGAAACTTTCTTAACATTCTATAGATACAAGTGTATCATAAGTGCTATCCTCAACTCTTGCTACATGGCCTTTTTCAAGAGCATATACTTCCCTCTTCCATAACCGACTTGATTTTGATAATTAGGTGTTCATTAAATAATACTTTCTGTGGTTGCAAGTAGGGCAGAGAAAAGTGAGATTCCTGATGGGTTCATCATATCTGAAGTTGAGAGGAGCAGAAAATATATAAATATATAAATATATATATATATAAATATATAAATATATATATATATATAAATATATATATATATATAAATATATAAAATACACATATCACTAAACCATTAATATAAGAGAGAGAATTATATGTTCTTGCCCAAGGTGCAAAATGAGCTAGTTATGGGATTAGTGGCTTCCATCAAGAACTCTAGAGCATAACATGCATGGAATATGGTTAGCTGGAGAAAAACCTCTAAGGCTAAATTTTACCCTACTAGGTTAGATACTTTTTTTTTGTCTCTTCAGACAGTTGAGAGCATGGTGCCACGGAAAGAGCATTGGCTTTGTGGTCAGATGACTTGTGCTCAAATCCTCTCTGTGCTACTAACTACATATATGACTTTGCGCAACTCACATAATTTCCCTAGACCTCAGTTTCCTCATCTGTAAAAGAAGGGGATTGGATCACGTGGCTAAAGAAATCTCTTCCGGTTCCACATCTATGATCCAATGACTAAATGTCTTTTAACATCCCTTCCAGGTCTCAATCTATGATTTAATATATTGGATTGGATGATCCTCTACACCTCTCAGTCAATTGTATAATCGAAGATATGGTCTGCTTTAAAGAACTGTCAGAAAAAAGTGGTATGTTCATCAAGGCTGGAAGACAGCATGATGCAAATGAAAGAATCCTAGATTTATAGTAAGAGAACCCAGGTTCAAATCTGGATTCTAGCACATACTGTGTGACCCTGGACAAGTCTCCTTCTTCTTAGATTCCTCATCTGTAAAATGAAAGGGTTGGAATACCTGTCCTTTCACCTTGGAATAATGGATAGAGCCCTGGGCCTGGAGTCAGAAAGACTTGAGTTCAAATTTGGCCTCAGATACTTCCTAGCTGTGTGACCCTGGGCAAGTCATTTAACCCTTGTCTGTCTCAGTTTCCTCAACTATAAAATGGGGGTCATTATAGCACCTACTTCCTAGCGTTGTTGTGAGAATCAAATGAGATAATATTTGCAATGCTCTTAGCACAGTATCTGGCACATAATAGGCACTTCATAAATGTTTGTTGTCTTCTCCCCTTCCTTCTGTGTCTGTGGTCCTATGATCCCTTTACATGCTTATAAAGCATTCTTATGAAAGTTTTGTAGAGATGAGAAAAGCCTATGGGTCAATTCTTATAGTCTTCTCAGTTGTCATTTTCTGGTAATAAAATCATCTGATTTTTCCTCATTCTTTTGGCATTATCCCCTCTTGAAGATATCTTAAAAATCAGCCCCAAAGTGTATTCAAAATTGTGTTGCCTCCAACATGCATTTCTTCTGTGTGTACTTGGTCTGGTCCAGCTTCTGTCCCTAATGTCATTAATGACTTTATGGTCTTAAGGACAATATTCATTTCCTCATATGTCACCACAAGTTTGGTGCCTTGACTTCTGTACCACAGTTGTACCATTCTCCCAGCTGTAGGACCTTCCTCATTAATAAGTTTTTCAGTGTACTCACTGTGGAAGCATATTAAAAAAAAACCTCCTTTTAAGTAAAACTGAAAATATCAAAATAATATTTTTCTCTAACACCTTTTCCAGAATCCAGCAAAAAGTCTCTGAGAAAAGGAAATGATAGATTAAAGATCAAAAGGCTATTATTAGGGAAATGGATTAAAGGTGGTACCCAACTTTTTAAAAAAAATTAATCTTTAGTTTTCAACATTCATTCATAAAATTTTGAGTTCTAAATTTTTCCCCCTTCACTCCCCTCCCCTCTCCTCGAGACAGCGTGCAATCTGATATAGGTTATACATGTAGAATCATATTAAGCATATTTCCACATTAGTCATGTTTTGAAAGAAGAATCAGAACAAAAGGAAAAAATCACAAGAAAGAAAAAACAAACAACAACAAAAAAGAAAATAGTATGCTTTGATCTACCTTTAGACTCCATAGTTCTTTCTCTGCATGTGAATAGCATTTTCCATCATGAGTCTTTTGGAATTGCTTTAGATCATTGCATTGCTGAGAAGAGCTAAGTCTATCAAAGCTAGTCATTGCACAATGTTGCTGTTACTGTGTACAATGTTCTCCTGGTTCTGCTCACTTCACTCAGCATCAGTTCATGTAAGTCATTCCAGGTTTTTCTGAAATCTGCCTGCTCATCACTTCTTATGGAACAATAGTATTCCATTACATTCATATACCACAACTTGTTCAGCCATTCCCCACTTGATGGGCATCCCCTCAATTTCCAGTTCTTTGCCACCACAAAAAGAGCTGCTATAAATATTTTTGTACATATGAGTCCTCTTCCCTTTTTTATAATCTCTTTGGGATATAGACCTAGTAGTGGTATTGCTGGATTAAAGGGCCCTTTTTATAGCCCTTTAACCATAGTTCCAAATTGCTCTCTAGAATGGTTGGATCAGTTCACAACTCCACCAATAATGCATTAGTGTTCCAATTTTCCTACATCTTCTCCAACATTTATCATTTTCCTGTTTTGTCATGTTAGCCAATCTGATAGGTGTGAGGTGTTGTTTTAATTTGCATTTCTCTAATCAATAGTGATTTAGGGCATTTTTTCCATATGATTATAGATAGCTTTAATTTCTTCATCTGAAAACTACCTGTTCATCTCCTTTGACCACTTATCAATTGGGGAATGACTTGTATTCCTATAAATTTGACTCAGTTCTCTCTATATTTTAGAAATGAGGCCTTTACCAGAAACCCTGATGCAAAAATTGTTTCCCAGTTTTCTGCTTCCCTTCTAATCTTGGGTGCATTGGCTTTGTTTGTGCAGAAACTTTTTAATTTAATGTAATCAAAATTATCCATTTTGCATTTCATAATGTTCTCTATCTCTTGTTTGGTCATAAATTCTTCTATTCTCCATAGATATGACAAATAAACTATTCCTTGCTCTCCTAATGTGCTTATAATATCACCCTTTATGTCTAAATCGGGTACCCATTTTGACCTTATCTTGGTATACAGTGTAAAATGTTGGTCTATGCCTAGTTTCTGCCATGCTACTTTCCAGTTTTCCCAGCAGTTTTTGTTCAATAGTGAGTTCTTATCCCAGAACTTGGAGTCTTTGGGTACCCAACTTTTTAACAAAGAGCAGTTCTTGACTTGTTTACTTCATTGCCTCCCCACCCATATGAATCTGATTAGCATCTTGACTTACCTTCTCTATTAAAAAAGCATATTGATATTTACTGTAGGAAGGAGATCTCTTTATTTTTCTCAGGAGTGAGGGGAGTGCAAGAGACAGTGGGATTGTTACTCAACTATTCTGGAATACTAACCCCAAATATTACATATTGTGATCCTTTCCTTGTTTAAGATTCCTCTGCATATTACCTGAAATCATCTTAGGGTAAAGAATTATCTTGGAGAGTATGAACATTCCTCTGTCCAAGCTAGGAATTCTGGGTTATTAGATTGATGTTAAATTAAACACAATTATTCTTGGCAGACAAACCTGAAAATGCAAAGAACAGTATCAACGCTAATATTTTTTCTTTAATACTACTTATACTATTTCTAGTCATCTCTGTTCTAGATTTCCCATTAGCTTGTGGAAACTATCTATCATGATTTTTCTTGAAGCCACATTCAGGGACCATGACTGATGCTTGCAAAGTAGCCCTTATGAGTGGCTGAAGGCCTCAACCCATACTGCTATTAGCCTAGTCACTCCACTGAGAGCTCCCCTGCCAAGGGACATAAAAGAATAAGGAATGAGAAAAATAAGATCCTGTAGTAATGAGGCTACCTATAGAACCACTGAGCTCTGACCACTATTGCTAGGATGTTGACTGACAGGCTAGTTTTATTTGCATCTACTTAGTCCTAGTACTCCCTTACTACTGAATTCTTTCTGGAGCCTCCATTTTGGGGAAGTGCCCAGACCAATTATCTTTTTTTTTTCCCATCCCAGCTTTACTTCTGACTCTCTGAACTTTACCACCTTGCCTTAATTTCCTTCTCAATTCACAACTTCCCTTAATGCTTGGGACCTTGTCACTCTGGAAGATCTTCCCATCCCTCTCAAATGCATGGTATAGTCAATGATTGCTCTGAGTTCAATTGGTGGTCTCAGAAAACTTCATGGAGGACACAGGATTTGCACTGTTGCTTAAAGGTAAAGGAAGGAAGGAAGCAGAATTTATTTTAATTAAATATTTTAATAGAAACATCATTAATCATCAATATAAGTGTGTTTGATTAATAATTTATCTTTTAATTAATTCATTTCAATGCATAAAGGGCTTTTTTAGTTCTTTACACTAAGGCCTCATCGGATTTCTTTAGCTATTCATTCTCATTCATTTTTCCTCATAGTTTATATTCCATTCTTCTGGTTCTGTTCTTTCTGCTTTGCATTATTTTATAAAGGCCTTTCCTGATTTCTCTATATTCCTCATAATTGGTGATATTAATTAGATTAGAGGTTAAAGAAAACATTTATTAACTATTATTATGTACCAAACGCCAGTGTTGAGTTTCAGGAATACAAACACAAGAGGAAAAAAAAAATAATCCCTACCCTTAATGAGCTTGGATTCTAAGGACGAAGACAATATACAAAAGAGACATGAAAGGTAGGGGAGAGTAGTCCAAAAAGTGGAGGACTAAGTTGGGTTAGAAGTGAGCATCACTGGCACAAATACTTCCTCAAATAGAGGCTGCCAAGGAGGAACTTGGCAATTGTGGCATGAAGCCATAGGAGTGAAATTGCCAGTATGTGTTGGAGGTAGAAAAGTAGTCAAAGGGTCAGAGCCTGAACCTGGTTAGAAGTATATATGACTAATGAAGATATGGCATTACAGTACTTCATTGCATTAATGTGACACAATTCATTGACCTATTATCCTGTTGTTGGATATATATATGTATATATATATATACACACACACACTCACACACACACACACACATATACACACACATACATACACACATATATACATATATTTTACAATTGTATATTATGCTGCTATGAAAACATTTGAACAGATAGTACTTTTATTGTTTTTGATAACACCATTGGTTTAATCTCCAAAATGTAATTATTGGGCTAGAGTATGATTATTTTTAGAACCTGGTAAAAAATATCTTCTGAAGCATGGAAATATTACCTCCAGGGGCCTAACATCCAATCAGCTTTGGCAACAACTTGTAGGACATAGAGTTCTCCGTTCTGTTTGTAATCTAAACCAGTGCCAGATCTGGAAGGCCTTGTTCTTAACTTAATTAATTAGAATTCAAAATGGAATACCTCCTTTGTTAAACTCCCCTTTGTTTTGTTGAATAATCAGTAAATTACAGAATTATGTGAGTATACGCATAATTATTTGAAATCACTTTTTGTTTTTGTTTCCAGTTTTTGTACTTTTATTCTTATTCATATATTTAAATGTTTGTCAATGCAAGTTAAAAAAAGTATTGATTATAAAAAAATTTAGGGGTACTTAATAGGCCATCAGGGAGTCAGGAGGGATCTGTCTTGGGCAGCTCCCAAGACAAATTGAACTACAACAGTTTCTGGAAGTACCTTGGCTTTTCCCCAGGTATTTGATGGTGAGTTCCCTCATAGTCATATCAAAGATCCCAAAGCAGTCTGGTGGCCAAATTACAATTGAACTGAAGTGAACGTTTACCAGTGTGCCGTATCTCCCGTTACCCAATGGAAGTGGAAACTGAGACCTCCAAGATAGACGGAGGAACAAAATATGTTCCAGAAAAAAAAAAAAAAAACATTTGGGACGGAGATCAACTCTATTATCTGAGAGAAAGAATTGTTGTCAGTAGAGGCAGCATAGACCTGCCTTTTGCAGTAAGTGACATTACCTAGAAGGGCATAAGTGATCACTATCCAAATCAACCCTCAGTATTTAAGAGAATCTCCAATTTGCCTATAAACTAAGACAGCCCCACACCTAACAGGCTCTGATCCTTTAAGAAAAAAAAAAAAAGAAACGATTTATTTAAAATATCAGTGCAACTAATGAAATTTTTTAGGAATTATTTACATTTAAATAAATTAACATCCATTCATGAAATATAACAGATTTTTAGTCACTCTCCTCAATTCTCCATCAGGATTCTTTGATCATTTATTTTACTTCAAGATTCCCCTCATATGGTCCTAATTAGTGTGTACTATTTTCTTCTAGTTCTGGTGTGTGTGTGTGTGCGTGTGTGTGTGTGTGTTTCCCTTTGAAATATTTGACAAAGGTATGCCATAAGACCCCTTTCAGGACTTTGCTGGTCACGTGTTGATATCAAAGAGCCAAGAATGTGGCTGAACTGGCAAAGGAGCCAATGACCTTACTTCCTGGGCTTAATCTTGTCTCTCTGCATTTCTGTGAACCATTCATCTACATAGAAAAACTAAAGAGGTTTAGGTTTGGAAAACTGAAAAGGACCAAATTCTCCAACTCCATTACATTGTTTGATAGTTACCTCCTTTACAATCTAGACTTGAGAGATTAAAATTAGGAAGTATATGGCATGTTCAATGTGAGATAGATAGAGTAGGGTTGCCTGAGAAGATCCTGAACTCAACAACCAGGAAGTTGAGTCCAAAAGAAGGACATGTTCTTTCTTTGTTCTAAAGAGCTTAGCACTTCGATGGAAATCTCCTATTTGAGAGATAAGGAACTTCAAGCCAAGACTCTCAAAGAGAACCAGACATGAAAATCCAAGGGGAGACTTTTTTTTTCCTGTTCCTAGGCAAGGGTTTCTGCCTATTATAAAAGAAATTAGAAACAGCCTACAGACTTTAAGCTAAAAAAGCATGGCAGCCAGGAGTGGTGGCACAGGCCTGTAATCCCTGATACCAGGGAGACTGAGGCTGTCTAATCTCTTGAGCTCAGGTGTTCTGGGCTTATTTGGGCTAAGCCAGTTGGATTTCTACACTAAGTTAGGCATTAAAAAGGTGAGCCTTCAGGAGCAAGCCCAAGTTGGAAAACAACATAAATCAAAGTTCCTGTGATTAGAGTGGGATCCGGCCCATGAGTGGCCCTTGCACATCCAGTCTGGACATGATAGGGATACATAGTCAAAATAAAATAAAACAAAACAACTACATTTGTTGCTCTCTTCAGTAACTGAGCCAGATGTTGGAAGCAGTCAAGTGGCATCTGCCTGAGACCAGAGCAGAGATTATTCCCTGGTCCAACCAGCATTTAGCAGAGTCTACAAGGCCAGCAGGGAGCAGACTCGGTGAAAGCATTGCAGTGATGTGACTGGGAGGTGACTTACTCCTTCATACATAGGTTCTGGTTATGTGTTCCATTTGTGTGCTCCCCTCAACGTGAGTGTCCTGTCCATATGTGTTCCCTGTGTGTATGGCTCTGCATGGATCCACTCTAACTGGCATGCTGGGGTATTTGTGAGAGAGTATGTCCCAGGTTTATGAGGTTTTTCTTTTGAAAATTATCTTTTCATAATCTTTGATCATCATGTCCTGAGTTATTTTTGTGAATTTTTGATAGTTCCTTATACATTTTAGATATAAGTTCTAATTTGTCATATTGCTATAACTATTTTGCCCAATCTTTTAAAAAGTTTTAGTTATAATTTTTTATTGTATGACTATTATTTCAATGTAGTCAAGTACATCTGTTTTGTCCCTATTTGTTCAATAGGAAAAAGTAACTTTTCCTCCACAATGGAGATAATACATTATTCCATGTTCTTCCATCTTCCTTATGTTTGTCTACCATCTAATAGACTGTAAGCTCCTTCAGGACAGGTGCTTTTCTATTTTTGTCTTTGTAACCACAAAGCCTGGCATATAGCATACCCAAATAGATCTGTGAACTCAGTCATCTGGAAGTTCCCTCCAGTCATGCAGATTGCAAGTCATTCATGTCTGCCCATGCTGTGTGACTCCTGTCTGTGTTCTCCCATTAATTTGTCATAAGGAGTCCACCCTTCCTCACTTCCATCAATCAGTCAGTCAATCAATAAATATTTGTTAAGTGCCTACTATATACTAGGCACTGTAGTAAGTGCTGAGGATGCAAAAAAGAGGCAAAAGACAGTACCTGCCCCAAAGAGGCTTATAATCTAATGGTTACACTCTAACCCTACTACTCCTAAGATAGGCTGTCCACCTGTCATCCTTCAGCCTCACCAAGGAACTAGCCCATCTTTTTTTTTTTTCCTGTTACACGTTTTCCCGATTGTGCCTTCAGAATTTCATTCTTTTTTTTTGTTGTTGTTGTTGTTAAGGTAATTGGGGTTAAGTGACTTGCCCAGAGTCACACAGCTAGTAAGTGTCAAGTGTTTGGTCTGAGGCCAGATTTGAACTCAGGTCCTCCCGACTTCAGGGCCGGTGCTCTATCCACTGCGCCACCTAGCTGCCCCCAGAATTTCATTCTTGACAACTTTCCATTCCATTTGAACCAGTTCTTCTTAAACAATTTTAGATTAATAGATCTAACCTATGTTTTCTCTGAACTTTTTGAACCTGCTCTACAAAAACATAGTGTATACATCTAACTATGCACAGCTTTCCTTTCCTCTCTCGCAAAATATAATGAAGTAATCACCTCTTCGTAAGGTTTGCATATCTTGACTTCAGCAATCAGGTCAGATACAGAAAAGTAATTTCTCTTACTATTTACTCCACCTTTGAAATCTGAAATTATCATTAAAAAAAGTCAAGAATTTCTCAACTCTCTGGTTTTTGGCAAAAAGAATTCCAGATGTTTGGATGGTTGAAATTTCTCATCGCTACTGTGTTATGCTTTCATGTTGGCCTCTTTTTTTGTTTCTAAAGTCTTCTTCTAATTCCTCCTTCAGTCCAGGTAGTTTATAGAATAATTCTATAAAACTATAACTTTTGTTTCTTCCTCTGTTGATGCTCATCCAAATTCTCTCCACTTTGCTTTTCCCATCAATTTTTGTATTTCTTCATATAAATATATCTTCAAAATACATAATACTACTCTACTGCTTTTTGCCCATTCTAATAATATCAAAATTATTCATAATACAATGATTACATTGTCCTGTTACATTAATAATAATATAATAATCCAATGAGATAACATCTGTAAAGTACTTAGCACAGTATCTGGAACAAAGTAGTGCCTTATTAAATGCCTGTTCCCTCCCCCAATAGCTAGCATTTACATAGCACTTTAAGGTTTGCAAAGCACTTTACAAATACCATCTTCTTTAATCCTCACAACAACCCTGGAAAGAAAGTGCTATTATTATTCTCATTTTACAGATGAGGAAACTGTGGCAGACAGAGACTAAAGTGCTCTGCCCATACAAGAAGCTAGTAAGAGGCTAGATTGGAACTCAGTTTTTCCTCACTCCATATCCAGCACTCTAGCTACCTTGTCACCTACCTTCCTTTTGAATAAGGGAGTCCCTTTTAGCAACATATTCCAGTCATAAACCCCATCCCACTAAGTCAGATACCTAAAATCAAATTTACCTCCTTTTTTGAGATCTCTACTTTATCCCGTTTATTACTTATACTTCGTACATAGATAGCTAATCCTGTTTTGTAATATGTGGTAAAATAAATTCTGGACTTCTAGTCAGTAGAAAACTGAGTTTGAATTCTGGTTTAGATCTGACACCTGCTGTGTGACCTTCAGCTAATTACTTAACATTACTTAGCCTTGCTTTCCTCATCTGTTAAATGGGAATAACAATACTTGCACAAGAGTATTCACATAGTTGTTACGAAAGTGCTTTATGAAACTGGATGAGCTATATAAAATTTTATCTGTTACTCTTAGAGGCTGTTACCTGCAAATTACTGATTTTCTGTTCTGCTACTCTTCTTATATTAGATCTATTATTCTTTGTGTTATTTGGCTTGGCATATGTATGAAGACAGTTTTTTCACTTGGCTCCCAATTTCAGTTTAAAGGCCCCATGATAGGATTTTCAAATCTCCAGGAAAAAAAAAAGATAATTCTATTGACTCTCTGTAAATCTACTCCATATCTGCTTGCCAGGATCCTATTATTTCAATATTTTAAGCTGCCACCCAGAAATCAAAATCCCGTTCCAGATAGCATCTTCTTAGCAAATTGTTCACTTTCAAAATCACTTTTCTTTTTTTAAACAATTGGCAGCAGTGATTCTTCCCCAAGACATCAAAATCTTTAGCAATGCTTTCTGGAGTCTTACTGGTAGCATTATATGTCTTGACATGAATTATCACTGCCTATCTGTCCTCTAAATTCAACTGTTCTGCCTTCCTTGGTGTGGAAGTGGTAATTTAGTTATCACTACTTGAAAGTAGAGCGAAATACTGTATTTGCCCAGATAGAAGATGATCTTACATTTCATGTGATCTTTTCAAAGAAGTTCTATTCTTTGAAGAATCTGTGATCTCAATGATATAAATATTTCTCATAAAAATCCATGCCTTTTTAACCTCTGTGAAAAGAAAAGAAACTTTTAAAAGTTGTAAAAATGGAGTCTATGTTATCACATGATATAGAAAGAATATTTCAACCCTCCATAAAGAAAAACAAATATTTCCTTACTCACCATGAGATAGTCTCAGTGACACTTTCTGATTCAGTACAATGTTTGATAATAATTACTAATGATCCTAAAGTTCACATTTGTATTCCAATATATGAATATTACCCAAAAATACATACTTTAAAGAAGGGGATCTTACTATAAAGGTGTTCATACTATAAAAAAGGATCTGGGAACTAGTTTTTAAAAATATTTTCATAGTTGTATTTCACTATCATTTGCTTCCTTTGTAATCCTATGTATTTTTTGTGCATTTACACAACATTTTTCTGAGAGACCCCTAGACTTCACCAGACTGCCAAAGAGTCCATGACATAACAAAAATATCAAGAACTCTTGCTTTAAAGGCTGACCTTATTCTAGAAGAGATTGTCTGCTGTACTATATGGTTCCTAATATCCTAATGCTCCTTCCCTATTCTTCTTGAAAATCTTGTTTGTGATACTGCAAGTACTTCTACAAATCAGGGAATTATTTAGGTTAAAGCTGATTTTTTGAAATTTAAATAGCCTTGGGAAGGTTAAGAAGCCAACAGTTATTTATATCTTAGTATGAATTAATTTAATCAGATTATTTTTATTCTAATACCCCCATTAGATAGCAGATAATTGTAGCTTTAGAGCTAAAAGGCACCTTACAGGTCATCAAGTCTAACCTAATTCTACAGATAAGGACAATGAAGATGCATCATCAGAATAGACATTTTGATGATCTCAGAATAGTGGATAGTGTTGGATCATGGAGCCCTGGTTTAGGGAGGAAGAGGAGAACTAAGGGCTGAATAGAGCAAAGCAGGACAGGGTATGGTGCAGCCAGAGGATTCCAGGTACCTACCTAATAAGCAGAATGAGCAAAGGCAGTGAGAAATGCAGAAAGGGAGATGAGAAAAAACAAAGAACAAAAGAAAGGGACATAAAAAAGAAAAGAATAAAAATGCATCGGTGATAGATGTTAAGTGATACATAGATAGAAAGAGAGATAGATATCAAAGGCAAACCATGAGGCCCAGATTGGTTTGGCTGGAATGCATTACAAGGAAGATTTGGCTAGTAGATAGGAATACATGTTCAAGGCAGGAGTGTGGAAAAGTAGAAGTCAATATACTTGACCCTTGTTCTTCTGTTCTTGCCAGAGGTTCATTTTTTTTTTCTTTTTAAAAAGTTGTATTGATGTGTTTTATTTTTACACTACAAACATTTACGATTTTTTTTCCCTATGGGAATAAGGGGTAGGAGGGAGGTACTACAGATGTAACACAGTAAAATAATTTAATAAATTAAATAAAACTAATAATTCAGTGACTTCATTTCGAAGAGCTTGCAACATTCCACATCTATAGCACCTTGCCATCCCATTGAAAAAATTGTTCTTTTGTTTTTAAGATTATTTTTAAAAATATTTTTCTCTTATTCCTATTCCTATCCCATTGGGGAAAAAAAAGAGAGAAAAGAAAAACAATTCCTTGTAACATATATGCATAGTCAAGCAAAACAAATTCCCTCACTCCCCCAAAAATATGCTTTATTTTGTACCCTAAATCTATAACCTCTGTGCCGAGGGTGGATGTTTTATCATCAATCCTCTATCTAGATCATTGTATTGATAATAGTTCTTACAGTTTTCAAAGTTGTTTGTCTTTACAATATTCTATTCATTGTTCTCCTCATTCTGCTCATTTCATTTTTCATTGGTTTATGTTTTTTTTAAAAAGTTCATTTTAATAATATTGATGTTATAGTACAAATTGTCCTTCTGGTTCTGCTCACTTCACTCTGCATCAGTTCACATAAGTCTTTCCATGAAATTACCTATTTCCTAATTTTTTTGTAGCACAGTAGTATTCTATCACATTCCCATACCACAACTCAATCAGCTAGTCCTCAATTGAAGGACATTCTTTTAGTTTCCAGTTTTTTGCTATCCCAAAAAGAGCTGTTCTAAATATTTTTATATGTATAATACCTTTTCCTGTTTCTTTGATTCATTTTGGGTATTAATCTAACAGTAGTATAACTGGACCAAAGGGCATGCACTATTTAGAAATTTTTTGTACATAATTCCATATTTTTTCCATAATGATTGTATACATTCACAGGTATGCCACCATTGTTTTAATGTGCCTGTTTTCCCAAAGCACTCCAACATTTATTACTTTCATCTTTTTTATTTTTTTGGTCACCTTTGCCCATCAGATGTGTGTAAGGTGGAAACTCAGAATTATTTTAGTTTGCATTTCTCTAATCAGGAATGATTTGGACCATTTTTTCATTTGACTGGGTTTTTCATAGACTGGGTTCCTTGCCTTGAGAGAACTGCCTGTTCATATCCTTAGACCATTTATCAATTGGATAATGGCTCTTATTCACATAAATTTAAATCAGATCCTTATGTATCTTGGATATGAGAGTTTTATCAGAGAGATTTTTTCCCAATTAATTTTTCCTTTTTAATCTTAGCTTTATTTGGGTATATTTGTGCAAAACTTTTTAAATTATAAGTAATCAAACCTACCTATTTTATATTCTGTGATCCTCTCCAACCTTTGTTTGGTCATGAATTTTTCTGCTATACATCGATTTAATAGGTAATTTCCTAAGTCCGCCTCTCCCCCCTCCCCCAATGTTTCTCTAATTTGCTTAATAATGTGAACTTTTACATCTAAGTCATGGATACATCTAAGATTATTTTGATATAATGTGTGAGGTATTGGTCTAAATCTAATTTCTTTTATGCCACCGTCCAAATTTCCCAACAGTTTTTGTCACATGGTGAGTCCTTATCTCAGTAGCTGGGGTCTTCATGTTTATCGAATACTAGACTGGATATATTTGCTCCTGCATGTTGTATAGCTCAATCTGTTACATTGATTGATCTCTCTTTTTTTAATCTGTGCCAAATTGTTTTGAGAATTACTCCTTTGTAGTACAGTTTGACATCTGGCATTGATAAGCTGGCTTTGTTTACATTACTTTTCATTATTTCTTTTTATTTTTCTTTTTATTTATTTCTTTTGATGTTTTCCCCCTTTGTGTGAATTCCATTATTATTTTTTTCTTAATCTTATAAAATAATCTTTTGGTAGATTGGTTTGGTATTGAATAAGTAAATGAATTTAGATAGAATGGCCTTAAGCAATCAATATTTTTCAATAATTTAGGCCTGTATTTATTTCTGTAAACTATCATTTGTATTTATATAGTTCTTGTATGTATCTCCAGAAAGTAGACCCCCCAAGTATTTTATACATTCTGTAGTAATTTTAAATGGATTTTCTCTTTCTGTCACTTCTTGCTGAGTTTAATTGGTATTGCATAGACATGCTGATGACTTTTATGGATTTATTTTATAGCTTGAAAATTAGCTGAAGTGATTGTTTTTTCATTAATAAATTTATTTATTTTTAGTTTTCAACATTTATTTCCACAAGATTTTGAGTTCCAAATTTTTACCCCATCTCACCCCTCCTTGCACCCCGATGGCATGCATTCTGAATACCCCTTCCCCTAATCTGTCTTCCTTTCTATATCTCCCCTCTTCTCCTTCTACTTTACTGTAGGGCAGGATAGATTTCTGTACCCCATTTCCTGTATTTCTTATTTCCTAGTTGCATGTGAAAACATTTTTTTAAACATGTGTTTTTAAAACTTTGGATTCCAAATTTTCTCCTTTCCTCTCTCCCCACCCACCCTCATTGAAAAGGCAAGCAACTCAATATAGGTTATACACGTGCAGTTATGCAAAACATGAAGTGATTGTTTTAACTAATTTTTAGTTTACTCTTTAGGGTTCTTTAAATACATAGTTATATTTTTAAAAAGTGATAATTCTGTTTATTCCCTTGTGCTTCTTCTCTTAATTTCCTTTTCATGTATTATTGCTATAGCCAGAACTTCTAATATTATTTCAAACAGAAATGGTGACAATGGAAGCAAGTCCTTGTTTTACTACTGATTTTATTAGAAAGGATACTGGCTTATCTTCATTATTCAACATCCATTTCATTTTCATGACAATAAAGGAGCCCATCTTGGGGGAAGCCTTGTTTCCCTAACCTCCATACAGTCCTTGATGAATTTAGGGAACACACATGACAATCAGGGATTTAACAGAAATTAAAAGGAATTTTCTAACTCTAAGCCATAGTTGTCTGGAGTTGGGAATTGCAATTTGACAGCGGAAGAAATACAGTCAAAAGAATGGCTTAAATCTTAATTACCTAATCAAAAGAAAAGGGTGAATTTTGAAAGTAAATAGCTAGGATTAGAAGATGTCATTTAGGATGGGATTTTGATTTCTAGACTGCATCTTAAAATATAGAAATAATAGACTCTTGGTGGGCAGGTGTGAAGTCATTATAAGGAAAGTCAATAGAAAAAAAAAATGTTTTCCCTGGAGATATGAAGTCCTAAATAAGACTTTAGAACCAAAATTAGAGGGCAAGGGAGAAAACTATCCTCATGCATATGCCAAGCCATATACCACAAAGGATGGCAGGTCTAACACAAAAAAAAAGATCAGTAATTTACAAGAAACAATCTCCAAGAAGAGAGTGCATGATTTATAATAGTTGCTAAGATTTATACAGCCCTTCAAAGTTCTTAAGACGTTTTTTGCAGCAGCTCTATGAGGTTTGTTATGCAAGTACTGTCATCCTCATTTTGCAGATGAGGAAAGTGAGGCTCAGGTGAAGCAATTTAGCTAAGAACAATGAGTGCTAATCTTGCAGTCAGGAAGGCCTTTGGGTTTAGGGAAGGCAGTGGGTTTAAATTCCACCCAGATATTAACTAGCTGTATGATACTGGGTAAGCCACATTTCTGGGCCTCAGTTTCTTCATCTGTTAAAGGGGATTAGACTTGATGATCTCTTTAAAGCACTGAGTCCATATGTGACTATTCCCTCAGGGCAAGGCCTATCTCTTTTTTTGTCTGTCTGGTGCACAGCAGTGATTACTGTATACTTGTTGATTGATTCTTATATGTCTCTGATATCATTCATTTGCTATAACATTTGTGGGCACTCCTCCAATTTCTAACCACAAAGCACTCTTCGGGGTGTGTATGCAGTGTGAAATGAGTTTGCAGCCCCTCCTGAAACTCCTTCTTTTTTTTTATTTTATGGGTGCAAACTTCATTGTCAAAGAAACCTGTGTTCTAAGCTCTCCAAATAAATATCATCTAGCCCAGAAGTCACCACTCCTGAACCTCCCTAGCTATTTTGTAAAACAACATAACCCTCCCTATTGTTGCCCCTCCCAAGCACACCTCCCTATTGAAGTGTATTTAAACACTGCCCCTTCTGTTCCTCCCAGGTACCCCTATACTAGGTGCTGCTGTGGTGTCCCAAATTACAATTCCCTTGTTTCTGTGAAATACCTTGGTACTGCTGCTTTGGTAGTTCTCTTTATTTCGGGTTGACACACGTAATAAATATGTGGAGTAGAGGAATATGTTAGGACTCCTGACTCTGAGAGTCCTTTTCTTTCTTTGCAGAATCCCTGGAAAGCTCACTTTGGAATGAGGTATCAATTATGGGAAAGTCATTTCCTTGCTCAGGAGGCCTGGCTTTTTTCAGGATGTAGTGTCTCAGATAATGTGCTGGGTTTCGTCAAACAGGTTGTATGGCTGTGGCTGCCATCAGTTCAGGGAATTCAATTGTTGATAGAACCTGGGATGGTTTTTTTTGGATCTTCTGATCTCATTGGTCTCCTGGGCCCTCCTGTCTCAGAACATTGATTTGACTAAGATCAGGAAAGATGAAACACAACAGAAACAGAAGCCCCATTTGCTCAAGGACATATGGTGGCTGGGTGGGAAATAGGGCAGGCTGCCCTCCATCTGTCAGCCTACACCTCAACTTTGAATCTCCCTTAGTCAAAAGCTCCCAGGAAAGAATCTAAGAGATTGACCATTCTAGACTGCACCTTAAAATACAGAAATAATAGGCTTCTGGTGGGCAGGTGTGGAGTCATTGTAAGGAAAGTCAATAGAAAAAAAAATTTTTGGTATGCACATTCAGTTCTAGCTCAGCCTCTCCTGCATCATCAGACCTTGCTGCTCTTCAGCCCAGAAAGATTCTTCATCACTTCATGGTGCCAGCCCCTCAGTCACTCATAGCTGGAAGAAGGATCGCCAAGCCTCCATGAATTGAAATGAAACAGGCAGGGGAACATTGCAAATACTCTGAAGGAGGGGGAAGGGCCTCTCCATCAGGTATGCCCAGAAACAAATCTCACCTTAAGCTTTCAGGCCTTGCCTGGAATGCTGCTTAAGCACACCCCAGGTGTGGGTGGGACTGTAAGGGGGTGTTACATTACATATGTGTGACAGTTTCAAAACAGTGCTATGTGAGGTGGATGAGGAGGTCAGGAAGGTCTTTTTGGATAGGGAAAATAAAGGAAAGTTTCATAGAGGGGGTAATATTTTTAGATATGGCTAATTGGCAATTTGTTTTGCTATACTGTATAGATATGAATTAAGGGAGTTGTTTTTCAGGTTTTTATAACTAGCGCTTGTGGTGGATAGAGAGAAGGAATAATAAAAATTGTTACTTGAAAAAATAGGGTTATAATTTTTAAAAATCTATTTCTCAGAAATTTAAAATGGAGGGTAGATGCTCATCTTTCTTGAATGGTTTAATGTTTCTTGATGGCAAAGAGTTAGGAAATTGATTTTCATCAGGGTCCACTGACTGGCAGGGTTTTTCAACCTGTATCAGAGGCATGTCTAATGGACTAGGGTTAAGCAAAGATGGTGTTGTCCAAATGTTTCTGTCAAGGACCTTGTGACAGAATCATCCCTTTCCAGCCTTTGGTATATTTTATACTTAAGACTCTGAGTAATTTATAATACAGCTAAATGCACAGGACTTTCCCATGGGACATACACATTATAGGGGAATACAAATACAGACAAATCCACCCACCATATAACTTGGCTTTTTTTTTTTTTTTGCTTTCCCTCCCGCCAAATCACTCACCTCTACAGTCACGTTATAAGGATCATTCAGATATGTTGTGTAGTAGAGATACCTGTGCAGTACAGAATATGAGCCTCCTTCTTTACACAACTCCCCAAATATGGGTACTACAAGGGGAAAAGTTCAGACACAGAACAGCAGAATTCCTAACCCCCCTCCTTCCAATCAAACATACTTCTTCATAGTCCTCAAGCATCTTCTGGGGTAACCCAACCTCAACACACACTGATTTTCTTGCACATGCTACTTCCCTCATTCCAGTAAACACTCATTTTCATTCCTGGTGAGGTTCAGTCTTCAGAAAGAGGCACTGCTCGAATCTCCCATTGAAGTGGTCAGGGAAGGGGGTCATCTGTCTTTGCCCACTAGTCAATTGCCCTTGGTCCTGTATCAGGAGGGCAAATTTGAAGCCCAGGTTAGTACTATTAGAACAACCTGGAATCTTAAGCATGTGTTGGATATAATCAAAGCAGCGTAACCCTGCACAGAAGAACTGGTAAATGAGATATTCTGGGAGATCTCACTAAGGGTTCCTGATTGTCCCTGCTTGCTCCAATTTTGTGGCAAAAGGAAGAAGGCTTTGAGGCTTGTCTGCCTGTACAGCTAAATAAGATAAGAGGCCCTACAAGGCCCAAAGAGGAATATAGGCAGCATATGATAAGGGAAAAAATGAGACTCAAGGAACCAACCATGAGTAAGCCCTCAACAAATTTAGTAACTGAAAGGACCCCTCTCCCTCCCCCTGAAGAATGCTCAAAAGCTGGAGTGAAGATACCACCTTATCAGAGCCAGAATTCCCTCATATAGAAGAACTGGAAGAGAATAGTCAGATAATTCTGCCTCTGACCATGGATGTGAGCACCACTTGTCAGCATGTGGGATTGTGGACTCTGGAGATATAATCCTAAGGAAAGGACCCAGGGGATAACAGCAGGCCGAAGGCAACTACATTTCCTAATTTTGCCCTTACCAGAACCAGTCAGCTGTGGAATATGTGTCTTTGTAAGGAATAAAAGTGGAACCAAAGGCATGTGTAAATTGTCACTTCAATGCCAAGGGGAGTACAGCTTACTTGCTTCTGAGAAGATCTCTGAGGCAGAAGGGGACAGATCACCTCACTCATCATAGTTGAACATTTGGAATTAGGCAGTTGGATTCAGAGGTAAATCCAGGTTCCAAACTAGACTCTTCCCATTGCAAAACAAGTCCCCACACATGAAAACATGGGTCTGGCTCTAGAGTGGCCTCTCCATCTAAACCCTAGTGGCCATTTCCACTGCTACCTTTCTCACAGATCTTATCCTTTGCTACTGCTTTCTACCCTCCCCAACACAGAAACGCATAGGCTGCATGGGCTGGGGCTCCAAACCAAAAGCACATGGAACTCAGGCTCCTAGAACTGCATGTTTGCCTGTTCCCAAAAGCAGCTAAATGGCATAGTGGAGTCAGGAAGACGTGAGTTAAAATCCAGCCTCAGACATTTACTAGCTGTATGATCCTGATCAAGTCACTTAATCTCTCTTAACCTGTTTCCTTATCTATAAAATGAGAGTGGTTGTGAGGATCAAATGAGATAACTTGTATATCATTTTGCAATTCTTAAAGTGCTATTTAAATGATAGCTATCATCATCATTATTGGTAGTAGCAGTAGTATAGTAGTAGTATTAATAGCATGAACTCTAGACTTGGTTTGCTATCTGAGAGCTTTTCTCCCCTATTCAGTCCTTTGACCTTCAGTTCTCACATCCTCCTTTGTTGTTTTAGTCTTCAACCTATTTTTTCCAGATGGACGAACAGGTCCATCAGACAGATTGTAAAGAGCAGATATCTAGCTAGGCAATCTTGGAATTTATAGCTCAGCTTGTTATAAGCATTAGCTAATTTCTGAATTCCTACCAAGACTACCTCCTCACAGGCTGTAGCAGGTCTCAAATGCCTGAATTCTTTCAGGTACTCTAGTTGGGCCCTCACTACTCAAGCTCAGCATTAACACTCCAGTGTTCCATGTTCTATGTGTCCATCAGTCAACAAGCACTTTATTAGGCATTTACTACATGACAGACACTTTGCTAAGTGCTGGGGATACAAGGAAGCGCAAAAACAGATATGCCCACAAGGAGCTTGTATTCTAGAGGAGGAACTATGTCCAAAAGTTACTAAACTGTGCTAAAAGTCATTAAAAATCCTTTCACCCAATAACCCCTCAGGGGTTAAGAACCCCTGGTCTAAATATTCAATACTGACCTATGAGTGTTTGTTATCTGCCTGTTGTAGGCCAGACATTGTGCTATGCATTGAGAATATAAGTATGAAAGTGAGGTAGTCCCTGCCCTCAAGGGGTTTACATTCTACCGGAGAAGATACAAGTATCCATCAAACAAAATTACTGAAGCCTACCTAAAATCACCATGTTTCTAGGAATTCAAACTGTGTGTAAGGCTTTAAGCATTTAAGAATTGAAAGAGATGAAAGCAGTTATATGCAACACAAACCTTTATTCTTTCTTCTAATTTGCCTTTAGACACAGGGTTGTGTTGCCTTTGCCTTAATGTGAGCACAACATTGGGGAAAAAAATCTGACAGACCGCAAACAAACCTAACTCTTGTTGCCATGGAGATTCCCTTGCCATCTGTTTTTTTTTTCTCGCATGCTCTAGAGACGAAAGCTAAGGTTATATAACCTGGCAACCTGACTACATATTAACACTGACCTGATAGTGAAACCCTTGCTTTTTCTTAGCTTCAAAACAGGATGACTTTGAATCCAAATGAGACATAACTGGCTATACGGGCCCCATGGGATGAACCTAGGATTTAAAGGCAGTTCACTCTGATAACCTGAAGGAATATCTTAACTCCATCACTGGCCCTGGATCTTTCTCTCATGAGGGGACTGTTTTCTTTATTTAATTTAGATCTAGGCAATGTTATGTAGGTTCAGTAATCTGTATTATTACAATTTAGATTACACGAAATTGAAACAGAAGGGCTCCTGAAGAAGAGATCATTAGTGACTTGTGGGTATTCTTTACAAGGAAATTAAGCCCCTGACCAACCAATATCAATCCCATTTCTCTCCATCCTTATTTGGGAACAAGCAGGGGATACATCCTCCCCAGCTCAGAAGAACTAGAAATCTCCCCCTGTGCTCCTTCTCTGCTACTTGTTTTGACAGCCTCTAAATAAAGCAACCTTCTCAAGAGCAGCTTCTGGGAGCTGCAATAGGGCATGTAGTGAAAGTCATGGCATAAATAATGGAATCTCTAACCTCACTTCCTGAGGATCATAGGATTTGGGGCTAAAAGGGTTCTTAGAGCTCATTTAGTCCAGTCCCTGCATTTTATAGGAAACTGAGACTCTCAAAGGTCATAGGCATCTGTTGAGGCAGTGGATAGAGCTCTGGGCCTGGAGTCAGGAAGACCAGAGTTCAAATCAGACCTTAGACACTTACTAGCTATGTGATTCCGGGCAAGTCACTTAACCTCTGCCTCAGTTTCTTGAACTGTAAAACAGGGATCATAATAGCACCTGCATCCAGGGTTGTGAGAATCAAATGAGTTAATAATTGTAAAGTGCTTAGCATAGTGTGTGACACATAGTGAATGCTATGTAAATGTTAGCTAGTATCATCATCATTATCATCATTATTAAAAATGCTTAGCACAGTGCCAGGTACATAATAGGTGGTTAATAAATGCTTATTTCCTTCCTTCAAAGAACCATAGATTTAGAGCTGGGATCAAATTGTTGTTGTTCAGTTGTTTCAGTCATGTCCAACTCTTCATGACCCCATTTGGGTTTTCTTGGCAAAGATACGGGAGTGGTTTGACATTTCTTTCTCTAGCTCATTTTACAGATGAGGAAACTGAAACAATCGGGGTAAGTGACTTGCCCAGGGTCACACAGCTACTAAGTGTCTGAGGCTAGATTTGAACTCAGGAAGATGAGTCTTATTGACTTTATACCTGGCATTCTATCCACTGCCCCACTTAGCTGCCCTTAGTAAATTGGGTGCAGTCCTCTCATTTTATAGATAAGGAAACCAAAGTTAAAAGTGATTAAAGTACTTGCTCAGGGTCACAAATGTCTGAGGCAAGATTAGAACTCAGATTTTCCTGTCTTCCATGTTCAATGTTCTTTCTATTTATGCTATTTAGGATCAGGATTCAAACCAGGTCTTCTAACAACAGATCCAGTATTATTCCCATTATGCCATATTGCCTCCTGTTTGCCTCCTTTGAGATATCAGGCACTGAAGTGTCAAGAGAGGTCTTCAGCTGTGGTACAAGAGAATTGGGCTGAATGGATGATATTAGCTAGGTATATGCACACAATTTAAGTTCATAATATGTATCCTAGAATCTTGGAATTGGAAAGAATCTGAGAAGTCTGACTTTCCTCTAAATTCAGGAATACCTTCTATAGCATTCCTGATGCGTGTTCATTTAACCTCTAATTGAACACTTCCAGTAACAGGAGCTCACTACTTTATAAGGAAATCTATTCCTTTTTTGAACAGCTATTTTTTTTTTACCTTTTTGTGACTCCCATTCATGGTTCCTGGTTCTCCCTGCTAAGACCAGGCAGAATAAGTTTAACTGCCTTGGTTTTTTTTTTTACATGACAGTCCTTCAAATATTTAAAGGTAATTTCCAGATCTCCCCCTAGTCTTCTGTCTCCTAGACTGAACATTCCCAATTACTTTACCATTCCTCATATAACATGGCTTCCAGACCCTATACCAGCTTGCCTGCTCCCCACCTACACCGAAGTTTTCCAATGTCCCTTTTAAAACCAGGAGAATATTGTACACAATAACAGCAACATTGTCTGAGGACCAACTTTGATAGACCTAACTCTTCTCAACAATATAAGGATCTAAGACAGTTCCAAAAGACTTGTGATGGAAAATGCTATCTACTTACAGAGAAAGAACTATGGAGTCTGAATGCAGATCAAAGCATACTGTTCTCTCTCTCTCTTTTTTTGTTTCTTCTTATGCTTTTTCCCTTTGGTTCTAATTCTTCTTTACAATATGACTAATGTGGAAATATGTTTAATATGATTGTACATGTATAGCCTATATCAGATTGCATGCTGTCTTGAGGAGGAGGGAGTGGAGGGAAGGGAAGAAAACTTGGAACTCAAAATCTTATAGAAGTGAATGTTGAAATCTAAAAACAAAACAAAAAAAAAAGTGACTCCCAGAACTAAAGAGATGAACATCAGAAGAAAATTTATTTTCTTTGTTTTTTTTTTTGCTAGGCAATGGGGTTAAGTGACTTGCCCAGGGTCACACAGCTAGTAGGTGTTATGTGTCGAAGGTTGGATTTCAACACAGATCCTCCTAGCTGCCCCAGAAAATTTATTTTCTTTGAAGAGTAGTACAGACACCCCTCTTGCAAACTCCAAAGTATAGTCAATCACCATTTCAGGTGTGATCAGAAGGTACTCTGGGATAACATTACTATTACTTTATATTTTGAAAGAGTCTTGATTTAATCACTATGATTCTCAGATGTAAGTCAGGCAATCCATCATTAGGTCAAGACATGAAGCCTTCCATATCGGAAGGACTTTCCATAGCTTATACTTTTCTGGTTCAGTCTTTAAGAAGACACGGTCATTTCTGGGACTTTGGAAGACTGGTAAGATGATTGTTATTACTAATTATGGTAATTTGTTTATTACTCTAATATACTAGAAGCTGTTCAGAATATAGTCATTCAGAGTATATATTTTCCAAAGAAAACATTGTATATGGCCATTGTAGTCAGTGCAATTAGTAGGAAGAATTACAAAAAAGACATTCAAATGAGAAATTATTCCTGCTGGCACATGATGAAACCAGATGTCAAAAGTATCTGATGGCAAGTCATTTTGGTAGCATCCATCACCATGAAGTAAACCATCTGAGAATCTAATCTTGGTGGAAGATTTTGACCTTTGTTAGTTTTTATTGAACACTATATTGTAGATTTAATTCCTTCATTTCCTTTTGGAAGACATTCTGTGATTTCTACTTTATAACTGACGATTCATTGAAATTTTGTGATATAATTAACCTTCATATTGACTAGTCTTCAAACCAGATTTTATAAAGAGAAAGTTAAGAAAACAAGAGATGAAAGGTTAAAGAGATGTTCAAGGTTAAACAGATTATTAAAACTAAAATAGCAGGATCAGACCAAGTGCAGCTCATAAACCATCTGCCCATCTTAGTAAATTTATGCATGAGTGGCTTGCAAAGGGAATTTTTTCCCTCCTGGAGTATCCATGAGAAGTAAAGCTGGAAAAAACCTTCAAACCTCTTCCAACTTCCTCATGAGGAAACTAGGGCCCAGGGTGACTTTCCCAAGGTATTGGCTAATAAGTGAAGGTGGGATTTGAACCCAGGTCCTATGAATCTAAAGCAGTTTTTCCACTGTCCCATCCTGCCTTTATGATTTCATCAGTGTGGGGACCTCTCAGTGTGCAATCTTTCTCCATCAATGCAGATGGGCAAGAAGTCTCTGGAACTTTTTACTGGAGAGAGTTGGCTGAAGCATTGGGGAATTAAATGACCTGTCCAGGGTCACACAACTGATAGGTGTCAGAGGAGGGACTTGAAACCAGATCTTCCTGACTTTGAGGCTAGCCGTCTATCTTCCTATTAAACTCACTTGCAAAGAGATAATCTTGCTAAAAAGAAAGGACAAGTCCAGAAAACTCCATCCAAAGCCCCAGTTCTTGGGAGTGGTGACTGCTTGCTGGAACACTATTTCAGGAGGGGCTTAGGCCATGCTCCACAGATCTGTGGCTCTACTCTCCAAACTTCTTTCATCTTCCTCCTTGTCAACTGCTTTGCCCACAAATGGTATCCTTCCCTCTTCCCCCCAGACCCAGCTTTTGAGTAGTCTTCCTCCATTAGAATGTAAGCCCATTGAGAACAAGGACTCTATAACTTGAATATATTTGTATCCTTGGTGCTTAGCACAATGCCTAGCTCATAGTAGGCACTTGATAAAGATTTTATTTATATATCTTTTATGGTCCTTGGCATGTCCACATCATATGTCAATTCTAGCAATATATTTCTAATACCTATGGAGTGGGGAGCTCTTTCAACCCTTCCTTCTCACCCATCCCGGTCCAGGCACAGTGACATCTTGAAGTGCTTCCTTTGCCAAATGAACTTCTTGTATCATTCCTCTGACTCTTAATGATGTGAAACCTCTGAAGGAAGATTTAAGGTTTTGTTATTATAACCCATGTTTCCTTTCAGGCCTATTCTATTTTTGGGGTTGGCCCTTATATCTCATAGAAGTCTATTCTCAAGGTGCTAGGATTGCCTGGCTGAATGTCTAGAAGCACTTTGCATTTTGGCTAGAATATCTCAGGTTCCTATGTCTGGGAAATTTAATCCCTGACTCTTTAGAAATCAGAAACCCAAACTCTCTCTCTTTTTCTTAGTACAGAATTTCAGAAGTCATAGGCTCAAGACAGTCTCCTTTCTCCATTAAAGTTATACAGATGAACCTTTCTTGTCATTTAACTCTACACTTAAATATGTTCAGCTGTCTCCAAATATCAGGAACCTTATTTAAAGTAAAGCTGTCTTTGTATGAATGTACACAGCATCATGCTGTACTTATAAAGAATATGAACAAAAAATACACACAAATGATGGATCTGGGGTACATATCTGTAGTTTCTACTTCTAGGGGAGCCTGTGGTTGGTGGATCACTTGAGTTCCGGAATTCTGAACTATAGTAGGGGTTAAGCTGGTTGAATGTTGACACTGTCCAGCACCAATAACAGCCCCTGGGAGTGCAGTGAGAATGGTGGGGATTGCTGAAGAAGGAGCAAAACTGGCCCAAGTCAGAAAGATGGAAGCTCAAAACTTCTGTGCTCATCAACATGGGGTCAGGCCTTGAGTGGCCCCTTCAATTCCAGCCTGGGCAAGATAGGGAGATCTGGACTCAAAACAAAATAAAACAAAGTGGCCACAGGAAACTAGCATTGGTGCAGGCTGCTTCTTTTCAGAATTAAAATTTAGATTTGGTGGTAGCCAGAATTTCTCCATGGTTATTAGACAAGAAACTACCTTTTAGATCTCTTTTTAGGAGAAAAACACCTGTATTTTCAGTGTTCTCCCCTTCTATTTTGCTAGCCTATGAAATAAATCTCCAACAGAACTTCCTATAGTCTTAATAAAAAAATAACATAGATATTGTTTCACCAAGAAGAAAGGCACACTTTGAAATATGAAAGGCTTGTTGGCTTTGAGTCATAGGGCCTTCAGTTGCATGGATCTCCACAGTCCAATACAGATCATGTTGTTTTGCTAAGTTGTGGTTTGGAGCTTATTAGCTCCAGGTTAGTGGGGTTCCAACTCTAGGCTGGAAAGCCTCCTATAGATTCTCTGAAACTGCTCTTAGACTGACATATAGGCAGACAGATGGTCACATCCAGTTATAGAGTTACCCTGTGAGAGACATCATGGTATAATGAATGGGTAGAATGCTGGGCTTGGATCCAGAAAGACCTGAGTTCAAATCCTGTATCAGAAAGATAGTAGCTGGGTTACCTTGCATAAGTATTTTAACTTCTCTCAGCCTCAGTTTTCTCATCTGTAGAATAGGGATAATAACCTCCATCTTCCAGAGTTTTGTGAGGATCAAATGAATTATTCCATGTAAAGTTCTTTGCAAACCTTAAAAATCAGCTATTATCATTAGTTGTCTAAAACTCTAGTCTAGACAATTTCCTCAAAACAAATTCCTATTATGCAAGGCCATTGAGTAAAAGTTATGTGGCAGCTAGCCATTGCTTTTTTTCTCTTATTTTTCTTGGAACTTGACTTCCTATTGTTTCTACACCTCCCTTTAGGTACAAGGGATTGCACGTGTGTACACATATGAAAAATCCAAAAAAGTGCACCCCATAGGCCATTCAGATGCTTTGTGAGATATTCAGGAGAAGCTAGGTGGAGGAGTGGATTGAGCACTGGGCCTGGAATTAGGAAAGCCTGATTTCAAATCTGACCTCAGATGCTAACTAGCTGTGTGACCCTGGGCTAGTCACTTAGTTTTCTCATCTATCAAATAGGAAAAATAAAATCACCTAATTTCCAGGATTGGTGTAAGGATCAAGTAAGATAATAATTGTAAAGCACTTAGCACAATACCTGACACACAGTAAATGCTATATAAATGTTAGTTACTATTATCATTATTAATTTTCTACTTCTGCTTGAGTTATCTCTTTGAAAACTGGGATACTGCTAATAACATGCATAACCTTAAACCCAGAATTATAATTATAATTGTAGAAGTCTAAATCATTGTCCTGATTTTCAGAAAAGGAAACAGTTTGCAAATTACAGGGCAATAAGCTTGACTGCAGTTTCTGGCAAAATTCTAGAACACATTATTTAAGAGAGAGTTAGAAATGGAAGAGCAAATAAGAAGTCAGAACTTTGTCATCATGGACAGGTCATGCTGTACTAACCTTGTTTCCTTTTTTTTTTTGACAATGTTATTGGGGTGGTAGATCAGGGAAATGCTATAATATAGTATATTTAGATTTCAGCAAAGCATTTGATAAAGTCTATTCTTGTGAATAAAATGAAGAGATGTTGGCTAGACAACATATGCATAAGTGGATTTGGAAGTGATTAAAAGACCAAACCAAAAGAATAGTTATTAATGGAGCCTCTTTTCTGATTGGTTAGTCACTGGCCCAGATCACCATTTTATGAGGTGAGCAGGCCATGTTGACTTCTCTCTGATCTTCATTCTCTGCTTTCTGCACTTTTCCACCTTCTCTCCAGCTGTCTTCTCCACCTTCCCCCATGCTGGGACCTTTCCTCCTCACCTCCCAGCTTCTAGCTCCTTTTTATGTATTATCTTCCTCTATTAGAATGTAAGCTCCTAGAGGGTAGGGATTATCTTTTTAGCTTGCATTTGTATCTCCAGAATTTAGCACAAAACCTGGTACATAATAAATGCTTGATCTTTTTCTTTCTACCTATCATTTCAGCAGAAAGGGAAGGGGGGAGGAGAAGGGAGGTTATGTGAGGGGTCTATGCTTGGTCCTGAGCTATACAATAACTTTTTTCAGTAACTTAGATTAAAATCAGATAGCATTCTTATCAAATTTGCAGATGACACAAAGTCTCCCTGCGGGCTTCACTACTAACAGTGTGGCTCACAAGTTCCCTCTGGTATGCTTCCCATGAACAATCAGTCAACAGACAATCGGTTGTTAGCAAAAGCATTTTTTAAAATGATATAGTAAGAACAGTTCAATGAGTCCATTGATGAACATTTACTAAGTTCTTACTATATGCCAAACACTGTGCTAAGATCTGGGAATAAAAAGAAAATGGAAAAAATGTTGTCCTTCGTCTCAATGAGCTTACATTCTAATGAAGAACACAACTTGCTAATAACTGTGTACCAGATATATACAGTGTAAATCAGAAGTAATCTCAGAGGAAAGGTACTAGCCATGTGGGGAACTAAGAAATGCCATCTGCAGAAGATGGGATTTGAACCAAGTCTTGAGGGAGGCCAGAAGGAGGAAGTATCAGATGTATGGGGACCATATAGAGTTGGGAGATGGAATGTTACATTTGAGGAATAGCAAGAAAGCTAGTGTTACTGCATAGTAGAACATGTGGAAGGAAGTAAAGTGTAAGAAGATTGGAAAGGTAAGAACAGGCCAAGTTGTAAAGGTCTCAAATGATGAAGTATTTTATATTTGGTCCTAGAGTTAATAGGAAGCAATTAGACTTTATAGGAGGGCAACTAGGTGGTGCAGTGGGTAGAGTGGCAATCCAGAGTTTAAATCTGACACTTAAACTAGCTGTGTGACCCTAGGCAAGTCATACATCCCTATTTGCCTCAGTTCCTTATCTCTAAAATGAGCTGGAGAAGGAAATGACAAACCACACTACTACTGCCAAGAAAACCCCAAATGGGGACACAGAAAGTTGGACATGATTGAAATGAGCAAACAAAAGAGTTTGTGGAGGGAGAGGAGAAGGAGGGAGGTGACATGGTCAAACCTGCATTTTAGGAAAATCACTTTAGCAGCTGAATAGAGTAGGGATTTTGATGGGGAGAAGCTTGCAGTAAGGAGACCAACCAGAAGACAATTGCAATAGTCCAGGTGTGAGAGAGTAAGGGCCTTCCTGTATAAGGATGACTCCTGTGTAAGTGGGGAGAAGGTAATATATTAGAGAGATGCTGTAAAGGAAGAGATGACAAGACTTGGCAACAGATTGGATATGTGGGGCAAATGTGAGAGAAGTCAGTATTGACAACAATGTTGTGAACCTGGGTGACTGGGTAGATGGTGGTACCCTCCACCTTAATTGGAAAATTAGGAAGAGGGGAGGATTTAGGGGAAAGGTAATGAGTTCTATTTTGGACATGATCTAAGTTTAAGATATCTACAGGACATCCAATTCAAAATGTCCAAAGGGCAGTTATAATGAGTGATTAGAATTAAGAAGAGTCTGAGTATATAGATCTGGGAATCATCTGCATTGAGAACGTAACTGACCTGGTTGCAATTGATGAAATCACTTAGCCTGAGGAAAAAGAGAAGATGACTCAGGACAGAGTCTTGGGCCACAAAACTATTCCCCTAAAAATTCTTGGGGTGCCATCTCCCACAAAGACACACCATGTCCATGGGGACATTGGGTTCAAATGTAAATCACAATAGTAGTGAGGCACATGGGTAGGATAAATGTGTAGCAAAGGGTAGTAACATAGTATTGGAGGTCCTTTTCTTCCTTCATTAAGTCATTATACAGCTCACCTTGGGTGCATCTCTCTTGGGGAAGCTGCTTACTTTGGGTTTTCAGAATCTGTTCCTTTCTTGAGTCCACAGCCTACTCTTCTCTCTGCTATAAGGGGTCACATTCTCTGAATATACTCCTGTCCTCGGATGACTGTCTTTCCGCTTCAACATCTGACCTTGACTTGCTTCCAGCTGAATTCATTGTCTCCTAGGTTCAGCCTCTCTGATGACATGGTTATGACCTGCTTTACACCTTGTAATCACTTTCTGAGCTTATTTATTGATTTTTGTGACTACATCAATTAAGGTGGGAAGTGAAACTTCCTTAAAACTGATTGTATTCTGGGCCTTATGTGATTACATTGAGGTTGAGGGTGGGACATCACTCTCCCATAAGATCTTTTTGTGACCTCCTTAATTATATGGAAGAAAGAAGTGCTAGTTGCTGGCATCCTAACATATCCAGTGCATAGGGAATCTTAATTTATTTCACCTTGATGGTGACATTATAAAAGTCCAATAACAAAGCCCCTCCTGGAGTTCCCTTAGAAACTACTGTGCATGTAATGGAATCTCTGCCTCATTGCTACCAACATCATTTTTATAAAATGTAATCTGAGGAAGGCACAAGTAGTAGGTCCCACTTAGAGGTACACAGCAATGGAGCAAAGTTCAGGGGGTGAATTCTCTAATATGTAAAGCCTTATGGGCTTACAAGTCTGAGAGTATATTATTCTTGCTTCATGACAGTCTGTTGTCCATGGTTGGGGCTGGGGGACAAGTGGAGAGGGGATGGTGGAGCAGATAATCAAAGTGAATATTTATATCAAACATAAGATTGTTATTGAGGTCAGTGGCCTATCCTGATTGGCAAGCACAATAACTTTCACTTGTCTGATAAGCCCCAGTGATTTCCATTCAAGATGCTGGCAACCTTGACCTGCATTTGAAGCTGGCATGGTGATAATCAGCATTCAAATCATAATAGCCACCAGTGCAGTGTGGTGTGGTATGGTCATGGTGGTGGTGGGGGTGGTGAGAGTGTGTGTGTGTGTGTGTGTGTGTGTGTGTGTGTGTGTGTGTGTGTGTATGTGTGTGTATGAACTCCTGGAAGAAAAACGAAATTTTGAAAATGAAAAAAAAAAGGTTAAGAAGAATCTTTGATTGGCTTAGCATATTTTTTAACTACTAGGGAAGCTGCCCAAAACTTTCCAGACGAGTTTTACTGGAAGAGGGGGAATGGTCACATAAGACAGTGAATGGCCTTGGTTCAAGAATGTGCCCTGCCCTCAGCCCTGCCCTCCCAATGGTACTGTCACATCCTGTGAAAACTGTTCCTTCTTTCCTTCCAACAAGTAGCTCTTTGAATCAGAGCACCCTCCTAGAAGGACTGCCTGAGACACCTGGCAGACTATTTTTCTTTTGTCCTTCTGAGCTTCATTGGTAAGATTTCATTCATCCCTGGCTTTGGCCTGGCCGTGACAATGTGCCACAACCCAATCAGCTGTGATATAGTCAGGTTGCAGTTGAAGGTGCTGGTTGGATGGGCCACTTAGGCATGATGATTGAAGTCTCTTCCTCAACTTAATCATTACAAATAGGATTTTTTAGTCCTGTAGATATAGCCTTGTTTTCCCCTCATAAAGCAGGTTTCACCTCTTGGCCTCAGAGATTGCATCTACCGTAGGAGTGGCTACCCCAAAGTATATCATTGAATAATAATAAATATTTAGCACTTTAAGGTTTGCAGAGTTCTTTATATATTTCCCTCCCCAATTTAGCCTTTATGTGGCTGCTAATGGAATCTCCCCAGTATCAATACGGGTCTGGGTATGGCAATCCCCTGCTCAGAGATCATCAGGAGCTTTCTATTGCCTATGGGAACAAATAGGAACTCTTTAGGATGGCTTTTAAAACCTTCCAATCTACCTTTCTAGTTCCAATCTAAGTTTATCCCCTTATTTTACAACATCCCCCTCTGTGCACTGGTGCATTGTAGTTCCAGCCAAACTGGGAGTCAAGAGACCCAGGTTCAAGACTGTTATTTATAAACTGTGTGTCCCTGGGAAGATAACTTAAGCTCTCTGAGTCTCAATTTGTCCATCTCTAAAAAAAAAAGAGAGGCACCAGGTACAGTATAGTATATAGTGGGCTTAGCCTTAGAGTCAGGAAGACCTGGGTTCAAATCATTCCTCTGATATATACAAACTTTGGAATTATAGACAAGTTAATTACTCTCTGTGTGCCTCATACAGCTCACTAAGTCTATAAATTCTAGAGGATGAGCCAAAAACTGTATAGTTGAAAGAGGTTTCTATGTAGAATCCTCTACACCAGTGGTATCAAACTGCCCTTTAGCCCCCTTATTGACTTATAAAATCACAAATTAACATCATCTTTATTGTACTTTAATTTATTCCATTAAACATTTCTCAATTACATTTTAATCTGGTTAGGGTTGAGAGTTTTGCAGGCCACTTATGGCGAGTTTGGAACTGCTCCACACTAGTGGTGTCAAACTCCAGTAGAAATGGAGACCAATTAAACATATATAAAGATCCCTGAGGGATGCATATTGACTTAGAAAACCACATATTAATATTATATATGTTTTATTGTATTTTTATTTATTTTGTTAAATATTTCCCGATTATATTTGCATTGCTGACAGGGGCCACCTGTTTGACACCGCTGCTCTACACTGATGAAATTACAAGTCCAGATATTTTTTAAGACTAAAAATGAAGGGAATGGACTAGATAGTAACTAAGGTCCCTCTCCATACCCACTCCCAGTTCTGCCATTTTATAATCTTTGATATATTCCCCAATCCCATTCTGACCTCTCTCATGTCAATGTATTTCTGTCATCTTTCATGTTTGCAGTAAACTCTCTCAGCATTTCTTAACCATTGAAATCCTTCTTTTCCTTCCAGAACTAGCCCAGGTGCCAGTTTATTCTTCCATACAACCTTCTGGTCTCCCCTTCCCCAATCTCTAAGCTCTTCCATTTTGCAATAGGCAGCAAATATTTATTAAATTCTTAGTAAGTGTTAGGCATCATGATAAGCACTGGAGATACAAATGCAGGCAAAAAAGACTGATAGTCCCTGCTCTCAAGGAGCTTATATTCTAAGGGGAGAAGATAACACATAAAAAGGAGCTGAAGGGGGAGGGTACATTTGGGAGGAGGAGAAGGTAAATTAGTGGTGGCATGGAGTAGAGAGTAGAAACACGGAAGGGAAAGAAGTATGGCTGACTTGAGCATGTCCCCAAAATGGTGGCTTCCAGAAAGAACTCATCAATGGTAGGAGGTGAGTGGTGGGATATTTGAGGGTAAGAATGTGCCAGGTGGGGATAATATTTGTAAAGTGCTTAGCCCAGTGCCTGACATATAGTAGATGCTACACATATGCTAGCTATTATTATTAGTTAATTATTATTATTCCAGGGTGAGGAGACTCCAGACATTGAGAGAATTTCCACGGTGAGAAGGTAGCTGAGTCATGGTGATGATATCCAGGAAAGTCAGAAGCACAGCCTAGAGGGAAATGAAGCATGGCCCTCCTGGGCCCATCCCCAAAATGGAGGCCCTCAAAGGAGCTCATCAATGAAAATCATCATTTGAGCTTTCTTATGTACTTATCTCATTCTTAACTTGTATTATTTTTATTTGAGTCCATGGATTATCTCCCTACAAGGCTGTAAATGTCTCAATGACAAGGAGTAGGTCATATTTTCACCTTTGCATACCAGCACTCAGCAGAGTGAACTGGACATACTGGGCACAGGGTAAATATTTGTTGAAATGAATTGAATTTATTAAATTTACTTTAGATGAGTCTCTTTACTTCTGGGCTTCAATTTCATCATCTTTAAAAAAAATTGAAGGAATTAAGCTAGTTGATTTCTAAGCTTCCTGTCAAAACTAAAACTCTTAACTGTTACTCTGGCTTTGTGATTCACTTGGAAGTGGGCGGATAGGCCTTGCCTTGTGCCCTATAGGATTCAATTGCACAGTGGTGCAAATGCTAATGGTAGCTTTGATGTCCCTGTTTTGATGAATATGGCTCTTCGTTACAGAAACAGATGCTTCCCATTATTCTTTTAGCAGTCTTAAAATAAATGATTGACCTCTCTCCTAAACACAAGGCCAAGAGCTATCAACATTGCCATTTTACATCTCATTTTAAAATTAAGTTGCACTTGGTCTAGTTCTCCACCTCTGGGTGCTTTTCCCTCTGGCTTCTGGCATAACTATAATGTTTGGTTGCCATATGTTGTGGACCACACACCTTGAACATCACAATTATGAGATGCTTTGTGCTGAAGCCCTCAAAATTCTGTATCTATTCCATGCTATGGGTGGTAGTATTCTATGGTATAATAGAAAAGGCACTGGACTTGGGTTCTAGTCTTGACTCTATCACCACATAGCTGTGTGACCTTGGTCTAGTCACCTTAACTACTCTGTACTTTTTTTTTCCCCAACTGTGAAATGAGGAGGTTAAATTCAAAATCTCTAAGGATCTTTGGTTTCCCTTAAGACTCAGCTCAGTAGATTAATTAGGTTGATTAATTCATTAGGTTGTGAGTTCCTGGAGGGCAGGGACTGTCTTTATTTTCTTTTTGTATCTCTAGGGGATGGCATATAGTAAGTGCTTAATAAATGCTTATTATCTGATTGACAGCTCAAGTGATACCTTCTGCATGAGACCATGTAGCTGCTAGTGCTTTTCCCTCCAAGGTGACCTTCTATCTGCTACTTTACATTACTCTTTAATTTACTTTCCATACTTCTTACCAACCACTTTGTTCCTACAGGGCTATCCCTACTCCCTTTCCAGCTCCTTTTTTATCTTCCCCCAGTAGATTGTAAACTCCTTTAGTGCTTCTGTGCCATATAATAAGTAGTTAATAATGCTCTATCGCTCTAGAATCTATGTGTTTTTATATAGCAATATATACACTATATCTATATCTATCTATCTATCTATTCATCTATTTATCTATGTACATGTTGTCTTCCCTCTTGAATGTCCATTTCTTGTAGGACAGGAATTGTTTCACTTCCAGCACAGTGCTTGGCACATAGTGCATGCATAGTAAATAATTGTTGATTGATTGATTCCTGCAGATTTTGTGTTCTTTGATTCTAAGCCCCAGCTCTACTTGGGTCTTCAGCCCCAACTCTTACCTTCCCATGACGTATCTGCAATAAGAGGCATCCCCTTCCCCGCTTTTTCCCATCCGTTATAGTTAATAGAGCTCTGCTAGGTAATTTTTCTAGGGCCCCAGAATAGCTCAGTGGGAAGGGACCACATTTGGATGAATCCCAGCCTAGTCTTACAGGTGCTGAGAAGTGGAATCTCATCATTCTTTGGGGAGAGGTAGATATGTGAAGCTTGACTGTAAAGCAGTGTTCTCCAGACTAAAGTTTGGCAAAGGTTTCTGATTGAATTTCTCTTCATCCTTCTTCAGTCTTTTTACCTGACTCTGTCTCCCTACTCTTTACTAGGTATTTCCAAGTGCTGGGAATTTGAGTCTCTGGCAATAAATGAGTATGGAATTCAAGAAATTTCAGTGTTAAAATACTTGCTTTAGTAAATTCTTGATAGTAGGTGCTAAGGATACTAGCTGGCACATAGTTAAGGCTTTAAGACTTATAGAGCACTTTGCATATATTATCTCATTTTGATTCTCACAACAACCCTGAAAGATATTACACAGGTATTATTATCTACATTTTACAGATGAGGAAACTGAGGCTCAGAGTGGCTAAACAACCTTAAGCAAGTCATTTTACATCT